>NC_056527.1:131202624-131205518 GCF_019175285.1 Sceloporus undulatus | reverse complement strand
AAGGAAGGAAGGAAGGAAGGAAGGAAGGAAGGAAGGAAGGAAGGAAGGAAGGAAGAGAGAGGAGGGGAGGTGTCTTTTGATAATTCTTTGAATATTTTCTAATATCCTTACCTTCCCTAACTTGGGGACCATCTGGAGAAGGAAGGAAGGAAGGAAGGAAGGAAGGAAGGAAGGAAGGAAGGAAGGAAGGAAGAGAGAGGAGGGGAGGTGTCGACCATTCTTTGAATATTTTCTAATATCTTTACCTTCCCTAACTTGGAGACCATCTGGAGAAGGAAGGAAGGAAGGAAGGAAGGTGTCTTTTGACCATTCTTTGAATATTTTCTAATATCCTTGCCTTCCCTAACTTGGAGACCATCTGCAGTATCATTGACCTCCAAGCTGTTGCATTTTGATTACAAAGCACCATCCAAAGTTCAGAGGCACTTGCAAATGCTTTGCGAATGTTGGACACTTCCCTCCTGTTTATTTCGACGGCCTGCGAGTCGCTTTGGGAAATGCCAGCGATGAAAAATTAATTCCTCTGCAGTCTCATTGCAGATCTCCTCCCTGCAGGGTGGGTTCCCCATCATTACTCCCTCTGCCCATACCTCTCCAAAAGATAACAGACGCAGAGCATGAGCGAGAGCGAGAATGAGAAAGAGACGGGGCCTCTTAACTGAAGAACTTCGTTAGCAGGCCACTTAAATCATCCTAATTACTCCAGAAACACACCATTAACTTTTCCGGAGGGATCAGACCCCTCGCTGTCTGCCTCCTGTATCTGACACCCCTTTGGAGAGAAATGTGCGGGGGCAGATCACGAAAGGCCGGGAAAGGGATGGAGGAGGCAGGTGGAGAAATGACCCCACGTTAGAGATGCAGGTTTCATTACAAAGCCACCGATTGCTGTGGACTGATTTTGGGAAAGGCTGATTGTCGGATGGCGGTCAGAGGTGGGAGAGTCGGAATTACAGGGGAAATATAATGAGAAATGGAAATGCCGCAAGAGCAGATTGTGTAAGCACTTTCCTTTTCTTTCTTTCCTTTTTTTAAATCATCAGGGTAGTCATGGAATATTACCTGCCCGCCCAGTGAAGTGGAGTGTCATAAGTTTATGTCCTCAGGCCAAACAGAGCCCTGCCAAAAAATGCAAAATGGTGATTATGATTATTAGCGAAATGCCCGTCATTGTGATAGGTGTTTGGGGAGACGCTTCGTCAATTGTAAAGACCCCTCAGGGCATAATATGCACTCTGTGCACTCTGAAAAGAGAGGGGCATTCACCAAGACCTGTCAGAGAGGATGGGAACGCCTGGACTAAGGGATTTCTAAAGCAAATAGAGAACGAAGGGACACAGCCACTTTGTCCATAAAATCTAGTCTGAGCCCTTTTAGGATTATGCTTTTGTTTGACCAGCCAAACTAGTGGACGCATTGGAGATCCATGGGTGAGGATAAGGATAGGGGATTGAGCCAGGGAGGGAGCAGTTGCATTGCCAATGGAGCAGTCCCCACATGCTTTGGGGAGGTGGGTTTCTATTCCTATCCCTTGACAGCAAGCACCTCCTCATTAGTAACGCTGGGTCAGCATTTTCCCTGAGATCTCAAAGTCAAAGCCTGAGGCCAATGAGGGGGGGAGTCCAGTACCATTACCATTGCCACTGCCACTATTGCCTTTGCCATTGCCATGCCATAGGGCAAGGAGGGCCACATTGACCCTCCAGGAGGCCTTGAAAAGACAAACTCCATTGCCACTCCCAACATTTTCTAGGGTATGAGGGGGCAATTTTGGCCAGAAGCTCCTTCAGCCATTTTAAATCCAGGAGAGGCCTTTTAAAGCAAAAGTAAGGGATTCCCTTTCTGTTCATGTTTTTACAAAGGTACAAAGCAAAAAACATGTGCTTGCAAAGGGCAGAAGAGAACATGCCCATCAAGGCTCTTACATAGTCTGGACAGTACAAAACAATGAGCTGTGTACACACAACAAAAGCCCATCAGATATAGACATTCACCCTCATAAATCCAAATAGATTGCTCAACCTCTTTGGAATCTGCACAGTATCTCACAATGGGAACACACCAGGATGAACCACTTTTACAGAGCCTCTATTCAGCGGAGGTAAACAAGACATTTAAGCACCAATTACTCTTATTTCCTTGTCGGTAGGAAGGAGGAGTTGGAGTTAATTTCCAATTTGCACTTTTAGAATAAGGCTTGGCTTTTTCCTAAGAGGGACAAAAATTCAGGCCAGTAGCAGCAGCCCTAACTGTCCAATATGGATCCTTTAACAATTTGTGCAGACTCTGTCAACAGACAGCTTTCCTGCTTTATGCATCAAAATCTAGTCTTCATATTTATTATAACTGGTAGCAATGGATTTTGTAGCACAACCGCTGTGTAATTACATGAGTCTAGATTTACACTACACAAGCACAATGTGAGGTCTCAGCCAGACTTGGAAGCATGGGCTTCCCTCTTTGCAAAGGGAGACTGACCAAGTCCATAAACATTGATCAAAGAAAGAGGGCTTGTTCCTTGGAATGGGGCCAGTTTAAAAGAACACGTCCATCCCTTTTCCCTCCATCTCTGTCTGTTCCTCTCTCACTCACTAAACCTTCTGCAAAGTCAGAGTTTCTCAGGGTTGCATCCCCACTGGAAAAACCCAGCAGGAGAGCAATTATATATCATTAGTAAAAAATGTGTCACTCCTTCAATTAATTAGTTCCCTTTAATCATGATTTTTAAAATAAAAAAAACCCTTAACATTTTTCCCCCACAGAGACATAAAACGGAATAAAAATAATTTTAGTATTTATGTCAGGGACTGCTGAGTGCCCTTGCAAGGGGAGGGTAAGGAGGGAGGAAAGGCAAGATATGAACTAAATTACAATAATGGATGGATGGATGGATG
>NC_056527.1:131132663-131202614 GCF_019175285.1 Sceloporus undulatus | reverse complement strand
GATAGATAGATAGATAGATAGATAGATAGATAGATAGATAGATAGATAGATAGCCTTTGCATTTCACCCAAAGTGTGAGTGACATTCTTATTTATGCTTGTATAAAATATTGCCCTGGATACCATGAGGAACGTCTGTCATGCAAACATATTCTTTTTGTTGTTCATTGACTAGGACTTTTTTGTCTACTGCCAGAATATCCAAAACCATCTCCAGGAAAAGCCACATTATCACCTCCAATGTAATTCCTGGTCACTATATGATCCCTGAGTGGTCTGGATTATCTATATGGCTAACCCAAGGAGGAGGAAGAGAAGGAAAAACTGGACTAGGTGGATAGTCAATCTATCTCTTTTCTCAGAAGACCTTTCCGCTTTACCAGAATCAACAGTTTCTCACAGACTCATCAATATTACTGATTATTTGACATCCCCTTGACCTTAACAAAATGGATTTAATTGTGGCGTGTTCCCCTTCCAATAAGAGAACCTTGAAGACGGTGGAGGAAATTTGCAAGTGATTCGGATAAGTGAACCAAGCCCTATGAGTCAAGGAAAACAAATCGTATCATCCCCTCGCAAAGATGTGAAGCATGTTCACAGAGAGCTAAGTATTTGGAGTGATGCAAAACTAGAGAGGTGCAAAAATAGACATGAAGCTAGTTCTCCACCTTTACATCCTCGGATTGAATGGGATGCCCACATTCCTCGTCCCAAATGTGTTAATCTTTCAAACTCTCAGCATGAATGACTTGATCAAATGAGTCTTCTGAAAGGAGATTTGAGGGCAAGGGCACAACTGCAAGACCCTAAGGCTAATTTGGTAGCACAGGCCTGGTCTCCTTTTTCCAATTCACAGTTTCACATCAGGAGGACTTAGAGTCCTCTCTTGCATCGATACTCCGCTACTCCTTTTCCTCGACTCCTCTCCACGTTTGCTTTGATCTCATAAAAAGCGAGAGTCACCCAGCAATATTGACTCTGAGATTTAATATATAAGGCCATTGTAAATCATTTATTTCATTTCCTTGGCAAGGTCTTCATCTGTTGTGACTTGGAGAGAAGAGGAGGCGGACGTTGTCCGTAAGCAACAATGATTGCGAAGAGCAAATATTTGCAGAGCGGAAATAAGTACGCATGGCATGGCCACAATGTGTATCTACAAGGCTGTGGCCTCATTCAAAATTACCTTTGCACTGAGAGCTATGACCTAAAGGGACTCTCCCCCCCCCTCCTTTCCAAAGTAAAGCTCTCAGATTTCCTGGAGAAGACTGCCAATCAACTTGAGTGGCAGGTCAGGTTTGCAATGCAGCATCACTCTGCTGGAGGGAAATGGAACTTGAGCTCCTGAGGAATCGTCCCATGAACACACAAACTTTGAAAGAGGAGGAAACGCTGACTTTGCAGAAGAATCACAGTAGGATATTTTCCACAAGGGCTTCAAAAGTTACTTTTAAAGACTATTCACTGGCTCCTACATCACAGTCTGATAACATATATCTCCACAGACAGAGTTACGCATTCACTGCGCTGCACAGTTCCTGTGTCAAATACAGTGTTGCACAACTGAACCAAGCATCAACTGTGCAACCAGATGCACAACCTATGTCCAAGGTGCATCCATGCTCAATGTGCTTCCACATGCCCAATGGCACACTGCTTGTGCAGCTTTAAAATGAATAAGGTTGTTCTACATCAGATGAAAATGAGCAAGTGCTTCTGGAAAGGAACTTCTAAACACGAAATAAATCAACAGGATCGTGACCACTGTTGTTGTTGTTGTTGTTGTTGTTATGTTCAGTAAGTTGGGGGCAGAACTTTGGGTGCTGTGGTGAAGGAAGGGATTACTGTATATACTCATGTATAAATCTAAAAATTTGAGTCAAAAAGCTGACCCAAAAATCCTGAGTCAACTTATCCATGGATTAATGTAAGTACTGTATCTCAACTCTTATTTAAAAGAAGGAACTATCTCTTGGTGTAAAGCAAGAGTATAATATTTGAAGCACTGAACCCTTATACTCTCTCATTCATCCAGTCTTAAGAGTAAGCACAAAGAGTTATGTCTTATGGAATTTTGTAAGTTCTTTGACATTGTTTTGCTTTGTTTCATCCTAGATCCTTGCTATATGCCCCTAAATTTTACCCTCAACTTACCCACAGGTCATAGCAAAATCCATAATTTTGGCCCCAAAACTTGCCCTCGACTTATACATGAAATCGACTTATAGTTGAGTATATACAGTACCAACCCTCACTGAGCAACCCCAAAAATTGACATATGCAAGTGTAAGCAAAACGTACATATGTGCATGTCCTCGATCGAATTCCAACCTGAGTTTGTTCTTGAAAGCAGTTATCCAAGGTGTTGAATAACTCTTGGAGGCCTTGGATCAAGAAACAGGAGACCGGTTATGCAGGAGGCGCATAGCAACCCCCTGCGGTGCTCTCTAAATATTGTGGTCCCCGTCTTGTTATTCATCATCCAAGCTGAAGGAGATGACTTCTCTCTCATTCTTTCCAACCTCTCAAACAAGTTCCTCTCCTCTTTCCTCTTCTCTGACTTGGTTTGACCTGATAAGTTGCCACGCTTTGTGTTCCACCAAATTTTAAGCAACTTCTTTGAGACCCTGGCACCTTCCTTCATTTGCTCGTTTCCATTGGTGTTCCAGGCCTTGGCATCGGGACACTTCCAATTCCGGTACTTCTGCATGATTTACCACCTGCTCCGTCACCCTTATTACAGTTTTTTATAACAAAAAAATACATTTCCCACCATAAATCCAGTTTGTCTGGATGTTTCTGATCTTAGGGGTCTCATTTAATTTGCGCAGAGTGGGTGACCCATGCACCAGAGAGAACAGTCAGCCCCGTGGCAGAGATGAACCTCCTCCCTTGAGCATTGTAAATCCAGAATCGCTGCTTGACGGGGTCACAGCCTTGATGTTCTAATTGCACATTATACTCCAGGAAAATTGGCAAGCGGGTATCCGCCGCTCACTCCCTCGCGGGACCATCGCTCTGCCTGTCCCTGAGATGAAAGAAATACAAGCCTCCAGGAAAGGAACGGAGGAAGGAAGGAAGGAAACTGTCAGTGGGCAGAGTGAGGCCAGGTCAAGGGACAATGCTGCCAAACCTGGGAGCAACTGGGCCAGAAAAAAACCAAGGTACATTTGCTAAAATCACCTTTCATCCAGATGATGCCTCTGTTGGTGTTAGGGACACAAATATTTGCTTATTTTTAGCCTTGCATGAAGAACTAAATCACTTCAAAAATATTATCCCCGCTAGACAAAAAACATGACTATTTTTGCAAATTTTATGCACCCAGAGAGAAAGAGAGTCTCACATATTCTTCTTGCTGTCACAATTATGTGTCCAAGTAGTTTCCAACTTAAGGCAACCCTAAGGCAAACCTTAGAGAAAATAAGATGGGAAACTCTCGCACCCTCTTTTCCAAAGAAGGTTCAATGTCCACATCTTGGATCTACCCAGAATGGACATTTTAAGGAAATGCATGGCATGGATTTGCATGACTCCAGTTCCAAAGAGCAAACCTTGAGGTTACCATTTTATATAACGGACACCGTTTTACTACCCTATTGTTTGTAATGAAACTTGAGCATTCAGAAATTTGGGTATCCACAGGGGTCCTAGAACCAAAGTCCAGCATATACTGAAGACACACTGGAGTAGTATTAGGACCTGAGCATCTATGGATTTTGGTATCCACAGGGATTCCTGGAATCAGACCTCATTGGATATCAAGGGCCCACTGTACTCTGGTCCTTTTGGCATTAAAACGTGAGGATTCCCTTTGAGGTTGCCCTCTGCAGATTCCAGTGGCCAGTGGCCCAGTTGTCCTCCTTTTTCACGATTGTCCCGGAGGACCTCCTCCTCTCCGTTCTGCCTCCTCTCTGGCTCTTGCTTACCTGTCTGCATTACAAGGTCTGATTAGCTCTTTGTCCTCAGGAGGAATAAAACCAGTCTTTGGCTAAATGAAGAACGGAAGATCTTAGATGGGAAGAGACACTTATTTATCCCTTTTTCTTGATGGCCTAATGAATAATTTCATGTTTGCAGAAGCTCATTTCTGAAATTCAAAGACAAGAGATGCATCACTGAGAAGGCCAGAGGGAGACTCAAGCATCTCTCTCTCTTCCTCTTTTTCTCTCTGCCCTGAAAAGACTTACTTTAAAATGTAGATTTTACCATTTAAATGCCTCTATTCTTCTCTTGAAATAACCTGTGAAAAGCAGTTAATTAGACTTTAAAATCCCTAAGGACACAAAGCTTTTCAGAAAATCTGCCATATGCATAACACAAGGAAGGGTTGGTGGAGCTCTCCTGTTTCTTGGCCCCCGTTTCTTCCTTCCACAAGAAATTGTGGGGTTACTTATGGGGGTTTGCAGCAGGATACCTTGGTTGCATGGCCTCGGTGCTCCCTTTCCCTATTTACCAAAAGGAAGAATAACTCCTTGGTGAAGTCTTGAACCCTTGGCCCAGGAGGATTATGCACTAGGGCTGTCATCCTTCACTAAGCTGCTTCTTGAAGGAAGCAATGACTTTTCCTTTCTTTCTCTGAAGATGCCAGCCACAGATGCAGGCGAAACGTCAGGAATAAACTCTTCCAGAACACAGCCAAACAGTGCAAAAATCCCACAAAAAACTATGGATGCTTGTCGTGAAAGTCTTTGACTTCACAATTTCCTTCCTCCTGCAAGAAAGTCTTCAAAAACAACCCAGTCTTCAAAGCCTGTTCACAATTAGATTTATTCTGTGCGAAATCTCCACATTTCCTGGGCAAGCTCTCCATCCTTCCTCCTCCTTTTTGTCTCTGTTGGGTCTATAAAACCATAGTGATGATAGGCTCTGAACCCCTACCTGCCCAAATACTTTAGGATGGAAAGTAACAGACGTATAGCTTATAGGAGCTGGGGCAAAATGAGGACAACTCCCCCCAATAATTTATATATTTACTTAGATATTTGGCATTCTGCCTTTCTTTCTGCTGACATCCAATTAAAGGTAGAGCTAATACATAAAACCTATTGTTATTATTATTATTATTAACCTTTATTTATGAAGCGCTGTAAATTTACACAGCGCTGTACATGCAATCTTTTTAGTTAGACGGTTCCCTGCCCTCAGGCTTACAATCTAAAAAGACATGACACAGAAGGAGAAGGGAGTGGTGGAGGGAAAGGGTAAGAGGTCCAGCAGTTCCTCTCTACCTCCGAGGCCTGGACCAAGGCAGATGGACTGAAGGGAGGGCTTGGCTTGGCTTCAAAATGGAAGGTTAATCATTATCCAGGGAAAATACATACTCACAAGTAGGATAATACATATACAGTACATAGCATTTGTTATTGGTAACTGAAAAGGCAACCTCTCTCTCAAGAGCTCTTGAAACTGATGCGCAACATGTTTGAGCTCCCAAGGAGACATGCAATTGAAATTTATTGGTGACTAACAATGGTTACGATACTCCAGGGCAAAGCTGGCTTCTACAGCATACTACAACTTGTCTCAAATATATAACATTTCATTCACGTTGACTTAGGAATACTCTTGAGAACATCAGAGGTATCAGGTGAGATCCTGCACTGAAGAGACATATGGGATACCTTTTTACCCTGAAGGAGATATGCCTCAACTGCACTGTTCCAGAATTGCAGTATTGAACAACTAATAGTTGCACAATACAGTGCATAACTATGTGTGCAACCAATGCAACATATTGTGTGCAATTATGCACAAGCACCCTGCGTAGATAACTTTTCTTTTGTAACTTTCAGTTGAATGCAGACGTTATGCATTGGCCAAAAAAGTACGGCCACGTGCGTAAGAAGCAGAAGGATGCCAGCCATCCTGCTTGACCGTTTGACCATTGGGGTTATGCAGGCCTCCCAGCAACTATCATCTCTGAGGAGCGAGGAGAAGGTGAGCTTGTGTTTGTGGGGTCAGTATTGACTCTTTGCATGAGCTGTCAGTGTGTTTGCCTGTATGTTGCCATGTTCTCTTCCTGGTCTAAGAGCTTCTACTGAGACCATATAGCTACTGTCTTTGGGCCCAAACAGACAGGGCAAAATAAAGCTGCTTCAGGTCACTCTGGAGGTATATTGTTTAAATGACATCCACATCTTAAGAGACCAGAAGCTGCACCAAAGCTGAGCTTCAGTCCTTAAGACTGGAGCATGGCTTTGGTGCAGCTTCCGGCCTCTTTAGATGCATGCATCATTTAAACAGCATACCTCCAAAATGTCCCAAAGCAGCTTTATTTTGGCCTGTCTGATCGAGCCCTTAGTCTACAATTCAATCATTTTTTGCAGCTTTGCAATGTTGTCCCTCTCCAACTCCATGTGGATACTTTCCTACCAAAGCTGGAGGTATCCCCTTCCTAAGCAAGAACCTGGATTGTTTTGATGGCTCTTGAATGTGTCAGAGGCATCTCCAGCATTCATGGTGGTTCTTCCCCTATTTGTGTATTGGCATTGGGTTTCAAATTCTCTTATGCCATCTGGGTTACAAGGGTCATTTAATAATTTGCAAGGTGAAATTAATCACAGGCAATTTCTCTTTCATGCCATCTCAAAAGGTCACTTAATAAATACCTCATTGACGTCCTTGATGGCCTGCTTCTGTCTCCTGGGCAACTTGATCCTCTGAACTCAATTAAAATAGATTTCTACCTGCGATCGTGGGAAGCACAATGGGAAATACAAGATCCACCAAGACAGGGCTTGCAATGTGAATAGGAAGTGTAGGGGAACATGGGTCTTGGGACATTTTTAAGGCCAGGATCCATGATATAGTCTGCTGGAGTGACATGGTCATTGACAGACCTTCCCAGCTGTGCCAAAGGAAGGAGGAACTAACAAGGCTTTCAAGTTTTGCTCTTGGGTTTTGTGATGGGTTAGCTGAGGTCCAAAAGGCATGGCGTCAAAGTCAGAGAATGAAGGAAGTCATTAAGCAAAGCCTTGATGGTTTTCTTGTCTTTGATGGCATTCTTACTTCACACTAGCAGCTTAAATACCATTTCCCCCCAAGATTGTGTCTATTTTTAATTAAAAGCAAAAAGATTGTGTTCCAGCTAGTTGGAGATCTTTTGTTAAAGCGCAACATGTTTTACAAGTGGAATCTATGAAAAGTAAGCACCACTCATCTGGCTGTGTGTTTGAGTTCCTCAGAAACTGCAGCGATGAACTCCAGCACTTCAGAGCTGAATGGTACATCGCCGGTGGTAGGTCTGCGTGAAGCATCTGTACTCCAAGTCAGATCTTTTCCTTTTCTAGCTCAGTGGCAGCGGCTCAGAAGCCTGTCCTAAATGGAAAGGTTGGGCGTTGTACCTGGGACCTTTTGCATGCAAAGAATGTGCTCCTACACATTTTGGCTTTTCATTCGAAATGGAAACAAATTTGCAAAAACAAAATAATTGCCTTCAAAATCCTTCACTGGGGGCTTGCCTACTTATGTAATTTA
This sequence comes from Sceloporus undulatus, assembly GCF_019175285.1. NCBI lineage: Eukaryota > Metazoa > Chordata > Lepidosauria > Squamata > Phrynosomatidae > Sceloporus > Sceloporus undulatus. The sequence goes on along the minus strand of NC_056527.1, from coordinate 131,195,133 downwards.
ATCCAAATTCCTCCCAGGGATGTTTACAGGATGCAGGGCCAAAGACCCCCAACTGTTTTCAGGACCATGTTGCACACAGGTCTGAGAAAATGACATGGATGTGGCCACTAGGTGGAACTGAACCACAATTTAGTACAGTTCAAGTGGGAAGCACATTGAGTCTGCATTTTTGAAGCTGTGCATCATGGAAAGGCTGATGTAATAAGCACAATCAGTGAAGTCAGCCAGCAGTGCATCATGGGTAGTCTGATGCAATACCTACTGAGTATGAAATCAGCCAGGTTTCATTGGTGGAAAGGCTGAAACCACATATATAAGGGAAAGATTTACTATCAGTGTTGCAAATTGGGAATTTTAAAACTTTTCCATGTCATTTCCATTTTTGCCAAATTTCTGGGAAGATTCAGGGAAATTCAGTCTTCAGTGAAATTCAACCTTCCCAGCCAAAAATACCTTCCCGCCATAAAAATCCTCCAGACATACTTCCCATCCCGGAGGTCCTGCCCCTGACCCAGAAGTCCTACCCCCATTCCGGCAAATTTGGGGCATTCCAGGAAGCCAATCAGGGGATTTCCTTCAAGAGTGATTGGCAATACTGGTTACTATCTCTCTGTCTATCAGCTGGTTGTTGGTGTGTGCTGGTCTGGACAGTTCTGTTACTGAAACATCCGTTTGGTGAATAATCAAGACAGCTGTCTGATGCTCAGTGTAATCTTTGTATATAGTTCTGTAACAAAGATTTAAAAACCCTCTTGTTGAGAGAAGCCTCGCTGTCCAGAGATTCATTTTTGTGTGTGAGAAGAAATTTACTGTGCAGATCTTCAGATTCTTCGCAGACCTTCATCTAGGAGTCCTGCCTAAATGCTTCAACTCTGCATGTGTGCATGCTAGACACAGCTCATCTTGTACGCCCCGACAAAATGGACACCCAATTCAGCATTTCCTCCCTTTGACCCAAATTTTAACACCTAACCTTTTGCTCCGTTGTTTTGCTCTCTCTGAAAGCAACGATAGGCAACTGCCTTCCAATGTGGTCCTGCCGCTCAACATGACCATTGGCCAGGTCTGAGGAGGTTTGTGTTTGTGTTTCCTCTGTCCTGTCTCACTCCCATAGGAACCTGAGTTGGGTTTTCTGGAGGCTTTTGAAGGAGGCAGCTGAAACACTTTTGCCCCTCTTCCATCCTTCAGATGATGATGAGGATGGTTACCTGCCTTTTTCCCATTCCGAAGGCTTAAAAGGTTGGAATAAGATAATTAAACTAACAAACTAAGAGCAATTAGAAAGAAAGCAAATAAACATGGGAGCACATTATGCAAGGCTTCCTTGGCCAAATGGCGTCAAAGGCCTACTGAAGCAAAAAAAGATCTCCATCTTCCCGCAGAAGGATAGCAAGGGGACTGTCTTCATGATATCCACACCTGATTTGGCCTTTTCTCCCCTTAAATTTTAAAATATTTGACTCTCTCTCCAGCAATACTAGGTAGCTACATTCCCATGTGGTCCATGCAAGATGCCTGGCATTGCCTCTGCAAGCGTTAAATTGCTCTGTGTTCAAAGCAAAATGTCCAGTGTTGATGACATGGCTAGGCATCTTTTTGTGATCTGAACAGCAGAACATGACATGGGGATTGCATGGGAAGGCAGCTGTCATCATGACTGTGGAGAAAGCACAATTAATGGAAGGAATTTGGAAGATAAGCCCAGGGAGAGCCCCAGCCAAACCAATCTTGGAAAGGAGCTCCAGAGTCTGGGAGCATCCTCCAAGATGCCCTCGCCCATGTCACACCTTTTTACCTCCAGTCATCCTGTCTCTACCTGCAGTAAAAGATTTGGGTATCCAAAAAGAGAAGTGATATTGTGTAGTGGTTACAGCAATGGTGGGATCCGGGCAGCACTTCAGCATCACCAGTGGGAAGTTGCAATCCAGCAATGTCTAGAAGGCTGCATGGTTCCAACTTATGGGGCTGAGCACTGGACGGGGACTTGGCAGATCCAAATCTAGTCCCCATTAAGCCGTGAGACTCACTGGGTCAATCAGCTTGGCCCACCTCACAGGGTTCTTGTGAAGGCAAAGGAGGGGAGACGAAAGACAAGGGTGACACCATGAGCTTGAAGGAGGAAAGGCAGGGTTGAAAACGTATTCAGTAAATACACACAAAAATAGATTAGAATGTATTTGGGACAAAGGCTTGCTCTCTGCAACCTCTCCGAAATTAATCTCTGGACCCTTCCTTTGCAGAAACCTTGGAATAATCTCTCTATTGTCCCTCTCAATGGGGGAAACAATGCGGTCCCTCCATCCCTCCCAAGAACTTTGCCGTAATATCCATGGTCACTATGGCAACTCTCAGCAGCCTCAGCCTCCTGCCGTCCGAGGGAAGGACCGGCCGCACGATGCACAGGCGGCATGGCCAAGTTGCAAACAGCAGCAACCATGATTCATGGGTATCACCCGCCCCCTTAAAGTGTAGGAGGGCCCGAAATCCCCTGGGAATCAGAGCCAAAGACTCACAGTCCCACTACACAATCACACAATTGCTGTGGTTCCACTTTAACTGCCATGGCAACATCCTAGGGAACTCTGGTTTCTGCTCTTTAGCAAAAGGTATCTGAGAAGCCATTGTGGCATAGTGGTTTGAGCACAGGGCTACAACTCTGGAGACCAGGGTTCAAGTCCCCATTTGGCGATGGAAACCCATTGAGTGATCTTGAGCAAGTCAGACACCCTCAGCCTCAGAAAATCCCATTAGAGCTTTGCCTTAGAGTTGCCATAAGTCAGAAATGACTTGAAGGCACACAACAAAAACAAATTTAGAGTTCTCAGCCAGAGTGATGTTCAAAAAGACAAAAACCAGGATCCCTTGGGATGCAGACCAAGCAGTTAAAGTGGGATCATAGCACTATAACTCTGTAGTGTGAAAGGGCCCATGGCGAAGGGCAAGGGTACCAAACCAAGGACAGCTGGTGGCTTCCATGTCAGTGGAGTGATGAACCCATTCCATTAATTTCAATGCCATTGTTTAAGTCACTATCAGCATCACTCCTTCTCACATTATCCTCACAAGGACCCTGGGAGGTAGGCCAGGCTGAGATTCAGAGAGAGAAAGAGAGAGAGAGGTGATTCAGCTATGATGCTTTGGAGCATTGTAGTCCAGCGCTCCAACACTACTCCATGCAGGCTCTCAACATAATAGCTATGAGATCCTAAAGTCTCAGGATTGTGTGTTTCTCTCTGCCCATCTCTGGTCATGTGCAGCATATCCTCTGGGATATAAAGAGATTTTATAGCAAAGCATAGCATAGCATAGCATAGCATAGCAATAGCATGTACATTTCTATACCACTTAATAGTGAACTCAGCACTCTCAAAGTGGTTTACAATCTGTCAGCCAATTGCCCAATTGGGGATTCTTTTTACCAACCTTTGAAAGGATGGAAGGTTGAGTCAACCTTGGAGCCTTGCCTGGGATTGAACTCACAACTTTGTGGCTTCAGGGCTGGCATTTAACCTGCACCACCTTTGAGACCAACTGAAAGAAAGAAGTTCGTAGTATGAGCTTTTGTAAACGTAAGTCTACTTCCCCAGATGCATTTGGTTTTTCTACTTCTATTTGGTCAAAATGCATCTGAGGAAGTAGACTTTAGTCTAGGAAAGCTCATACTGCCAACTTCTTTCTTTCATTTAGTCTCCAAGGTGCTACAAGATCTCTCTACATACTGATTCTATAGACTATTACGGCTATATCTTTGAATTCTACTCCTAGGATATGTTGATAAACTTCTCCTGTTTCTATGGGTCTAGCAGTTTCGTCATACTGTTTTCTGTCCTGTTCATCCGCCTTCTTAACATAACATGTCCATGTTCTGTTAAGCGTTATCTGGATCTGTCCGGAGGACTGGAATTCAAGGAAAGAAGCCTCCCCAGTCATCCCACTCCCCCTTCGGCAATGGGATGCCTTTTGGACAACCCAGTTTCCAGCTGCTCCTCTGATTCGAGAGACTTCTTTTCTTCTGTCGGCATCTGAGACACCAACAGCCAACTTCGCTTTGCACAGAAGAGAAGCACAAGATCACTGGGGAACTCCAAGTCACCAGCAGTTTCACTGAGATGAAAGAGAGAGCGCAACACACATGGCATTTAATTATTAAGTTTATTTCTTTTCACTCCCCTTGCCACTTTCCCAATCTATGTTCCCCAACTGCAGAAAAAGACAGGAAGAAGGAAAGATCTACTACCTCGAAACACACTGGGTTGATAAAAGTGTTGGTGTTTGGTTTGCAAAAGATGCAAAGGAGGGAGAAAGCATCTAGAAAGGGAACTTTCAGTCCACAGAGAGATACATTTCACAGTTAAACTGAAGAGTGGTAAAGGAATTCATCAGCCAGGAAAAGGGAAAAGAGGAGCAGGTACAGGGAATCTGTGGCAGCGAGAACATCCTCAGAGGAAAGGATAAAGGGCAAGAGAGAAGCTGTTGGATCATGAATAACACATTCAGTTCGGTCTCGCCTTTGCATGGGGGCTGCACCCCAGGTACAGGTGGGTTTCTGACAACTCCCAGGATAGACAGGCTGTATGGCCAACATCTTCGCACTTTCCAGATCTTCCTCTGGGATCATGAGGAAATTGGGGAAAGACAGGGCACAGAGACATAACAGGAATGGAGTCAACACCTCAATATGAAGCAAGAAGAGGAGTAAAGTGGATAATGGGCCATTGCTCTCCTTAGGATGGGACAGAGAAGGAAGCCTGCAGGCTACATGCAACTCCCAGGCCCTATCATCATCATCATCATCATCATCATCATCATCATCATCATCATCATCATCATTTCTTACCCATCTCTCTCTATCTTATTATTTCTTATTATTTCTTTTATTATTATTATCATTTCTTACCCATCTCTCTCTATCATCATCATCATCATCATCATCATCATCATCATCATCATCAGCATCATGTCAGTCGTTTCTGAACCCCCTCTCCCTATTATTAGGGATACAGTGATAGACAGTGGAACACATTCCCTCGAAGTGTAGTGGAGTCTCCTTCCTTGGAGGTCTTTAAACAGAGGCTGGATGGCCATCTGTCAGGGATGGTTTGATTGTGAGTTCCTGCATGGCAGGGGGATTGGACTGGATGGCCCTTGTGGTCTCTTCCAACTCTATGATTCTATTATTATTATTATTATTATTATTATTATTATTATTATTTCTTACCCACCTCTACCCATCATCATCATCATCATCATCATTTCTTACCCACTTATTATTATTATTATTATTATTATTATTATTATTATTATTATTTCTTAGGCAATGGTAGCAAACCTCAGAATAAATCTTGCTAAGAAAGCCCTAGGATCTGGGTCTCCCAAAGCTGGGGTTGACTTGAAAGCATAGAATTACAAAGCCTTTCAGTCCATACCTGTGAGCCAGGTATGAGTCTTGCTGCCACACCTTGAGACTAATACAGTGTTTCTAGAATATCCTTGTTTTAACAACTGAAACAATCCATCTGGTTGTAGATGAGACCGAGCAAATGTTTATTGGCTTCATTCTTAGCCTGGCTGTTGGCATAATTGCTTGTTTCTGTGGGCCTTCTCACCCTTGGGAGGGCAAGGAAGGGAAACAGAAACAAAAACACACAGACTCACGCAAATGCACTTTTCCTTCCTAAAGCACAAGAGACATTTTCCACGACGCCTTGCCAGTCTCAGCAGAAGATGACAAAAGAAATGTTTTAATAAGCAGGATGCTCGGAGTGGGTGCCGGTGTCGCGTGTCAGCCTCCATTTGTAACACGGGTGACAGACGAAATCTCTGGATAATAGCGGCCTCTTCATACTCAATGGAGCTGGATTGGAGCAATTGAGCGTCTGAGGAAGATTACCAGCAGTTAGGGATATTGCTTGTCATGTTCCCTTCGGCAGATGCCTTTTACAATTGACCAGTCGCACGCATTTCCGGAAGAGGGGCCGGGCACATTTTGTGCTGCGAAATGAGACCGCCAAGTAGCCATCTCGAAAGATTGCCATCACCATCGTTCATCAGCAAAAAACAGGATACTAGTAACCCTTGACGGGGAAAGTATTCAACCATATGGCTCTGGACCGTTGGCAAGTTCATTGTTGTTGTTTGCTGTTGTGTGCCTTCAAGTCATTTCCAACTTAGGATGACCCTAAAGAAAAACTACATTGGGATTTTCTTGGCCATGATTTGCTCAGAGGAAGTTTGCCATTGCCTTCCCCTGAGGCTGAGAGAGTGTGACTTATTGCCCAAGCTCACCCAGTTGGTTCCATGGCCAAATGGGGATCGAACCCTGGTCTCCAGAGTCACTGTCTGACACTCAAACCACTACACCATTTACCTCCCTGTATAAACCATCCCAAGTCTTAACATCCACAGGAGAGGCCTTTCTCTCTGTTCCATCATCCTCAGAGACCTGTCTGGGGAAGAAAAGGAGATGGGGCCTTCTCAGTGGCTGCTCCCAGGCTGCAGAATTCGCCCTCGGCTCTCCTTTTGCCAACAGGCATATACCTTTCTATTCAAACTGGCTTTCAGTGGCCGATTGGTTGCATTTGCAAGCACCTTTCTTACTTTTGGAGTCCATGGGAAGGCATGTGTAAAAAAATCAAAATAATTTGGAGAAATTCAGGGGGGTTAGGGGAACGGTCAGAGGACTTCCAGGGCCACAAAAGTGGAGTTCAGGGCCACATATGACCACGGGACACATTTCCCCCACCTCTGCTCAAAATGGCCTTTGCTCCCTAACCGAGCATCACCCTTCCATTCACATTCGACAACAAACAGGGAGGCATATTTCATCTCTTTCTATGTGTGTGTATCTTTCTCTTTCTTTCACAAACACACACAGAGCCCCCCTCTCTCTCTCTCTGGCCCATGCTGTTTCCTCTTTGGATTCTGGGGACATTTCAAGATGACCAGTTCCTTTGTTTAAAGCCCACCAAAGCTGTTTTGAGATGCTTCTCAGAAGCCTCTCTTTAAATGGGAAATGAAGGCCAGTCAGGGGGAGAATTGTCTTCAAAAAGATCTAATCTTCCTTAAAATTGGTTGTGTAGTTCCCAAATGGCAGCTGTGATGATCTCTGAGCCTCGGCACCGAAACGCCTAGATATGAGAGTCACGGTTCTGTGAACGGGGCTAGAAATGAAGGGTGCTTTTCTCCCTCTCCTGCTCCATGGATGGGCTGCTTGTCAAACACAGGTTGAGCCATGGGCCTTGTTTGGATTAAGCCTTGTGCAATGCCTCTCCGTCTTTCACAGCTCAGCTCTGAGCCCTCGAGTTGTTTTTCACCAAGTTGCAAAATGAATGCAATGGGCAAGGTCCAGATGTGGGTTGGGTAAAGTAGATCTCAGCATACAGAATTATGGATTATGTGTGCTATGCCACACTTCGTCTGAATGTCAGCATTGCACAGTGGGACCAAGTCACCCTATGTGCAGCCAAAGACACAACTAAATGTGCATGCATTTCTATGTACACCCATGAACAATGTCAATCCATGTGCAATGCCATCACATAAACAACTCTGTTCCCACAGCATTGAGCTGAATGAAGATGTTCCACAGCAGGTAAAAATTCCTAACAAAGTCTGTAGGGGGAAAACACAAATGGGCACAGGGGCTGGTTACCAACAGGATTCCAGCCTATGGATATGTACTAGTGTCGCCAGTTTAAATACAGCACAAGATTCCTGTATTGGGAAAAGAGATTCCAAATCAACATTGGGAAGATCTTCTTGACAGTGAGAGCTGTTTGACAATGGAAGACACTTTCTCAGAGTGCCATGGACTGCCCTGGGCCTGACTTAGAGGGACAGTCAGAGGACTCAGACCCTGAAGATATGGAGGAAGCTGAGACAGTGGCAGATCTGGGGCTGCCTGGATCTGCAGTCCAAGAGGAGGCTCAGCATGAAGCTGCAGACGGAGGAACAGACTCTATGGACTCTAGGCTGCAGGAGCTAAGACCTGTGGAGCCAAGACAGGTCAAGGAGTCTCCTATTAGAAGTCTCCTATCTTAGAGAAGCAGAGAGTCATTGCAGTCTTGCTGTTCTGTGCTCTTTGATTCATGGCTCTGGTTATCTGACCTCTGGACTTGCCTTGTGACTATGCTCTTGCCTCTGCCCTTTGCTTTGACTGGCTGCCTGGGACTATTCCTTGGCACATTCCGCTGCTGTGCTGCCCTCAGTAGAGGTAAGAAGGACACAAAGGGTGGTAGTGGCTCCATCTTTAGAGATTTTTAAACAGAGGCTGGATGGCCATCTGTTGGGAGTAATTTGATCATATATTGCTGCATGGTAGGGGGTTGACTGGATGTCCTTTGTGGTCTCTTCCAACTTTAGGATACTGTGATTCTATGACAAGTTAGTTGGTCTGTTTCTGAAATGAATTTTTAGCAAGTTGTGTGTTTTCTATTCCCTACATCCAAGCCTCAGTCTTCCACTAGAGCAGACCCATTGAACTAATGTTTGTCACCTTATTAAACTCTGACCAACTCGAGGGGTTGCTTGAGTTTGTGACTATCGAGTGGATTTAGGCCTCTGACTTCTTATGGTTGGGTTTTTGGTTGCTTTGTTATTCTTTAACGTGACATTTTAAATCTGTGTTTTGCTTGTAGTTTATTCGTGTTAGACACCTTGACCCTGCCATTGTTGACAGAGAGGTGGAGAACAAAGAAATAAGTGACAACCCAGCCTTGTTATCCCTTGCATTGGGAAGGAGGACCAAAGGTGAGAAGGGAGGCAGGGAGGGTTGCCAACTTTGCCTTATTAGTCCTTCCAGCCGTCCTTGGAGGGACTTGCTCCTCACACCGGAGCTTCTTCTGCCAGGATAAATTTGTCAGTCTTGCAGGTGCCACAAGACGCTTTTGTAGTTTTTTTGCTGCGGCAGCCTTACATGCCAGCTTGGCCCTCTGGATGTTGTTATCAGATCTAATGATGTAGCTGTCTTGCTTCAGAACTGTATATGCTAATCTTGTAATAAAATGGAGAAGCTGGGGCTATTTTTAGCCTTTCTGTAGTGAGAACCGTGGCACTCAGAATGTGCCAGCAAAGTGTGGAAAATCTGCCTTCCATTATTATAATGGCATGTCTAGCTGAAATTGGGTGTTCTCGGGATGCCTGGGTGAGGGTTTGCTCCCAAAGCTTGCTCATTTAGTTTGCTCACCACCATAGTCACACATCTCCCGCACTGAATATCAGAGACGGTTTTCGCTTTCCCATGTGTTCATGGGTGCAGATGCAAGGGGCTTCAGAACCAGCCGGTCTACCCCTCATTTTAAAAAAGTAGTACTCTCAGGTTGGAATCCTGTGAGCATCTTCTGCAGGCAGAAGTTCTCCTGAGGAAGGAGTTGCTCATTTTTGTCCGATGCAGACAAAATTGCATATTAAGTTCAAGTCTGCAGAGCCAGAGTCATGCATCCAACAAAACTGGACATGGACAAACATGTGCATTTATTAGTGACACATTCGACACCCTCTTTCAGTTGTGCAACATTGCCATTGAACAGAAGAGTTGCACAGCACAATTAATGCATGCAGCGAGTTGCACAATGCAGCTCCAGTGTAGGCTCCTGTCTCAAATCTCAATCTCACCTGCTTCCCTCCCGATGAGCCCCTGCTAGAGAAGAACAAAGCTAACCCTTTCTTGCTACTTTCGTAACTGGGTTTATTTGTCTTCTTTGCTCCCTCTTTTCCATTGGTGTGTGTGTGCCACATTTGAGCATTCGTGTGTGTGTGTGTCTCCCTCTAAATGCTTAGTTGCCAGAGGGGGCCACAGCCAATAACTGCACCACCTCCTAAGCATGATCGATGGGGAGCTCTGTGGTAATGTGGTCAGGCGGCAAATCTGGAACACCCGAAGGAACCGGAGATACGCAATCAGGTCTTGCTCACTCAGGGTTCCCATCCATCATTTGCAAACAAGGTGGGGGGAAGGAAGGCTCCTGTGGGGCCCCCGGGGAAGAGGGAGCATCAGAAGGAGAGGTTTTAGCACCATTTCAAAGCAAGGAAGAGGCAGGGGGCTTAGGCTTCAGTCTCATTTTCCTTCTCTGCACCTTTTGACATGGAGCAACCATCCAGGGCTGCTGCTGCCTTCATGTGTTTATGGGATGGACCCTTTCACTTAGGATGTACTCCTTTGCAAGTTTGTATCTGCCATGGAAGAACAAATAATTTCAAAGGGTTCTCTCCTCTGGACAAGGTTACAAGACCTTTTGCATATTTTCCCACACTTTGGACTTTACTTGCAGAAAATTCATCTGCACTCACTCACATGCACACAGACACACACACAAAGCCAACTTGGTGTTTTCACAAAACACAGTGATAGGTATCTTGTACAAAGATCCCTTACCAGAGTGATTGGACAGTTTGAAAGTTTAGTAGAAGTCACAAACAACTCTGAACATTGGCAAAGAGCTCCCTCACCTTGTGATAGCAAATCTGCAGCTGGTTGTCGCATGAGCAAGTGAGTCTGGGGCTAGCCTTGCTTCTCACAGGACACAGAGGCTCTGCCAGGATTTTACAATTTGGAACTATTCCCCATACACCCACACAGTAAGTCTCTACCTAATTCACTCCTTTCAGCCATGTCCACCCATGTGTGAAGCCAGACAAGTTTTAGAAAAACACTGTTCCACAGCCTTACAGATTCCTCTCTCCCAGTTTCTCCCCAGTGCACAAAGCAAAGCCAGTCGAAGAGGCCACAGCTGTTGATTCCCAAATATCTAGAAGGATGCAGCTGCAATGCATTTTCATTGGAAAGGTTAAGCGACTTGCACAGAGATGCATTATGATGTCTGCACCACTGCTGCTGTGTCTTGGAAGAGAGCACTGTGTGTGTATGTATGTGCGCGTGCACAAGTACACACACAAATGTCAGTCTTCAACAAAGCTTCTGTCAACAGTGGCTGAAGAGGGTTTTAAGGGCTTGTTGCTTTGTGAGGCCTCCTGCTGAGTCCTGCAAAGGTCAGGGCACATCTACTGCCTGGCATGTGCCAGCGCTGTGTTGGACAGCCATTTGGGCTGCTAGATGGGTGGAAAATCAACTGGAAAAGACTCCCAGCTGGGTTAGGGGATGGACAGCAGGCCCTTCCTTAGGGAAGGAGAAGAAAGGGGGAGTGGACGTGTCAAAGGAGAAACTGACATGCAGGAGTGACCCTGGCCTTTGTTAGGCACAATGCAAGAGGGTTTTTCCATCTATCGGGGCTGTGTGAGTGGATCTGCTTCTTATTTTGGAAAGGATGACACAGTTAACAATAATCCTTTGCAGCCCGCAATCAGGTGGCTCTGTGTAGTCCATTGGGGAAAATGGGGGGGGGGGGGTCTAGGGTCCATTTTCCTGCCCTGGATATTCTTTTCTTATGCATTAGTTCCAGACCTCTTATGATGGTTTTGAGTGTCTTGCACTCTGCCATGGTAGAAATGTGGAGGCTGAAGGAAATGTTCGTAGAGCAGAGGGGATGGACAGGATCGTATTTAGGAACAGCAATGCCTCCATTTTGCCTTGATGGTGACAATGCTGGAGAGAGCCCAGGGACTGTCCCTTTCTGCAAAAACAGGTTGAGTGCTTTGGATTGTGCCTTTTATGTTCAGAGAAAAAACTGGAGCAAGGTCTCCATTTAACTGGCATGGAGCTCGCCAGTGTGGGGGCAGTATTTGGGGGGAATCATCTCAGAGGTTCTTCCTAATCTACTCAACCATTTCTTTCTGGTGGAGGAAGAGAGTCTTGTTTTGGAGACAGGGCTCAGCACTACAGACAGCGCTATGCAAGTTCAGATGTGATCAGTGTGGATGCTGTCCAACACAATATGCAAGAAGTATGTGTGTGCATTTGCAAAATTCACATCCATGCAAAACCCACATCTGCAATGCCTATGCTCTTCCAAGCACCATGACACTGAATGGGCAATTCTGCTTCCACAACCTTGAACTGATCATGACTGTTAAATTGCTTTAATCAAAGTGTCCAATCACTTTGGTAGGGGGACCTTGTGTAAGATACCAACCACTGTCTTTTGTGGAAAACTCTTAAGTTGGAAATCCATAATTCAGCCCCTCAAGTGGCATGGAAGCCACCAGCTGTTGCAGTTGACAATTGGAACAGACAGTACAGTATTGAGCTTTGTGAAGTCAAAAACTTTCACAACTGGCATCCATGGGGTTTTTGTGGGGTTTTCAGGCTATGTGGCCATGTTCTGGAACAATTTTTTCCTGATGTTTCGCCTACATAAATTCTTCCAGAACAGGGACACATAGCCCAAAAACCCCATTAAAAAACTATAATATTGGGCTTCCTTGGGGAAGCAGTCAGTTTGGTTTGGTGCGATTCTGCATCTGGATTAATTCAACACAACTACTTACCTCCCATTACACTGCAGAAAAGGAGGACTCTTCATCCCAGTGCCCTTTGAAAAGTATGTAAGGCCGAGATTGGATTTGAGAGGCCTCCAGATCCATTCTTGGACTGCAACTGCCATGACCCCTTGGCTGGCTGATGGGAGTTACAGTCCAACAACATTGCCTTCCCCAGATTTAAGTAGCCCCTCATGCCTCCCTCCCTAATACTTCTCTCTTGGGGGCCAATGAAAAGGACAACAGCAGCACTTTCTATATTGCAGAGGAAAATATTCACTCCCCAAGTGCTCTCGGAGACCTGGAGGATGGTGTCATGTTTCTCTTTAATGAGCCTTTTGATCAAACTCATCTGGCTGGCCAGGGACCCAAAATAAAAGGAATGTGTCCATGGTCAGTGTTTTAATGAAAGCCGGCACTCTGGAGGGAGGCCAGGCGATGCAGGAGTCCTCTCCTGCAAATCTCCTCGACAGCTTTGGAAAGAGGAGTCGGGAGCATCATTTCGGCCTCAATGACTTTGCAGATTTCTCCAAATATATCCTATCTCTGCGGCGTGCCTGAAGTCATGATTACCTTCCATTATGTGTCTGTAGATATATCGTTCTCAGCAGGCTTTTTGGAACAGCTCTCAGGGCAGCAGAATTAGCTGACCAAGGTCTACTCTTGCAGAAGGACAGAAGATGGGAGCATTCAGGATGGACAACTTCGGAGCCAGAATAACAAAACATGGATGCTTCTTGGATCGCATCTGGGTCCAGTCTGATGGTGCCTCTCGGACAGTAGCCCCAAACCCTGCTGGCCACTGGTGGTCAGTAGGAAGACACATACCTCCTCCATGGCAATGAAGGTGGAGAGTTTAGTTTAGCACATAGCACAGGCAGAGAACCAGCATTGGATTATTTGCAGATTGTATTAATATGTTCTCTCTAGGAATCTTTAGGTCCTCCAGAGAAATTCTGCTGCAAATTGATCATAGAGTTGTTCTGGAGGACCTAGAGATTACTAGAAAAAACACTTCTTTGGGCATTTTAGGTCCTACAACATGATCCTGTGATCAACCTCTGGTGGATGTTGACCATGGAAGACCTAGAGATTCCTAGAGAAGTGTTCTCTCAATTTAAAACAGTAGTGTTTTTTTATTTGCATTTTTTCCATTTTCATAGGGGTCTTGTGCCCCTAACCCCAGCAAACATGAAGGGCCCACTGTAATTAGTTCCTACTGGAGTAGTCCTATTGAGTCAACTAGGTTTACTTATGTGTTGACCCAACATTCAATGACTGACTCAGTTGGTCTATTCTAATTGGAACTAACCAACAGGTTTCCAGTCTTTGGCTGCAAATGGCTGGAAACAACCATTTTTCAAATATATAATTTGATTCCATGGGGAAATTATGCCCCCCTCAAAGAAAAATGACTATTTTTGCCTCCAGCATCAAAACAGGTGAAGATCTGACACCATCCTTGTTTAAAAAAAGAATAATAAACCTGTCAGAACAGTTGCTCTCTTCCTTTCTCTGGGCAAAGAAAGGCAGCCAGTCTCCTTCTCGATCCCTAAGCTGCCTCCCAATGCTGACTAGTGACCCTCTTGCAACAACTATTTAATGAGATGGAAAGAAGGACCGAGACAAACCATCCCATCCAAAACCACCTGTAATTTAATGAGCAGAACTGAGCTTCACAATTTGTCTTTGACCTTCCCTGGTTCTCAGCACACCCTGAAGTTTCTTGTCAAGAATGGATACCAGGCACTTAATAAGGTGTCTTGCCGCAGAGCGGGCGTCTGCTGTGATCTGTTCCTAGAGTCCTTTCCTTTAAGCATATATATATATGGAGGAAGAGAAGGAGGAAGGGGAACAGATCACACCGATATGCATTTCTCTCCAACACAATGACATTCCAATTCCAAAGCCTTTTTGGAAGCAAAGTGCCATACAGTTGAGAGCTAGCGTGGCACAGCGGTTTTAGCACTCATCTACGGCTGCATCTGCACTGCAGAATTGATGCAGATTGACGTTGCAACCACATTGCTGGAACCCACAACTGTCGTGGAATCCTGGGATTTGTAGTTTGTCATGGCACCTTCTGAGAGAGAAGGCTAAGTATCTCACAAAACTACAGGATTACATAGCATTGAGCCGTGGCTGGTAATGCAATGTCAAACTGCATTAATTCTGAAGTATACTGAAGATGAAGCTGTAGACTCTGGAGACCAGGGTTCAATTCACTGCTTGGCTGTGGAAATCCATTGGGAGGCCTTGAGTGAGTCACACTCTCTCAGCCTCAGGGGAAGTCAAAGGTAGACCTTCTCTGAACAAACCTTGCCAAGAAAACCCCATAAGAATGGGAACTATCCCACAAAACCTAATGCAGAGAAGGGCTGAGGCCTAGATTCTCCAGATAGCCGCAGCTAAAGCAGACCCATTGAATCAACTGTAGACAAAATGCATCCCTAAAAATATTTTAAGCAAATCAACCCATGAGAGCCAGCATGGTCTAGTGGTTTGAGACTGGGACACTGGGAGACCAGGGTTCGAATCCCTGCTTAGTCATGGAAACCCAATGGGTGACCTTAAGCAAGTCCCATTCTCTCAGCCTCTGAGGAAGACAAAGGCAAACCCTTTCTGATCACATCTTGCCAAGAAAACCCCATAATACTTTTGCTTGAAAGTCAGAAATGACTTGAAGGCACACGGGAACAACAACAACAACAACAGCCATAAGGTTTGTTGTTCGCCCCATGGATCCGAAAGGCTTTCTTCGCTTGCTCTTGCGTTTCAAGATGGAGGCGTATGCCCCGAACGCAGGTGCAGAAGCGCGACTTCTCCTCCGTTCAGCATTTCAGGCAGAGCTCAACTCCCTCCCGGCTCTATATTTATCATCATTAAGCAGCTTCTCAGCGAAAGGTGAGCGCCGTACGGAGCGAAAGGTTTGTCTTGACTCATCACCACTTTTGACAGCTCCTGCTCTGAGAAGCCAGTCTATAACTGACACACTTCGCTGGATCATGACAGAGATCCCTCTGGCAGGGACTGTAATGTATAAATAACTCGGTTGTAGACCTTTACCTCAGGCAATAGTCAAGTGGTTCCTCATGAGCAACCACAAAGAGCATCAGTCACTCAAACCCCTCCTCTTGGCCGCATCCGACGCTCTCGCTCGCACGCCGCCTTTAAAAAAAAGAAGGGAAAAGGTCCTCGAGTTCAATTGTCATATACCAGGCAAGGCAAGAATATCCACAGATAGGTGAGAAATTCACCCAGGCATCTAATGTCAGCGCTCAGTATTTTCTACTGCATGCTGTAAATTGTCCAAAGGAGACTCTTAAATACAGAAGCCAGGTGTCAAATACCCAATTTTGAAACTATGTAAGTGTGCGATGTCAATATGCACCGTGAAATTCTGCCAAAGAATAGCCGTCAGCACCAGCGTTCATGGAGGAGAGCTTGGAGGCGACCTGCGGGACAACCCACTTGTTCCGGTCCTATTTTTCTCCAGATCATGCATGCCCATAACCAAGTTCATTTACCCATGGTAGGACTATGGGCTTGCTCTCAAGGGAACCTATTGGATGAGGATATGGTTTTATCCCATGCTTTTTGCTTTTGTGCAGCATCTAGAGTTTCTGGTTTCAATTGTGTGTTTTACTTGACTGCAAGCTGCCTGGGATACTTTTGGGCAGCATATCAATAGTGCAAACAAACAAAGAAACAGGCTCCATTGAAAAACAATGCTTTGTTCGCAGCAGTGTGAATTGAAACCAAAAATTCTGCCAGAAGTGTTTAGTCTGTGAGGGCTCTGCAGTCAAACATGCGCCTCATCACACAATGCTGCGGTTTTCAAGGGCTGAACGCATGAAAATGCCTTTGGATCAAATCACTGAATCGTCTCTAGACCCGTATGACCTTCTCAGGATGGCAGGGAGTGCATCTACACTGCAGAAATAATGCAGTTTAGCATCACTTTAAGTGCTGCAGCTCCATCCTATGGAATATTGTAATTGTAGTTTTGCAAGGTCTTTAGCCTTCTATACTAAGGAGTGTCAGTGCCTCATAAAATGACAAATCCCAGGATTCTGGAGGATGGAGTCGTGGAAGTTAAAGTGGTGTCGTACTGCATTGTTTCTACAGTGTAGATGCACCCAGGATGTCTCCAAGGCTTCAAGCGGAACCAAGTCTCTCCTCAGTCCCCCTGCTTTTTCAGACCATTCAACCCACAATGCCAGAAGTACATTTAGGGCCTTCTCCTGGAAAAGCATGAGATCTGCCCCTGAGTTATGACTCTTCTGAAAGGCGAGCTTATTTTCGGATGCTGCAGAGGATTAAGCCCAAGACAATGAATTCAAATGACAAGAAAGTAGATTCCAACTAAGCATTAGGAAAAACATCTTGACAGTTAAGACTTCTTCAACAGTGGAATAAATTCCCATGGAAATTGATGGTGAGTCGTGTCACTGGACATTTAAGAACTTTCCTCACTGGAGATTCATAAGCAGAAATTGGATGGACATCTTTTGGGGGGATGCTTTAGTTGCATTCCTGTATTGTCTGGGGCTTAACTACATGGAGTCCCTTCCAGATCTATGGTTCCTTGCTTCTGTGATTGACGATCCAGGCCTTGGATTGGATTTTTTCAAAGTAAATGTCCTCCAGATAACAAATGTGTTGACAAACATTCCAGAGAAAGGCACTTAATGCGCATAGTAAGTAATAAACAATTAACGACTTATATGATATGCAATAGATCGGTAGAGTGTTTTAATTCTTTAAAGGAAAAGGAAAAACAAATAGAAGGCGAAAAGCAAGGGTTTTGCTTTCCACCTTGTAAACTCAAAGAGTTAACTGGGAAATATTCATTCTGTTGCTATGAAACATAATCACCCACTAATCAATGAGAGCCAGTTATTCTGATATAATTACAGGATAGAATATAAAGAAGCCTGGAGAGGAGGAGGGAAGCTACAGCAGGCTCATAAGAGAGCCTTTTCCCCATCTCTGTGCAAAGGAAGTTTATGGAAGATGAGGATCCCAACTTGACTCCAGAAACGTTGCTCAACCCAGTGGCTGAATTAGAACTCAGAACAGCCTGTGTTTGGGTCACAGCATAGGAGTGCAATGGTTAGATCTCACCACATTTTTCCTTTTTCAAATAGCACACATGGAAAAAGGCCAAAGAACCATTTTCTGTATCCTTTTGAACATTCTTTCCAGCTCTGCTCCTCAAACCCACAATCTATGCATTGACTGCAGAGCTGGTGGTCCCTAATCCAACCTCCATTTGGTTGGAGTCTAGAGCCTGGAACACTTTCTTTTTTGGACTACAGTTCCCAGACTCCCCTAACTATCCTGGATTCTAGGAGCTGTATTCCAAAAGGAAACTATTCCAAGCAAAACATTGATCTTCTGAGCAGAACCCACATGTGTTTTCACCTAGCCCAAGTGTTCCCGCACTTTGATCACCCAGATGTTTTGGGCTTCAGCTCTCAGACGCCACAACCATCATGGCCAACAGATGAAAAATGCTGGTCCAAAACAGCAGAAATAATGCAGTTTAGCACCACTTTAAGTGCTGCAGCTCCATCCTATGGAATTTTGTAATTATAGTTTTGCAAGGTCTTTAGTCTTCTCTACTAAGGAGTGTCAGTGCCTCATAAAATGACAAATACCAGGATTCTGGAGGATGGAGTCATGTAAGTTAAAGTGGTGTTGAACTACATTGTTTCTACAGTGTAGATGCACCCAGAGAAAGCTAAATATCTCACAGAACTATGCATCCCAGGATTCTGAAGGATGCAGCCAAGGCAGTTAAAGTGGTGTCAAACTGCTTTGTTTCTACAGTGTTATCACCTAGCACAAGTGTTCCCAAACTTTGGTCATCCAGATGTTTTGGGCTTCAGATCCGAGAAGCCACAACCATTATGGCCAACAGATGAGGGACGCTGCTCCAAAACAACTAGAGGGACAAAGTTTGGGAAGCATTGATTCTAGCATTGATTGATCAAAGAGAAAAAGACAGAGTTGGACCCAACAGGCACAGTCTCACTCCCCAAATAAGCACACTTGCTTCTTGCACACCTGTTTGCGTACTGACAATTCACTTTGTTCTGAACAGAAGAGTTCTCCTGTTGAGTCACCAGGGCCTGGTAAACCTAGTCTGTCATTCTGCCTCCAGCTGTGGCCAGCCCAAAAACCTCTGGGAAGTGGACAAGTGCTAAACAAACATGGAATAATCCTGCCGGCCCTTTGCGGCAGGCGTCTGACTCAGCTATTGTGCTGGAGACAATATCAGAGGACTAGCCAAGAAACAAACAATTCTGTTTACAATGGGAATGCCAATAGGTTCAGCAATACGCTGGGAAAAAGAGAAGCCCTAATTAAGAATGAAGGGGCTTTACCTTGGGAAAGAGAAGAAAAGAGAGGAGCTTGGAGGGAAAGAGAGAAGAGAAGAGAAGAGCCTGAATAATGAAGGCAAAAGGAGGGGAAGCGCATGGAGGAGGGAAGAACATTTAGAAGTGAGACACCAGCATCTCCAAGGAAGGAGGACAAAGTTCAGGATCTTGCAACTGTCTTGTTCATGCATAAGTCCCTCTGTGGTAGAGGTTAGGTGTTCCCTTTAAGTTTGCACAACCATAATGGTACGTGTGGTGCCAATGTGCCTCCAGACACAAATGCAGCTGCAAACTCAGTTGTGCATTCAGTACAAGGGTTGCACAACACCACCAATGCATAATCCCACAGGCAGAGGTTTACACTATGGAGTTTATCAGACAAGGGAAATTGGAAGCATAATCCAATGGCAATCCGAACGCAATCATGGGTTTAATGTTATTGTGTGATAGACTACCACATGCAATTTTGGGCAATGGGAAGTCAGTCCGAATGCAATCATGGGGTTTCATGTTATTGCGTGATAGAGTACCACACGCAATTTCAGGCAATGGCAAGCTATTTTCAGGCAATGGGAAGTCAGTTCAAACGCAATTCGAATTCACGTAAATTCGCTGAACTAGCAAATTTACGTGAATGCGTTGTGGCCCCACTTTCTTTTCATTCGAAATTAAGAGAAATTCCTCCCGTGTGATAAACTCCTATGCAGCACAACACCAGTATGGCATATCAGCCATTAAATTGGGTTTGGCAACTTTGAGCTAGAGTGCAGCCCATGAAAGTCTGTGCCCAGTTACAAGGATAGGCAAGTGAAAGGAGATAGATGGCCATATTGCCCCCCATGTGGGAAACAATGTCCCCTCCACCCCATCCTTAGCTTATACATGAAAGGAGGAGGAGTTTGCAGCTAGGGATGTCTGTCTACGCTTGCTTCATTCCTAAATGCCCAAATGAATCGTTCCCAAAGTTTTCTTCCCGTGTGCGAAGATTGTGTGTGGCACTTTCCTTTTGCAAGTTTTGGGACTTTGCTTTATGGAAAATTCATTCCCATGAAGAAAAACATTTTTTGTGCACAAAAAAAAACCCTTTTTTGAGAAAATAAATGCAACTTTTTGTGCTTGAAATAGAACACTTGGTGCACAATGCATTGGTTTGGGCACAAAAATCTTGAGCTTTTCTGTTCTGTATTACAAAAGTTACAACGTGACTATATATACAGTTGACCATTTTCTCAACCGTGCAGCTCCAAGTGCTGAGACTCAATTTCTCCCTGAGGGTGAGAAAGATGTTGCTGCAATTTTCTATACATTCACACAGACACACATGGCACCATCTGCGGCAGACTAGCATCCCTAGTTAAGAGGGGCCTTCCCTTTCCATGGTCCTTGTGCTTCTCTTATGTCTAATGGAACCATTTCTTTCCACCAGGAAGCATTTGCTGATATCAGAGATGGCTATTGAACCTGACCCAGCAGATCCATTCCTGGCTGTCAGTTGCTGCTTTGTTTCTAGGAACTAATTAGAAAAGACAAGAGATGTGCATCAGGAGAGCAAGTGAGAAAGGAAAAAGCATCCTTGGCCAGTGGCTGGCAGGGATAGCGAAGGGCTAGTATCCAGTTAGGAACATATGCACGCATAACTAGCCTTGTGTCCTGTGTAAGGAAAAATCCAGAGATAATTAAGTAAAGAAATAAATATGTCACACTCCGGCCGCAGGGCCAAAAAGTCATATTGGGCAACAGACATTTTCTGCTGTCAGAGGTAGAAGTGGAGCTGCTCTTGTTTCTCAATGCCTTGCTTTGCATGTGGCAAAGGTGCATTGCACATTGCATGTTGCAGTTGCACACCATGCACTGTATTTGTGCATTCTATATGGTGCATTGCTGTTGTGCATCCTTTATTGGGATTGCATTGCACTTTGCACAATGGCACCCATTCATTGGCATGCGTTGTTGTTCTGCAGTGGGGGTAGTGTAATGCTGATACAGATATTTATTGTGGGTATTTATGCTAGGCTGAGGGGGTGTTAGATTGTAGCCAATAACAACCAAGAACGATGTTTGCTCCAACATCCATTCCTTGAAGAGACTTTGCAAGTGGCAGCAACAAATCAGTTAAACCTTGCTATGCTCTACTAGCTTCACTGGAAATTTGCACCCAGACCTTTCCTCTTGCCTGGAACTGAGCTGCTCAAAATTGGAGAAACAACACCCTCTGCTTCCAGATGGAGATGACTCAAAAAAGATGGAAACTTGGGTCCAGGCCCAAAGATCTGGTAAACCTCCTCCCTCTTCAGGAGGAAAGAAGTAGAGTGGCTCTTTGCTGGCTCTGCAGAGAGCCAAGATGGGTCTTTTTTCCAGCAGCAGTGCAAAGGGAGGAAGAGGCAGTCTCCGTCCTCCTTGCCTCCCTCATTCATCACTGTCACATCTGGAGAGGTTTTTTATTTAACAACCAATTTATTTCCAATTTAACTAATCTCGGGCTGCAGCATCTCGCACAAACACACCGAAGGCGTCGTCTGCTGTAAATAGACTTACAGGCCACACCAGTTAATATCAACTCCCCATCAAAGTGCATCAGCCGGGAGAGAGATACCGAGGGGAGATGGCTGGCCCTCTGAAATATGCATGGGGGCATGCTAAGCACTGCCATCCTGGCTCCGAGAGCTGGTTAGATTTATATATTTGCCTTCCGGATCACCCCATCTCACCTTGAAAAGGCAACGAAAGCTTTCATAAACAATTTATGGGGAGATAATACAGAGAGGCTCAGAAGAAGGGCCAAGTGGGAAATACAGGGAGGCAATCACAGGAAGGGCACCCTCGACTTCCCCCAAACTGGGCAGCTGCTCCCATGATAATGCCCAGCCCTTTTGCCCATCAAGTCTTCTTCTTATGAGCTGGAAGATGGACTCTGGAAGATGACAATTGCATTGGGTAACTGCAGTGGGAGATGAAATAAGCACCCACCAGGATAAAAGGAGGGCACTTGATCTCACAGCCATAGGGCCCCTCATGGCTCCCCAAGAATGCCATCAGATCCACATGTGATATCAAGGGCAAGGGGGAGGAAGAGGAGGAGGAAAGGAAAAAGAGGAGAGAGGAAGAAGAGGAGGAGTATGAAAAGACAAGTATCCCATCAGATGCATACATGATATCACGGGTAAGGAGGAAGAAGAAAAGAAAAGAGTAAGGAGGAGGGGAGAAGGAGGAGAGGAGGAGGGAGGAATAAAAAAGGAGGGAGAAGGAGGAGATGGGAGGAGAAGAAGAAAAGGGTGGGAGGAACAGAGAGGAAAGGGAAAGAGGAGGAAGAGGAGAGAGGAAGAAGAAGAGGAGAAGGAAGGAAGGAAGGAAGGAAGGAAGGAAGGAGAGGAAGAGGAGGAAGAAAAGGAGGAGAGAGGACAGGGGTGGAAGAGGAAGAGGGAGGGAGGAGGAGGAGGAGGAGGAGAAAAAAGTGGATCAGAGGAGAATGGAGGAGGAGGAGGAGGAGAAAGGAAGAAGAGGAAGAAGAGGAAAAGACTAGGGGGAGGAGGAGAGAAAGAGGAGTTTCAAGGGTTCTGTTTGAGATTTGGATTTTGGTTCGATGGCCGCCTCAACAGGCCCTCCGCCACCGCTGCCACTTCAACCAGCTGGCGAGCATCTGATCTCCAACCAACCCCTGTGGCCGTCTCCACTTCTGCCACATCTTCCCTGAAAAGATAAACTTGCAGCTGCCCCTTCAAAGCAAAGGAGGCTTTTAAAGCACCGACTTATTAAAAGCCCCCCTCCTGGCGCTGATCTTTCCCTAAGCCCCTGGATGTAGCAAGATAAACAACTCCTTGAAAGGCCTCCTTCTCCTCCTCCTCTTCTTCTTTTCCTTTTTCTTCTTCCTTTCTCTGCTAACTGTAAGCACCCAGCCAGGGCTCTCTTCAGACCCTCCTGAGACTGGCTTATGTCGCTGCCAAGGCTGACAAGAGAGACTCGATCTCATCAGCTGTCACGGCTGAACTGCGCAGACACTCGAGCACCGCAGGAGGCCTCAGGGCCCCCAACTGATCACCCCTCTGACAACGCATGGTATCGAGACAGCACAGCGATGGCGGCTGGTTAGATCTCCAGAGACGGCACAACAGCATCAATTTCTCCCAGCTTAGAAAAGTCACTGTTTAGAGCCCTGAGACAGGAGACTTTCAGACGGGGAAAAGAAACGAGAGTAAAAGGAATGTTCCCGGCATAACTGCACCAAAAATTTTCAAACCACATCACGCTCATCCAGTACTTCCCCTGTGAACATCCCGGCATGCTCCTTCTCATTCACAAGGAAGTCCCATGAATGGCTTGTTAATAAGTGCGGATGAAGCGAGATCGCGAAAGTGCAGGAGTTAATCGCGTTTCATTAATGGTATTGGGAAAGCAACTTGGGACATTTACCCAGACTGCATTTTGATTGTCATTGCTAGGGTTCATTCTCATTGCTAGGGTTGGTTTTGCAGTGGGTTTCAGTAATACATTTTATTTTAGTTTAGTTTACTCTGTACGGGATGGAAACATCAATGTCAGACATGCACCGTAATACCAAAACAGTACATGCACAAAACGATCAATCACAATGTAATAACAATTCATTAATGGATGTTTGCGGAACACAATCACATAATTATTTGGATTTCATGTCATCATCATCACAGATCCAACTATCACCCTTTTGAGCTTTCCTTGAACCCTTGGCTGCCAAATACACATTGCTGCAGAGGTCAACTTCCATCAAAGGCCCATTTTTTTTTCCGGATTGCTCTCAGCTTCAGATCCCCATATGGAAAATGATGATACAAACGGCCAAAATCTTCAGCACTATTACTCAGTGTCCCTGGGGGAACTTTGGTACCTTGTACAATCTTTCCAGCAAGGCATAATTTATCGTCCAATTAGCAGAGTACTTGTGCTGATTCTTTGTTTCTTGGTTCTGAAAGGCAGCAGGCATGTTTAAGCAGACATAGGCCTAAATATGCACCAAATTCTCTCTTCCCACATCTGTGCAGAGGAGCGCTGCATGAATGGGAAGATCATTTCCAAAATGTTTGCTATCAATTGATAAAAGGCGTGTCTTGCTTGCTCCAGCCAAGTTCCTGTATCTCTTCTGCATAGTGTAAATATCCACTGGTAGAGTTGTGTTATTCCACCCCGTATCAATGTGAATCAATGTGAATTGATATCAGTGTAGTACAAGATATGTGAATCAGTATGTTGGGGCACATGGCTGACAACTTATTTTGCAACCACAATGTGCAATGCACAAGAACAATGCACTCTGACATGCTGCTCTGTGCATTTCAATGTGCTACCACTTGCACAACACTCTCACATGTGCATCTTTGCTTATGCCATTGTTGACTGTTGCACTGTTAAAAAACAACCCCTAACCCATCTATATAGA
Organism: Sceloporus undulatus; assembly: GCF_019175285.1. Lineage (NCBI taxonomy): Eukaryota > Metazoa > Chordata > Lepidosauria > Squamata > Phrynosomatidae > Sceloporus > Sceloporus undulatus. The sequence goes on along the minus strand of NC_056527.1, from coordinate 131,170,965 downwards.
TTGACTTACATCTGCATACATCACTAACAAGAAACCAGACTCTGCATTTTCTTATTCTGCTGGACCAAGACTTCTACTGAGACTTTGCTCTCCAGTCAGCCCCATCGTACTCTACTGAATTTCTGGTTTATTTAAAATTCTGGCTGTCCACCAGAGCAGAGGAACAAAATATTTTCCTCCTTGAAGCATCCGTTTTTCAAAGATTGGATCAGTATCTACGCACCGTCTGCCAAAATATAAGGATGTGAATTCATGCAGCAACACTCAACATGGAATTGCAATGTTGCTCTTTCCTGCTGCAAGAGTCTAGCTTCTAACTCCCTGCAAGTTTTTGTTGTTGTTGTTGTTAACCAGCCTTGAGTCGATCTCAACTCGTCCTCCACTATTCTTCTAAGTTCTTCCAGATTCATACCCATGTCCATCCATCTAGCATATGGCCTTCCTCTCTTTCTACTTCCCTCCACCTTTCCTAACATTATTGTTTTGTTAAATGCATCATGCCTTATCATGATATGGCCAAAGTACAATAGATTCAAATAAGTCATCTTTGCCTCCAGGGAGACTTCAAGCTTGATATGTTCTAGGATCATTTATTTGTTCTTTTTGCTGCCCATGGTATCCTCAGCACTCTTGTCCAGCACCACATCTAAAATGACTGCGCTAACTTTTATGCAGAGAGGCCAAAGATCTGCAAGGAGGCCAAGACCCTGGTAGCTTGTGTTAATAGTCAGTCAACCTGAGATCCAGCTTGATCCCCAAGACCTACTTTGGCAGGGAATCAATAGAAGATTCCCAAGAACTAGAGTGTGGAGTGACTGTTTCAAATCTGGGGAGATGGTGACACTAGTGATGCCTAGGACCCAGTAAGGGATGGAAGAAAACTTGCCAAATTCATACAGTGGGCAAATTGGTATCTGCTGAAGTTTGGTTCCAGGACCCCGCCATGGATAACAAAATCCATGGATACTCAACCCCATTAAATACTGTGGCATAGTAAAATGGTGACCCTTATATAACATGGCAAAATCAAGTTTTGCTTTTTGGAATATTATACACACACGTGCGCACGCACACACACACACACCATGGACGAAGACTCTGTGGATACAGAGGGCCGACTGTACTTCCAGAATCGATATGCAAACCAGAACTCATTTGTCATTTGATATTTGCACTGTGCTGCAGAACAACAACAACAAAAACGAGTACAAAAGCATGTTTGTTAGAGAAACATACACTCAGAAATGCATATACATTCGTGAAAGAAAAGAGGTTCCACTGAAGCTTTAGGAAGAACTTCCTGACTGTAAGAGCTATTTGACATATAGGAGGAATAGCCTATACTGGAAAATGATAGACTCTCCTTCTTTGGAAGTCTCTAAACCTCCAAAGATTTCATGGCCGTCTCTGTCCATCATTCAGGAGAGCTTTAGCTGTTGTATTCCAGCAAGGCAGAGGCCTGGACTAGGGGTTCCTTCCAACTCCATAATTCTATTTTAGTAATTTTAGGAAGCATGATAAAGTATTATATAAGAGAATACTACCTAATGAAACTAATGTGTATGTTTGGGGGAAAGTGCATAGATACAAATTTTAGAAAAGTTACTTTTTGGATGACAGGTTCTAGTAGCTCCAGGCAACACGACTAATGGCCATGCTGGCTGCGGCGGGATACTGGCAGCTGGAGTCCCCAAAGACTATTTTTCCCCAGTCCTGGAAGAATGCCTATAGTCAGAGAAATGAATACAGACCTTTAGATAAACTTCCATAGGGACTTTTTTAGAAAATGGGGCAAGGGGGAGTTAAGCAGAAACAGATTGTACCAAAATGAGAAACTGCAAGAAACTACAAGGCAGATTTGGCCATCCTATGCAGCCATTTTTCACAGCTGAGATCTTACACTGTACTAGTATGGGGTAAATTTACACAGTGATTGCACTACAGCACCCTTCTACACCACCACCGACATAGTGCAACCAATTGTGCATATCTCCTGATGTGCCTATTGTCCCTTTGTGTAATAAGGAATGCACAATGGCTGTTTTCACAATCTCAGTGAATCAAGCTGTACAGGAATGGCAGTGGCGCATAGTTACACACCATCCAAGGATGTACAATTTTCACTCCATTTATGCAAGTATGTTAACTTGGTTGTGTCCATTGTGCAACCATCAAAAAGTACAATTTCATGCCTAAGGGAGTTTGCGTTTGTATGCAGCACCTGAAGGATTCCAGTCCGTATCTCTGAACCTTCTTGAAATTCATTCCTACATGCCTGTCTGTGTCTGTGTCTTTTGCAAAATGAGAGGTAAATATTTGCAAGATTTGAGATGCCCTGCAAAATCTAGGAAGCATTATCTCCCTAAGGGTGCATAAAGTGGACTTGGAATTGATATGATCTGAATCCTTACCTTCTGTTTCCACCCAAAACCTTTATGGACCATTTCAACCCAATAGCTGTCACTCTGACAATGCTTGAACATGTGAAAGTGTAATGAGTGTAATGTCTGAAGAGATTTCCAACAGCCAAACAGCATCACCTGAAATAGCAATTGGTCTCCATTGCAGATAAGAAAATAGATGCGGCTCAAGCTATGACTGCCATCGCAAGCATCCCAAAACCTTCTCCTTGGTCCTGAGCACTAAACACCTATGATGGCAAGATCCCAAAATATCCTGGAGTTTTCTGGGCCTCATCCCAAGCCCTTTGGCATAAATGGAATGGGCATCTCTTTCTCTCCATGAGCTTTAAATCCATCGTCTTATTAGCAACTGTGACATAACAGATGCTGGTGAATCTGTGCAAGTGATAATCAAATTTCATGCTTTGGAGCAAAAATGCCTAATCATCGGCAGGGGGTCAGCAAAGACGCACAAGTTTTGGGTCTCACACATCACGACACAACGCAGCGGGCACCTCGCAAAAGGGCAAAAAGATTAGATGTCACAGTAGGACTGGCACAGGCTCAGGGTCGGGATGCCAGGCTAAAGAGTCCAGTGAACCGAGAAGCTGGAGTAACCTCGGCTAATTAGGAAGTGGCAGATGGAAGGACGGGTGGCAAGGTGGACATGGCACAGAGGAAGCCACGGCACTCTCAGGTCTTGGCTTCTGGTCTCCACACAAGGCCTCGGGCAGGGCCAATCTGGAGCAGGAGGCTGTGTGTCCGATTCAGACACATGGCCAGGGCCTACGACTCTGGACAATTTGGAAGAAGGGCTCCTGTCCCTTGGATGGTTGTGTAGAAGAGGGGATTTCAGCAGGGGCTGCTTTGTTACCTGCTTGGGTGATAAGCAACCTCTGCCAAAAACACAACTTCTATACAACCATTAAAGGGACAAGAGCCCTCTCCAGTTTTCAATCTGGAGACCCTACCAAGAGCACTGGAGTACTAGGTTCTCCTTTCATCTGTTTCCTGAGGGAAAGGAGAGTGCTCTTCACTTTACAGTGGAGATATAGGTACAATGTACCCTTGGTATCCACTGGGGCTTGGTGGATACTGTGGGTACTAAAATCTGTGGGTGCAAACCACATTAATGTCATGGATTGCCCTGGGCCTGACTTAGAGGCACAGTCAGAGGACTCAGACCCTGAAGACATGGAGGAGGCTGAGACGGGGGCAGATCTGGGGCTGCCTGGATCCGCAGTCCCAGAGGAGTCTCAGCATGAAGCTGCAGAGGGAGAAACGGACTCTATGGACTCTAGGCTGCAGGAGCTAAGACCTGTGGAGCCAAGACAGGTCAAGTATAGTGTCTAGTTCAAGGAAGGTAATAGTTCCACTCTATTCCGCCCTAATCAGGCCCCACCTGGAATACTGTGTCCAGTTCTGGGCACCACAATTTAAAAAGGATGTTGAGAAACTGGAGCATGTCCAAAGGAGGGCAAATGGTGAAGGGTCTGGAAACCATGCCCTATGAGGAACGACTTAGGAAGCTGGGATGTTTAGCCTGGAGAAGAGAAGGTTAAGAGGTGATATGATAGCCCTATTTAAATACTTGAAGGGTTGTCCTATTGAGGAGGGAGCAAGCTTGTTTTCTGCTGCTCCAGAGAACAAGACCCAGAGCAATGGATGCAAGCTACAGGAATAGAAATTCCACCTTAATATTAGGAGAAACTTCCTGACAGTAAGGGCTGTGCGACAGTGGAACACACTCTTTCCTCGGAATGTAGTGGAGTTGCCTTCCTTAGAGGTCTTCAAACAGAGGCTGGATGGACATCTGTTGGGGATGCTTTGATTTAGATTTCCTGCATGGCTGGTGTTGGACTGGATGGCCCTTGCGGTCTCTTCCAACTCTATGATTCTATAAGGAGTCTCCTATTAGGAGAGCTAATAGGTTTCAGCTGAGAGAAGCAGAGGCCTTTTAAAAGACCTCCATCTGCAGAGGGTCTTTGCAGTCTTGCAGCCTTGTTGTTCCTTGCTCTTGGATACATGACTCCGGTTATCTGATCCCTGGACTTACCTTGTGACTACACTCTTGCCTCTGTCCTTTGCTGTGACTGACTGCCTGGCATTGTGTGACCTTTGGACTGGACTCTGGACTATTTCTTGGTACAGTGGTACCCCGGGATACGAATTGATCGCGTTACGAAATTTCCGGGGTACGAAAAAGTTAGCTTGGAAAAAACTGTTCCGGGTAATGAAAGATTTTTTGGGTTACGAAATTTTTTTTGGTGTGTTTCGGCGCTTTTTGGCACGAAATTTAAAAGCCGCGCCTTTCCAGCGCTAGCGGAAAGCCTTTTTTCGGGTTGCGAAATCTTTCGGGTTACGAACGGCGCCGCGGAACGAATTAAATTCGTAACCCGGGGTACCACTGTATATTCTCCTGCTGTGCTGCCCTCAGTAGAGGTAAGCAGGACAATTAAGTACAATGGTGTAGTAAAATGACAAAAGACAAAATGGCAAAATCAAATGTTTGCTTCTTGGAATGTTTATGTTTTTTGGAATATTTTAAAGCCATGGATGATGGAATCAGTAGATAAAGAGGTGAAGTCAAAGGCTTTCATGGTCGGCATTCATAGTTTTTTGTGGGGGTTTTTGGGCTATGTGGCCATGTTCTAGACCAGGGGTAGGCAACCTGCGGCCCACGGGCCGGATGTGGCCCGGCAAGGCCTTGGGACTGGCCCCAGCCCGGTCCTGCCACCGATTGCCACCGGGGCCTTTGGGGGGCAATTGTCTATAGCAGCCTCAGAAACATGCATTTATATTAACATTTTTTTAAAAATCAGCAAATTTTTTCGCGTGTCCTCCATTTTTTTTTAAAAAAGTGTCTTCCATTTGAAAATTTTGTCCTACATTTGTCCTGGTTTATTTATATATTTATTTTTTTTAAAAAAATATATTAAATTATTTTTTTTTGGGTCTGCCCCCCCAGTTGTCTGAGGGACAGCAACCCGGCCCCCGGCTCAAAAAGGTTGCCTACCCCTGTTCTAGACTTTGTTCCTGATGTTTCGCGAGCAACTGTGGCTGGCATCTTTCATTTCTCTGAGGATGCCAACCACAGATGTTGGCAAAACGTCAGGAACAAACTCTTCTAGAACATGGCCACATAGCCCCAAAAACCCACAGAAAACTACAGTAGATAAAGAATTTGTGGATATGGAAGGCCAACTGTATAATATTCCACAGTTCCACCATACCACCTCCAAGCCTTAGACCAATGATGCCCAAACTCTGGCCTTCCAGGTGCTTTGGACCTTAGCTCCCAGAATCCTAGACCATTGGCCAAGATGGCCGAGGCTTCTGAGAGATGAAGTCCAAAACATATGGAGGACCAGGGTTTGGGAATCATTGCCTTAGACCATGACCATTGCTCTCCCAGTCCCATCACCTTCCCATGGACACACCTGATGGGTTGCAAGAGACATGGCCTTTTTGATGGATGCTCCCAGCCCTTGGCACACCCTCCCATGAGAGGCAAAGATGGCTTCCTCCTTGCTCTTCTTCTTCCAGCAAGTGGAATCTTTTCTATTTAGTGACACTTTTAGGAAAGGCCTTTGGGAGCTTTTTACAGTGTGCCATTTCACCGGCTTTTATCTTGTGTCTTTTAATGGATTCCTTTAAATGGTCTTAATTCTATAGATAGCTTAATTGCATTTTAATAATATCTTCCTGTATGTTTTCACGTATGTCTTTTATGTGCTCTTATCAGTATTGGCTTTAGGATTTTTTTATTTTATTTTTTTTTTGACAGCCACCTTAAATCCCAGTTTTGGAAAGAAGATAGAATATAAATGAAAATGCTTTTTTTCCTGTTATCATTACTATTACTAAATACTACTACTACTGTTATCCTCACTATCACTCAGGTTGATTTTCAGCAATTAACTGGCTGCTTAGAAAGAATCTTTTCAAGTGGGTGCTGTGTGTGTGTGTATTTCTCAATGTACTTTGAAATTCTGGTTAATTCAATTAAGTCTCAATATGTTAATTTGCTTAATTGTGATTGAATAATACAATGTTTGGGGACAATTTTCTCCCTGTGCCCATTTTTCATCTATCTTGCACCATCCTGAGCTCAGATTTTGTAAAAGGAAAGCAAGGGTAAAGATATAATATACAGTATAAATCAAACAAATATTCCATATCTGGCCACACTCACTCCCTCATTTCCTCTGCTGTTGAAAGCCATGGTTTCCCCCTCATTCTGCTGCAGCTCTGGCTTTTTATTCAAGCACCTTTTATATTTGAAACTGGCAACGTATCTCCCTCAAGCTTAAATCCGAAGCACATTTCCTTGGAAGTCGGCCCAGTTTGGAACTGATGGGACTTCTGAGCCAGCCTGGTTCGGAGGACCTGGCGCCAGTCTTATCTTGTTGCCTTTAGGCTAAACATAACCGCCGTTCCTTAAGCCTTCCCTTCTACACCATTTGGCCTCCGGACTCCTGATCTTTCTTTTCTAGCCCTCCTCTGAATCTTTTCCAAGTTGCTGGCCTTTTTCTTGAAGGGGGTAAAATCACAAATGTGAACATGGTACTCCGGATGTGGACTTGAGAGAAACACAAGTTGACCCTCAAGCTGTGGGGAAAGAGATCATCTGGGTTCACAGTCATGGCCATGTCATTCTTCCAAGTGATGGGGTGAAGCTGTACTTCAGACACCTTGCTGATGGATTACTTACTAACTCCCTATTGCTTCTTTCCTGCAGTTCATGACAAATAAGTGAATACAATGAAAACTGAGGGAAGTTGCTCTGAGGACACAGGGGTAGGATTCTGTTGATATTTCATGCATGCTTAAGCTCCTCTGCAGAAGCAGTCAGTCATATTTTTCCAATGCATTCAGCTCAATGCAGAGGTGGAATTACACATGTATGTCACATTGTGCATGCAGTTGTGCATTTCAGATGCACGTTTGGTTGCACATTCAGTAGGGCAACATTGCAATTTTCTGGCTCGGCGGCTTTATGAAATACAATGTCACTCTATAAGCGGAAAGGTATGTAGGATTTCAATTTGGATTTTTGCTGCAGTTGAAACAACAGGTTGTGATGAGTAAGAGAATACAAACAAAGGCGAGGAAACATATCCAGGGGTAGCCAGGTTGGTGAGGAAAGTCACTCTTTTGACTACTCCAGTAACCATTGGCATTTGATGCACACAGAAGTTTCCCTGCAGAAGTAAGCCATATTTTTTTTCCAGTAAGGAACATCTGCATCTAGTTCAAGATTGCAGAGGCATGCAGGTGTGCATTTCAGGTGCACATTTGGTTCCACATTCAGCAGAGCAATGTTGCAATTTTCTGACTCAGTGGCTTTATGAAACTACTGTGTCATTCCATGACTGGAAAAGTTTGCTCCACCTCAATGGAGGATTTCAGCTTTAATAGAAACAGTGGGTCATGATGAGTAGAATACAGTCAAAGGTGAAAAAGTTACTCTTTTGACTACTCCAGTGACCAGTGTGTTCAGTGGAGGCTGGTGGTCCAATGTTGCTGGATCATTTGGATGTGGGGCTCTGCCTCCACTAGCTTGGTCTTGCAAAGGGCTCAGGTACTCCCTGCCTTTCCTGTTCTGGGTGCAGCCATGCCCAGGAGATAGGTCTCTGCCCTTGGCCATCTAGGGAAACAGTGTTGACCAAGAGCTAGGAAGAAACGCCTTTTACAACAGCCTTGAAAGTATACACACAGGGATAACCATCATAAGCCACCAGTAGTGTTTGAGGCATAAGCCTCAGCAGAAAGGTAGACAAAGTGGGGAGCCAAGGAAGCAAACTTGGGCTTTGCCATCATCAACAGCACAAGAAAAGCATTTCATCTCTTGCTTTTGTTCTTTTTGATCCTGTGTTCATGGTAACAAAGCAATGTTTCCATGGTGATTACCAAGTAACAACGAGAGCTAATGGTTGCCGGGAGCATCAGGCTGAGAGAGACCTGAGAGAACTCTTGGGGACGTTTGTGTAGCCAGGCTGCTGGGATGGCTTTGTGCCTCCTTGGATTTCTTGTTACCAAAATCTGCTCTTGGGGCATTTTGGTGCAGGGAGGAACCCCAGGAAGGCCTCTGTGTTAGCTCAGAGAGAAGGCAAAGCCAAGCAGCCAAAACCAGAACGATGTAAGGGTCTCTTGATGGCTCAGCTCCTAAACATGCTAGCCAGTGAAGTTAACCTTTTTTATTTGGATGCCTGCTTACATGTGCTATTAAATAAATAACAGTGACCTTGTTATCCGCTGGGCTTTGGTTCCAAGATCCCCAGTGGATAACAAAATCCTTGGATGTTCAGGTCCCATTAAATATAATGGCAGAGCAAAATGGTGTCCCTTAAATAAAATGGAAAATCAAGGTCTGCAGTTTGGAATTTATACTTTTTTGGCATATTTTCAAGCTGTGGATGCTTGAATCCATGGATAACAAATCGGTGGATGAGGTGGGCCAACTTTATTTGAAAAACATACTTGTGGAATCCTGTTGGTGAGGTATGCAAACCTAATGTTACATTACTCCTGCATGTGTCTTTTCATGGATGTTGCAGAAGGACCTCCATCCTCAACAGACCCCAGCACTCTTACCTTACTGATCTGGAGCTGGGGCAAGATGAAGTGCAACCAGCCAGAAAGATGACCTCCTCCTCCTGCTGCAGAAGACTTTGCAGGAGATGCAGGACAATCCCTCCATCTTTAGGCATTTGGTTACTGAAACACAGCCATACTCTAACATCCTGCCCTTCTTTGGCCACTTAATGGATGGAGATTGGAGCATCCCGGTACCAGATCAACAGGTTGGGAGCTTAGGAGAGGATGGAGTTACAGCTGATGGATCTTCACATCCCACCAGCATGATCCAGAGTATTGGTGGAGGAGATTAAAGCTCCTGTGATGTCTGCTGACTTTTTACAGTGTTAATATTCTGAGTTTGGGTGGGTGGGTTGGATTTGCAATCGCTTCTGGTGTCCTGCGATTTGTAATTTCATTATGCATTTAGAGTTCTCTTCCAAAGAACTCTAGTCCTTCTCTAAAGTTCAAATCCCAGGATTTTGGAGCATGTAGCCTTGGTGTTAAAGTGGAGAAGAGAAGGTTAAACGGCTATGTAATAGCCCTGTTTAAATATTTGAAGAGGTGCCATATTGATGGTGGCACAAGCTTGTTTTCTGCTGCTCCAGAGAATAGGACCCAGAACAATGGCTTCAAACTACAGGAAAGAGATGCCACCTAAACATTAGGAGGAACTTCTTGATGGTAAGAGCTGTTCGACAGTGGAAGAAGCTCTCTTGGAGAGTGGTGGTGTCTCCTTCTTTGGAGGTTTTTAAACAGAGGCTGGATAGCCATCAGTCGGGGGTGCTTTGATTGAGAGTTCCTGCATGGAAGAAGGGGTTGAACTGGATGACCTTGGGGTCTCTTCCATCTCTATGACTCTCTGTTTCAACTGCATAGTGTGAAAGACCACAAAGTCACTCCACTCTTGCTCCCTGTTAGCTCTTAGCAAGATGTCAATGCATGACAGAGAGAGAGAGAGATTGCAAAGTCTCCTCTTTCTCAGCCTGCCTCCCTCCTTCCCCCATTCTCTCTCTGGCAGCTTGCTCCATCCTCAGATGTGGAGGAAAGCGGTTCTCTCGGTGGGGCGGGGAGAGCCAGGGGACAGTCTGGACGATGCCTCTGGGGGTCTCTCTCCCTTTCAACCTGGCTTCTGCTGTCACAACATCCCTGGCTCTGATGGGGAGATCAAACCCATGGAAGCCTGCCTGGATTCTCACTTCAAAGGGGAAGCATCAGGCCTCTCTGCCACAAGGCTTCCTTCCAGGGACCCAGATGCTGCGGATGCTCCTGATCCTTCCTTTGGGGCTCCTCTTCCTCCCCCAGCCCAAAACCTCCTGCTATTCCAGCTCCCACCTCCCTCCCTGATTCCTTTGCAAAAGCCTTTGTGGCCTGGCTGGAAATGAAGACCAGGCAGGAGCCGGATTATTATGCCCCTCTGTAAATGCATAGGAACATATATTTTAGAGATGAGCAGAAGTCCTCCTCCAGGGAAAGAAAAAGAAAGGTGGGGAGGGGGTTTAAAAAAAGTCACCCAACCACCCTGGAGGGTTATCAAAACATGAGAAGAGATTGGGACAGATCTGGTGAATTAGTTTTTAGCACAACCTCACTGCAGGAGTTTCCAAAGTGCAACTTGCTGGAGTCCTCCATCACAGATGAAACAGGAATAAATTCTTCCAGAACATGGCCACATAGCCCAAAAACCCCACAAAAAACTATTTACGTATATAGTCTGCCTTTCGTATCCACAGGAGGTTTTGTTCAAGACACGCACACCCCTGCGGATACCAAAAACCACAGAACCTCAAGTCCCATTGGTTGTAATGGCAGCACACTATGCGTGCAGTCACAGTGACACAGTTGTGTGTACATGCCACCATTGGGGCGAATGGGGCAGGATCATCCGCGGATGCTCAAATGGGACAAAGCAACTATTCAGCTATGTAGTGCAGGCACTAGAAAACCTTGTTAAGGAATTGTTAACAGGACACAGGCAAGAGTGTCCCAATGTTCATTAGGATTTACCAATGTGCACCAGCACTCCTTACCTGGTGTCCCAATGCACAACAGCCCCCATGCACATCGGTCACTTTGCCAGTTCCTATACATAGTAACATAACAGCTGCCCTTGACTGGATACAGACATTACAGAACTGCCCAGTTTTAATTCCCACAGATGTAAGCCCACTTATGAAGATGTAACTCTCCAACAATATTCTAGGCAATAATGTGTGGTTTTTTTATATGCTAAAAACATATTAAAAGCATTCGTCAATTAAAACCAGATTATTTAAAATCAGTTGAAACAATTTAGTGGTGGAATCTCCTTTGTCGGAGGCTGTTTTTAAGCAGAGGTTGGATGGCCATCTGTGCCAGGGAGTGCTTTGATGGTGTCTTCCTACATGGCAGAAGGAGGTTGGATTGCATGGCCCTTGGGGTCTCTTCCAACTCTAGGATCCTATGTTTTCTTGCGTGGCAGAAGGGGATTGAATTGGATAGCCCTTGGGGTCTCTTCCAACTCTAGGATCCTATGTTTTCTTGCGTGGCAGAAGGGGATTGAATTGGATAGCCCTTGGGGTCTCTTCCAACTCTAGGATTCTGTGATTCTATGAGTGTTGGCCCCAACTGGACCTCCATTGCCAGGCCACAGCTGAGAAGGCCCACTCCCATGTCCCATGCAGTGCATTGACCCCACTGGTAGGACCCAAAAAAAAGGACCCTCCTTTCCCCAGTATACCTCCATCCTTAGACAAGGTCAGATAGGGAGAAGCTCTTCCTCAAGAATGAAGGTTCTTGCATGGCTCCATGCAGTGGCTCCAGGTAGCATCCTGTTGGAGTCTTTGCTTGCATTGAGATCCCCCATGGAAGTGGTTGGACATTTTTGTCTGGTGGAGGGATGATATACAGTTTGGTATTTGTTTTTAACCCCATTGCAAACTGCTCCTGGCACTGGAGTCCTTTGTGCTACTCTGATATGCCAACCTGGCTTCAGGGAGGGATTTGCAACATGACGGATCTTCCCTTTCTCTTTCTCTCAAACTTGTTCTCTCTCCCTCTCGCCTTGTTTTTCCTCCTCCTTTGTTCCTCACACGCTTTATTTCTCCACCGTAGCTCAGCATCCGACACTTACCTCGAGTGCAGATTTCTTTCCATGCGCTCATCTTGCTCCAGTGTTCTCCATGCCTCTGGGTCTCTGTTGGGTTAGGAACAGACAACAAAACCATCAAGCCCTTAATTATTTTCCTTCCTCTCTGGGATGTAAGATACAAGGCTTGTCATCCAATTGTTACAACTCTCCTTCTTTCTGATCCATAGGAAACTGGTTATCTCTCCTGGGCAGTCAAAAGACAGCAAAAGAAACCCCAATCTAACAGCACAAAAACAAAGGCATAGATGGGTGTGCATCTGGGGAGTGGAGCCATTTCTCTTTCCAGTCATCCCTCCCTCCTTTTAATAATTTTAGGGTGATTTTCACAGTGCATACACTATATCAAGGGGTTAAGTTACTACAGGTTCCTCCAGATGGACCCTTCCAAGCACCACCAGTCAAAAAGCCTCCTCCTGCCATTTTTTCTTTCCTTCCTTGGCAGATTGTTCAGTTGCTTCTAGATGAGCCTTTTGTTCTGTAATCATCCAATTTCCTTGGCAGAATTTTGCACGGGGTCTGGATAGTGTTGATTTTTATTTGTTGCCCCCCTTTTTTGTGTGTGTTTTTCCTCTACTACTTCCTTCTTCTTTTAAATGTAGGATGGGAAAAATATTAAAGCGGGGGGGGGGGGGGGGGGGAGACACATGATGGGAGTGTTAATTTAATCTAGATCGGTGGTTCCCAAATTTTGGTCCTCCAAATGTTTGCTTGAAGCTGAGCACACCCTTTTATCTTTCCAAAAGCTCATCCCAGATGGTGCACCAACTCCAGGGAATGTGGAGTAGACTGTATTGCCTCACCTGTTGTAGCTGGGCTCTGGGGTTGCCAGAGGTGGTCTGGGCTCACATGTCTCAGGCACGGTTATCTCAGGCTCAGGGATTTTCTCTTCTCCAGAAGAAGTTGCACATGGCAGCTCCTCTACTGGCCCCATTGGTTCCTCAGCCCCTGAGTCTGACCAAGATGCTTTTTGAGATCAGCCAGCCTACTAATAATGCCATACATGGGCTGGGGAAGTGTGATGGTGGTCAGTCAGGCAGCTGCATGGAGAACTTTCCTGGTTTTCCACCACAGTTGGCCAGTTGGATGAAGGGACAGAACTACATCCCAGTACCATCCACTTGCCATTACACATCTGGGGGGTAATGATGTGTGGGAAGATATTGACAACTCCTTGTGCAAAAAGACCTAACATATCACCCATAGGGTTTGGATTATGACTCTAAGCCACTGGTGGTCTTCTGAGTCATGACAAACAGGAGACAAGGGGCAGATGGAGATGCCATGAAACTCTGGACACAGGTTTGGTAGTCAGTGGGCAACCCCTCTGATCCCGTGAACTGGACTTTTGTTGGGGATGCAAGGAACCCCTTGTCTGCTGACCAAGAGGGTGATCGGTGGTCCTCTTGTGGGCTCCCTTAAACCTTTTATCTCAGGGCCCAACTTGGGCTCCTTGAAGAAACCAAGGTGGCCCTGGCCAGCAGACAGAGAGACAGCACAAAGCCTTGCCGGTGCTTTCAGCTGGCTGATATTTTACAGGAAAAACCGTGTTTCCTCTTCGACTGCATCTCGTTCCCCCAAGATGTAATGATCCTTTTCTTTCTTCCTTTTGTTAAACAGTGCCACTATAATTAAAGTTTTATACAAACCTTCAAAAGGGGTGGACGGGAGGAGGGGGGACTTTCCCTCTTTGAAACTGACTTACAAAGAGATGTCACCAAAGGAGAGCGGGAAATACAGGCGTCTGTGCCGGGTAGCAATCACCCAGCAGCAGCCGAGCGACAGGAAAATGTTTGTTTGAAAGCTTCAGATTCAAGCACAAATGACTGCAAATGCATATCAATTTTTTACCAAAACAGGAAAAAAAATCCCAACACCTACAGAGTGTACCTAGATACAATCAGAGGATTAAAGACTCCCTGCCTGGAGAAAGCAAGCCTGGGATGAGTGAAGATCCAACGTTCTTAACTCCGCTTTTGTGCCATGTTCTTCATGTAAAACTGAGATAAAGATGAGGAAAAGAGAAATATTGGGTTGGGGAGTGGGTTATGCATACACACCTATGTCTCCATTCAGAGAGAGAGATTGATCCAGTTGGAGATTTACATTAATGCAGTCCCTGGTTTGCATCAGTGTAAATCCCTGGAGCCACCATGGTATGGTGATTTGAGCACTGGACTATGAAACTGGAGATCAGGGTTCGAATCCCCACTCGGCCAAGAAAACCCACTTGGGCAAGTCACATTCTCTCAGCCTCAGAGGGAAGCACTGGCAAAAGCCCTCTGAACAAATCTTGCTAAGAAAACTCTGTGATAGGCTTGCCTTAGGGTCACCGTAAGTCAGAAACAACTTACAGTGCAACATGCAACAACAACAATAAACATTCATGCAACAACAACAATAAAATCGCAATGTGAGTACTTTTCAAGCATTTTGGAAGGACAGAGCTTGTATCACCTTACACAATGCATTCACTGTTGGTGTGGAAGGGCAGCTGGACAACAACAATAGGCCACTGACTGGTCAAGGGACTGTGTCCAGCTGGTACCTTCTGGTTCCTGTTGCACCACCAAAGAGAGGAAGGGCTACCATCATCCTCTGGACCAGATGTGTAAGTAGACTGGATCTTGACCAATGCACCCTGGCACCAGAGGTGGGAAAACTACAGACTTGGGGCCACATGTGGCCAACCATGAATGTTTGGGGGGCCCTTGATACTCCACAATCTCCAAACCAACCTTTCTCTGGCCAAACCACATACAATGGTCCTGTGTTTCGAAGAGTGTTTAGAACACCAGTTATTGCTGCTGAAGGGTATGGATGTTTCTGATACAAAAAATGACAAAATCCTTTGTGGTTTTATGGGATACAGTTAATTTAGTGTAGTCTTGTCTTTTTAATATCAATAATGTATTTGCATTTGCATTTGGTTTTAGCCCCACAAGAGGGCCGTTTCTCGTAGAGGTTTAAATGCATTGGGTTATTTCAAAGGGAAGAAACAATTGACCATCTAGGAGCATGTAGCACTTATCTCCTCCTTGTTTTCTATTTTTGATATGCTTTTCAGTACAGCATTTTCTGAGCAGAAAACAGAATGTGGAATCTGGAAAATAAGACTTTTGTGCACAGATTTTTGCACAGAAAATGGTATTTTCTGTGCAAAAATACCATATGTGAATTTTGTACAGAATGAGTCTTGAACTATGAACAGTCTACAAAAAGTGCAGTTTTCAAAGACTCCCTTGCAAGAAGACAAAAAATGGCAAAATTAAATGTCATTAAACTAAAAACCCATTGCTTCCTTCGAGACGAAAATTAGCAGAGGATTGTGTCCCTGCATATAACCAGCACTTGGGACTGTGCCCAGAAAACAGACCAGTAATAAAATTTCCCATTAAAATGGTTGTCGGTTGCTTCCTGTGCAGGAGATGCACACAAATGGAAAAACAGCTTTTTGCTTCCCTTGTACCGTTTCTTCAGACTTTGAAACTGAGTTTCTCCATTCAGTATCAGAAATGTTTGTGAACATCCTGTAGCATCGCAGAGGGAGTAGCCAAGATTTACCAGTTTCTGCCATGGCTCCCTGCTATGGAATCTTGGGATTTGGCGTTTAGAGGGGGCACCATGGCTCTCTGACAGCGAAGGCTAAATGTCTCACAAAACTACAAATCCCAGAATTCCGTAGCATTGTGCTATGCCAGTTAAAGTGGTGTCAGATTGGATTATTTTGGCAGTATGGATGCAACCATGATTAACTCCTAACATATACTTCCAGACAACTAGGCTCCTTAACAGTTTGTTCCAGCCGAGCCGTTTCAAAGGCAAAGAATGAGAATTCTTGGAAATTAGGCAATGGCTTTCATCTGAGTATTTCAAAGTACTTTAGCAAACCTTCGCTAATTAAACGGATGCCAGCAAATCTCGTTGGCTGGCAGAGAGAAGCAGCTTCCTGCAACCATCCCCAAGAGAATTGCCTGGATGGCAGTTACAGGTGTGTGACAGAAGCAGCATCCCAGCAATTTTCATAGGGCCAGGAATAAAAGAAGCAATGATAATAGTTTGGCTCCCCCTGTGGACAGATGGAAGACCCAAAACATTGACAACTAAAGGGCTCCCACTGAGCCCCTCTATGCTACACAGTTATAGAGCCATGATATCCTTGCAAAGCAGCTAATAAAATGTGGGCTGGACAATGCGACTGTTAGGTGGATTTGTAATTGGTCGACCAGCTGAACCCAAAGGGTGTTCAGCAATGGCTTCTTTTCATCCTGGAGAGAAGTGACCAGTGGGGTGTCCAGTGGGGCTCTGTCCTGGGCCCGGGGCTATTCAACATCTTTATCAATGACTTGGATGACAGAATTGGATGACAAAATCGGACCCTACTTGGCTCCAGCATCATCTAACTATCCACTGGAAGAGCATCTAGGAGTGGGAATTCATCTTTCAAATATGTTTCAGGGCTTCCCTTAACAATTTACAATAAAAGTACCTGTTTCCTAGACTCAGAAATGGCTTCAAGATAGTTTCAATCTTTGTTGTTGTTTTGTTGGTAGTTTTTTTGGGGGGGGAGGGGACATTTTTTGGCAAATTGTGTAGCTCCCAAAAGGGATCCAGGAAAAGAAAACCGACCCCTTGATCTGCAAATCCTCCAACAATTCACCACCAATAATCCCTCCAACCACAAGGACTGTACCTTCCAAGTTGGGATAATTTGAAGCTATGGATCTGCTGTTGGAATAGTTTGAAGATATGGATCTGGTTACGAGGATGGAGCAATGGCTTTATATCAAAGTGCTATAAGGATATAGATACACTCTTTGTGGACTTTTAGCACCACATTGACTTCTCTGCTTCTTATGTCACTGGGACAAGATGTCTTCCCACCCGTCTCCCGTGACTTTGGAGGACGCTGTGAAGTTTTTGAACCTGCTGTTCTTGCCAGCTTGGGCTGTCTTCCTTCTCCAACACCTATGGTTTGTTATTGACAAGCAAACAATAACATAATGCCGGTGTGTGTGTGCGAGAGCTGAAGTTGAAGCAAAAATTACAGGCTTTTAAGGTGAGGGGGAAGAAAAGTACGACTTATGGAGCCCTTAAGTGTTTGGCACGGCTTCGTCTCTGCCACATAGGCAGCCGAGCTTAAGCGATTTATGGGAGCTGGCAGATGGGAAGGAGGGTGTTGGTGGAGCTTGATGTAATTCCTAATGGCATTGCACTCGCACCACCCAGTCCTGCCGGTTGTGATGGTTCCTGGGATAAGCAGATAATCTCCTCCACCTTTGCACAGAAGGTCTGACCCCAAGCTTGTTGGAGTCACAGATTAATAGAGAATTAGCCACCAACAGGGAGCAGGTCTGCCAATATAGTTTCCACTCACATCCAATACAGGTGGATTCCTGGTAGGAGAAGAAAATTCTTGATGGTGGAGGAGGTCAGACACTCTCCTCATGGATCTTTTCAGGGCAAATAAGCCTCTGAGGGATACCTAGTTCTGAAACCTGCAGGAAAAAAGGATCTTGGACACTGATTAGAGCAGTGGTCTCAAACATTGGTCTTGGACTTCAACTCCCAGAAGCTCCAGCCAGCTTGGCCAACAGTCAGGAATTCAGGGAGCTGAAGTCCAAAACATCTGGAGGACCAAAACTTGGGAATCACTGGGATGGAGGAACATGACATGATGGTTTGGAGTACAGCAGCATTGGACAAAATGTGGCTGATGGGTCACATGAAGCTTCCTAGGAAAAGTTTGCACCTCTCTAGACTCCTAGGGACCAAAAAAAATTGCAAACCTTTTTTAATTGCATTGAAATGCCTCCAGATACCATCAAGAGCAGAGGTTCCCAGTCTTTTGTCCTCCAGATGTTTTGGACTACAGCTCCCAGAATTCCTGACTGTTGGCCAAGCTGGCTGGAGCTTCTAGAAGTTGGAGTCCAAAACATCTGGAGGGCAAGTGTTTGGAAACCACTGATCGAGAGGATATGGGGGCCCTTTTTGCAATGTTTATTCCTTTTCCCTGGCCATTTTAGGCTCAGGATAAGCTTTAAAAAACATGGAAGTGACTTTTCCTCACTTCTGGGTTTTAAAAAAGACCTATCACAGGGTGGCCTGAAATGGCCCAGGATGGCCTAAGAATAAGGTGGCAGAATGTTTGACTGGGTAATGTAGCCCATGAGCCTCCCTTAGTTGCCCACCCAAGGCATATAGGACTCCAGAAGAGGCAAGGATGGAAATGCCAAGCCAAGGGCTCTTCCAGGTGAGTCAAATGTGTCTGGAAGTCATGATATTAATTGTTGTAGATCTCAGGAGACAAGGATGAGTTAAATATCCCAATCATATTTTTCCCAATGATGTTTTCCCAGGCTATTTTCTTGCAAGTCCCAGTCCCATCTGCAACCCTTTATTCCCATCCTTGCAAGGCTTTCTTCTTAATTCCAAGACATATCAGAACAGTATGTTCTCTTCTCTTATCTTCTTTCTTTCCTTTCTTTTTTAAGAAAAACATACAGTATTCCTGTAGTGCATCTGTGAAATGGTCCTTTTACACTGTAACTCTTTTTAAAAAAAGTCCAGAGAGAAGGAAATCTGCCCTTGAAACCATAAACCACCTTCAGCAAACCGTGCTCCAGTTTTTTTGTTTTTTATTTAAGCCAAAGCCCTTTTGAAGAGCTTTAGTTCAGATCCAAGACGTTGCTACAACAAGCAGGCCTCAAAAAGGACAGAATGGGACTGTGCAAAAGTTACCGTAAATGCGGTGCTGTGTTTCGGGATTTCACGCTTGGTCACAGTTGTTTCCACTCCTACATGCGGTCATGCCTTTAATATGCCAGGCTTTTGTCCCTGGTTTGCTGTTGGTTGTAGTGGATCCGAAGCATTGCTCCCAATCTGCACATTTTTGTCCATTTGTGTTTTTCTCCCACTCCAGGTGCAGATAAGTGACACAAGTGTGCCTTCCCTTCATCATCAGGGACCCTGAATGGTTAGAGGGCTGGTTGAAGTTGCTTGGCAGAGCAAGTAAGGCTCTCTGTACATGCTCAGGAGCCGTCTTACAAGGTCAGAGAGAGAGCTCTAACTGGTCACTGTGGAAGCCAAGCCATTAGCAGGGATGGCAGACTGATTTAATGAATGAACTCCACCAGGTACGGCCAGGGGCTGTTTATGAAGCAGGTGTCATCTTCCTTCATGGAAATTTCATTAGGGGCGTTAGGTATAGATAGTCACTGGACCAAAGCCTACAAGTAATTATGGGTAATTACTATGCCTCAGTGTTTGGAATAACAATGGGCAACCAAGCACCTGCGGAGGCCAAGGAGCTTCTGGTGGGCGTTTAAGCCACTTTGCAAAGCCCCCCCCCCCCCGTTTCTGCCTTGTCTTCTGCACATTTTGAAACATGTCTCATAATCTCCAGCTTTAGAAGAAGAGCTCTCCTGATTTACCAACGAGGAAAATGCTGGAGAAGCAGATCCAAGTTCTGTTGATGGTCCCGGTTACTACAGAGTACCTGAACTATTAGGGTTAGGTAAATCCCCTTGGTTCAGTGGGTCTAATCTAGTTGTGAAAGCGGGACCATGACAAGCAGAAAATCAGCTCACTTGAAATGTGGTGCTGGAGGAGAGTGCTATGGGTACCACAGGCTACTAAAAAAACAAATCCTAGAGCAAATCAAACTTGAACGTTCATTGGAAGCCAAGGTGACTCAACTGAGGTTATCATACTTTGGACATATCATGAGAAGAGATGAGTCACTGGAAAAGATGATAATGCTTGGAAAAGTGGGAAGAGAGTATGTCTTTCCTGAAAGGAGTAGAAGAGGTGTCTCATCTCATCTCATTACAACTAATCAAGGCCCGGGAATCCCACCCAAAACAGCCAAGACAAGACAAGAAGAGGGTGGCAGACATGCACCCGACACGTCCGGCGTCCCCTTCTCTGTGTTTCTTCCTGCATGCTTCCAAGTCACACCAGCCAGATGCCTGGAGGAATTACAGTGTTTGGGAAAGAAAACAGAGCCACACAGAGACATTGTTGAATGTAAACAGCAGTTAAATATGCGCTGCCGTCTGCCATCGCTTCAGCAGCCTGCAAAGACACAGGAAGAGCCGGTGGGGAAATGTCGGAGGAGGAAAAAAGATGCTGGAGAAGCCAAGATTTGTTTTAAAAGCCTTCCATTGCTTGCCTGGCGCTCCACCAGCTCCCTCCTTCCAGCAATGTCTTGTTTGAGTCAGTATAGGAAAATATCTCCTGATACGTCTCTCCTGAGCTCCGCTCAACAAGTCTAGAGACCTCTTTTATCCACCTGTCCCCCTGCAAAAAAGAAGAATTAGGGTGGGATCCATTGAAGCCAATTAGAATTGCAGTGGGCTAACCAGCTGGTGTCCCTGGCTACTGTGGAAAGCAGCTCTTCATTGGAGGAATTCTCCTCGGATCTGATGAGTGTGAAGATCCTGTCTCAGGGCTGCATCTCCTAAATCTCCACCTGCTGAGAAACACAGCAAGTGTGCTCTCCATTGTGTCAAATGGCAGTGATGCATGACTGAATGCACTCCCAAATGTCCAGCCCAGTACACAACTGAACAGCCATGTTTGTGGGCATCTCTATGGGCACACACCACAGGCACCTTCCATACCCTTGACCTGATTGGCGCCATCAGACAAAAATGCTTGGCGGCTTCAGTAAGAGAGTAGACTCACGCATAAGGCACCCAAGAGATTCTGGACAATATCGTGCCATGGGACAGAGGCTGGGGGCTGGATGGCTGTGCAAACAGCCTCAGCATTCATTTGGGAACAACAGGTACCCATGAAACAGCTGTATGGAAGGCAGAGCAGTCTCTTGTAGCCCAAGATCTCTTGCAGGACCCAAGGCCACCAGGGAATGAGGCGGCAGATACTGAAATTGCCCTCCTTCTCCTCCCCATCTCTCCCTTCTTCACTCCCTTCTTCACCCTTTCTCTCCACCCTCCCTCCCTTCTTTCCTTCCACACCTCATCGCTCCCTTTTTCCCTTCTTCCGTCCCTCCTTTACTTCCTTCCCACCTGCCTTCCTCTTTTCATCTCTTCCTCCCTCCCTCTCACCTTTTCCGTCTCTTCCTCCTTTTCTTCCTCTCTTCATCTCTCCCTTCTTTCCTCCCTTCCTTCCTCTCTCCCTTCTTTCCTTCCCCTCTTCATCTTTCTTCTTCCCTCCCTTCCTTCTTTCCTTCTCATCTTCATTTCTTCCTTCCTTCCTTCTTTCTTCCCTCCCTCCTTCCCTCTCTTTCTGGAATGGCTTCCACTGGCTGGCCTGCCAGCCTGTGCATCTGGGCCTTTGCTGGGGCAAGAGCGCAGCCTCATTTGTCGAACAGTTGCAACCGCCTTGTAGGTCTCTTACTGGAACGCAAACCGGCTGTTTGTAAGCTGCTCTGTGGAGAGAGCAGGAGAGGAATTTACCAGCCCAGCTGCATTGCCTACATCAGACATTACAAGGGTCAGTGGAGATTAGGAAGCCCAGGCAGAGCAGCAAATGGGGGGGAGGGGGGAGCAGGAAAGCAGAAAGCAGGCAGGTAGTGCAGCTCCCAGGAAGGGCTCTCTCTATCAACATCTCCCCCCCCCCTCCACCTCCAAGAAGCACCTTGTCCATCAATTCCAGGTAATGGCTCCTGGCTGGCATCCCACATCTGGCGGAGGGCCTTCCAGGTGCCATTCTGTGGGCAGCCGGCTCCTTCTGCTGCTTTAATGCCCCATCAGAGAGGCCGCGTGAGCAAAGGAATAATGAACAGTAATTTGACTTTATTTTGCTGTCATCATATTTAATGGACATTTAGCAGGTGCCTTGGTTCAGGCTTTGCCGAAGCAAGCTTTCCTCGGGGAACCGGAGGTCGTCCCCATTACATCCGTTCATGCCAGCCACGTTTGCAAACAGAGGGGCAGGGGCCACATCTTCATAATTGCTTCCAGGCTCCCACCAGGGATTTGGGTGGGCTGTGCGTCCCCCTCCTCTTCCCCACCGAGCAGAGCACAAGAAACAAATACCGCAGACGTGCCGTGGTTATTTATGCCATCGCTGAGTTCGCAACACACCTAAACCACAGTGTGCTTTGAGAAAGAACCTGCCTGAGGTTGGTCAGATAGAAACTTTGGTGTGGACTCATTCGACTAGAAAATGATGTGAACTGCCTCACATCTGGAGGGCACCAGGTTTGGGAAGGGAGTCTGTTATCGATCCAACAAAGCTAAATGGAACCCCCATTGAAAGGTCATATCTCCCTACAGAAGCATGTCTGACCATTGAGAGCTAATAATTGATATGCTATCTTGAAGTGAGCCAGCATGGCCCAGTGGTTTGAGCATTGGACTATGACTGGAGATCAGGGGTCGATTCCCGATTTGGCCATGAAATCCACTGGGTGAGCCTGGGAAGTTGCATGCCCTCAGCCTCAAGGGAAGGCAATGGCAAACTTCCTCTGAACAAATCTTACCAAGAAAACCCCATAATAGCCTCGCCTTAAGGTCACCATATGTCGGGAACAACTTGAAGGCACCCAACAACAAAGCTATCTTGAGTCCCAGCATTGGGAAAAGATATAAATTATTATAATAATTTATTAGAACTGACACTGGATCGTTCTGAATCCCCAATGCCCAGGGCCAGATTCAGGAGAGGAGACTGTTACCCTAGGTGGGCTTCATGTGAGCTTTCTCTGGGCAACTGGGTGGCCATTTGGAAAGTGCTGGATGAAATGGAAGCCAGTTCTGATCCAAGGAGACACTTTCTGCCAAGAATCTTGAGGGTGCCTCTGTGTAAGCTCCCCATGGAATCAGCTTAGCAGTCTTGTCCAAAGAACAACATCCACATTCAGTTCAGGTTGCAGAAGCAGAGCTGCACCTATGCTCCCTTGTGCATGAAGATCCACACTGGGTTACACTTGTGGTTGCACATTTGAACCAAGATCCTATATCAAACAGGTGGAGCGTGATGCACCACATGCCCTCCAACTTTTCATAGATGAACAATAAGACATGTGTGGACAAGTAACATCATAGTGCAGTCAAGATGACAAAATGTATTCATGAAGAAGAACAGGCAAGCTAACAGTTTGCTTTTGCCTGAACCTCCAGGGAAGGCCATTGTTCTGCCCCTCCTTGCTTTGCCTTCCAGCTGCGTTAGTTTTGCACTTGTTTTGCACTTTGAACTCAGGTATATGCTACACTGCAGGAATAATGCAGTTTGACACCACTTTAACTGCCATGTCTCCATGCTACGGAATCCTGGGATTTGTAGTTTTGTAAGCTATTTAGCCTTCTCTGTCGGAGAGCCCTGGTGCCACAACAAACTGCAAATCCTAGAATTCAGTAAGATGGAGCCATGGCAGTTAAAGTGGCATCAAACTACATTATTTCTGCAGTTTGCAGGAAATGAAGTAAGGTGAGAAAAAAAGGGGGATGTTGGGAGGAGGAGAACCAAACTCGGGCATTTTAAAAGTTGCTGAAAAGATGAGATGGCAAAGGATCAATTGGGACCAAATCAGGACATTTGGAGGATACGAGTCTGCAATGTTGGGAAGGCATTTTATCCTCTTCCAAGAATAAGGGGAAAGGATCAGGCCTGGAAGTGGAGAGAATGCTGGCTGGGAGATTATGAGAACCAGAGTCTTAAAAAGTAACTTTTTCCAGTCTCTCCTCAAGGGCCTGCCTGCCAAAAGCTGAGAGCTTTTCCTCTGAACCACCAGCACAATATTTCAGGGACAAATCCATATGCGGCTCTATTGGTGGTGCGCAACTTGGATGAAAGCAAACCCCTGAGATAATGCACAATTGGCAAATCTGCTCACATCAGAGTTAATGGAGTTATCTGCCTCCATGCAACAAGCTAACAAAGGGTGATAGAGAGGCTGCCCAGCAATATTGAAATGCATAATTGCCGCCCCAAAGAAGACTTTATTGACTTGCTGGATAAAGGAACATGAATGGCTTGCTCCAGAGATCACAGGGCCTTTTTAAACCTCCCTCCCAAAATGCAGCCCATCCCAGTATCAAAACTGCCACCTGGCCATGGTTATGGAGAAGAGGGGTTGGCTGAGAGCTATTATCCCAAGTCCCTTGCTGCCGCACACCAAATATTTGAGTGCTGCAAATAGGAACATATAATTAATCACTCCAAATGCAATTTGGTCACTGAGCTGCCAAAGCGAATAGTCCTCCTCCTGTTCCCTGGAAGAAAGGCCTGCGGAGAAACAGAGGGAGGAGAGGAGTGAACAGAGGGAGGATAGGAAGCATTTGGCTTTGCTGGACTTTGCTGGCCGCTTTCCTCTGCCTAGGAAGCATGACAAACCGGCACTGCAGTGCCTTAAAGGCCAACTGGTTTCCCAGGGCCAGCACATTTGCAGGAATTGGACGCTCATCAGACTGAAGAACAAGGGGAAGACTTAGATGCTGCAAAGATGCCCTGCCCAGTATCTACTGTAAAACTGTGGATTCTCTCCATGGGTCACTTTTGTGGTCTGTTTTGTTCTACAACCACGGATTCTTTTGATCCACTGGTTCAAGCATCCATTCCAGGGCTTGAAAATATTCCAAAGATGGAGATGGAGATGGTATGGAGACAGAAATTTGTCCAAAGAAGTATGATCAAGGCTGGGGAATGTTTCTCTAGACTACAATTCCCAGAAGTCTCCTGTCAGCATGACCATGAGATATGCTGGCTGGTGATCTCCCAGAGTCATCCTCCAAAAGAGGAAACTTTAAATTTTACCCACAACAATTCATCTAGGCTACTGAGTTCAGACTTTGAGGTGCCCTATGACTCTTTGTTTGGCTTTCTTAGCAGGGCACATCCCTCATCCAAAGACCTCAGGAGAAGCACCTCTTCTCTGCCCACATCTCACGATGGGTGAAGGAACCCCATGGATCTAACCCTAATCTAGCCCCCTTGCCTTTGCAGAGTCTTACAACCCAAGCAAGGGTTAACTCAAGATGCGGCTCCCTTTTCTGCCCTTCTAGGAGGCAAGAGAGTACCCCAGCCCAGCCCAGTCCAGTCCATTGGCCGCCAATGCCATAACTCCTCGATTACTATGATTCTGGGATGCCACTGGCACTAATTGCAATTTCCATTTCAGCGGCTCTCCTCAGTGGACAGAGTGGCTCTTTCTTTCTAATGAGACGCTCTTGAATTATCAGCCTATGTGGGATAAAATGGAGACAACGGCGGCTTACATGCGTCGTGAGTTCATTATTAGCATCTACTAGAAATCTCACTCTTGGACTGCTAATGGTTTCCTCTCCTGCACAAAACGCATATTGGGGTCGAAACTGCCTTGTGCTGGGCCTCAGCGGCAGATCTTTTTCTTTCTCCTTTCTCTTACTCTTTCTCTCTGGGCAGCCA
The DNA here is from genome assembly GCF_019175285.1 of Sceloporus undulatus. Taxonomy (NCBI): domain Eukaryota; kingdom Metazoa; phylum Chordata; class Lepidosauria; order Squamata; family Phrynosomatidae; genus Sceloporus; species Sceloporus undulatus. The sequence goes on along the minus strand of NC_056527.1, from coordinate 131,145,504 downwards.
ACCTCCACCTGAGAAAGCACACAATCCACAAGCCACAGTTCTGTTAACAAAAAGTAAGCACAAGTCTCTAAGAACCACCGAAACAAAAGCCAACATTGATTTAGGGTTGTCCTGGCCTAGGCCCTGAAGTTTCTGGGCCAAAGTCTGAGATCTAGAGATGGTGCTTGACCATGTCACTAAGTATTGTACATTAAGTGCCAGCCACAGATATTCAAAGGTGATAATTCAAACATTCATTCTGTGTTCCTGTTTGGAAATTAAGACAGAAATCTTAAGGTGAAATTATTATTCCTTCCCACTTACTTAGGAAAATGGGATAAGGATCCTATAGTCTGTTGTGCTTTCTTCTAGGCAGCTGAAGGATGCAGAGCGGAGCAGAGGGTGAGACCTGGCACAAGAACAACTAGAAGCTAATATATAGACCTCCCTGGAAAGTCTATTGTAACAATGGATCAATTTAAGACTTGCACATTTATTTCAATCTCCTGCTTTGGAAAGCTGAACCTAGTCCTTTCCTCTTGCCTGGAGCCGACAGAGATTTCTGCAATTTACCATCCATATGATCCAGACAACGATCAGGGATTATGGAAATATAGGATTTGTGGCCCAAAATGTCTAAAAAGCACTGAATTTGGAAAGAAACTAGGCTTAACATACCACTAACTTAAATCCCAAATAGTGATGAAGGTTTTATGTGCTTGTCGTTTTCCCTGAACCTGCCTTGCAGGATTGTTGTGAGGACAAAGCAGGACATCTTGGATGAAAATGGGGATAGAAGTGAAAGGAAGCCAGTAAGAAGGATGAAGGAATTCTCCCAAGGATTCACGGGTACAGTTTTGTGTGAGAGTTGGTTTTCTAAATAAATTAATACCCCACTTTTTCACCAAACACATGATTAAAGGTATAAGTAGAGAAAACCATAACAGCACTGAACTGCAATCTTAAGGGCGCTGAACTGCAAGTTTTGCAATTGGAGGAAGGCCACGTTTAGGCCAGTATGAAACCAAATTAGAACCACAACTGCAACTTTTTTGTATCTCGCCTATTAAATCTTGCAATATTTATATTTTGCATGGATTGTTTAACTTCAGCTTTGTCGCTAGACCAACTGCTGTTCTCATGCTGTTGGAAACAAACCCACAAAGCTCCTGTGAGCCTTGCCAGGTAAATGCGTTTGAAATCTTGCTTTGCGTATTTACCTCCAGTATCAAAAAGAAGTTCTGGGACTGCATTCGGGAAAAGCCTGGCTCAGACCAGCCAAATAGGCTCTGAGCCATCAAGAAACTATTTGCAACGTGGACGAGTGTGCTGCAGCCACACAAAAGAAGAGGAACACAATGCACACCCCTAGCCAGGTTTTCCTGAGTTTTCTTCCAAATGATTCTTGTTTTGATGAGCAACATTAATTTTATGAGAACAGTAGTGCAATGCTAAAAAGAGGAATAAGCACACCCTGGGGATGCCACAACCTGCCAAGAAACCACACTCTCTGGACTGGGAGACCCCTGCCTGATAATCCTGGATCCAGAGGGATCTGCTGGGATGGATCACAGCATCAAACATTTGGAAGCGATTTCAAGTAGAGTTGCCAGATATCCCTTATTATAAGGAATGTCACTTCTTTGAAAGATGGAAAGCTTGTCCTTTTATATAGCATGGCGTAATGGTCTGAGTCTTAGGGTACAACTCTGGAGACTAGGGTTTGAATCCCCACTCAGCCATGAAACCCATTGGGTGACCTTGGGCAAGTCGCACACTCTCTCAGCCTCAGGGGATGGCAATGGCACACGTCCTCTGAACAAATTTTGCAAAGAAAAACCCATGATTGGTTTGCTTTGGAGCCACCACAAATCAGAAATGACTTGAAAGCACACAACAACAGCAACAAAAACAACAACAAAGGTGTGGGGGGGGGGACCACATGTATTTTAGAGTGTCAGCCCTTCATAAAGAAAGAAATGTGCATCGTGTAATTTAGGAATGTGGACACATATGTTAATTTTATAGCGAAACACTTGGCTAAGGGTGCATCTGCATGGTAGAAATAATGCAGTCGCTACCACTTTAGCTCTATCCTCTGGAATCCTGGAATGTGTAATTTTACAAGGCCTTTAGCCTTGTTTGCTATGGCTGAGTTGGGATTTGAACTCTGATCTTCAATGTCCTAGTCCGATGCTCAAACCACTATTCCACGCTGGGCCACACAGGAGCCAACCATGATGACCATATTCTTGATTCAGAAGTAGAAACTGCTGTGAGCAAATGTACCAATGCTACCATCTGTGTGTATCTATGTCACAACACACACACACATAGGGGGGATACAGATGGGTGGCTCCACGCCACCCGTTTTTGCCTCTCGTCGGTGCTGCGCCACGCTCCCTAAAAAGGAGCCAATCTAGGCTGCTTCTTTTTAAGGTCGTCATAATGGCACTTGCGCACTATAACGATGATGTTTCCAGTGAGTGCTGTTTGGGCTCTTAGATGCCCACGTGTCGTCACGCGCCCCATGTGGATGGGGGCATGGCAAGATGGCACACGGGCGCCGAAAGTAGGGCTGTGCACATATGGACGCCCAGCCCTAAAACTGGCCCCAGGCCGGTGCAAAATGCCAGTCTATACCAGGCCATACTCTGCCCCAACTTCTGCTCCAAAGTGGAAAGGCAAGGAGATTGACAGAGGGGGAAGCTGGCACACTGCCGTACCCTCCATTACCAGTGCCAACCTATCCTCAGCACTGTCATGGCAAACAGCCCACCACACAGTCGCACAATCACAGAACTGCGCTTCTCCTCCTCGCCTGGCACAGGGGCAGCAGGCGATACATAATATATAACTGGCATGTTTATCAGATGATGATGCGTCGTGACGAGCGCTGTCAAACAAGGAGGACAGCCTTGAACTGCATGCAGACTTCATGCATTATTTAAAATACTTTCCCCAGGAATACTGTCAAATCAAAGGCAGAGAGTGGGCCCAGGAGGGTAGTGAATATCCAGGTATTTCTGGAGCTTCTCTTTCTTTCTTTCTTTCTTTCTTGCTCTCCCTCTTCCCTCCTCCTTCTTCCTTTTCACGTATATCTCCATGGCTCCTCTGGCAGCCATCGCTGCAGCCTTCGGTAAACTTGGAAACTGGACAATGCCATTATATTCATCAGGCACGGCCCACCATGCTGCGGGCAGAGACGTGTACATACATTTTTTTCAATAGCTCATAAAGGCTGAGTTATTTTTTATTTTTCAGTTGCACAAAAGGCCCGGAGGGGAAACACGCCCAGCAAAACAAAAAGCCTTGCCTTTGCAGACTCTCCTAAAGCAAAAGGAATCAGTAACTGACAGAAGCCACCAGGGTCGAATAAAGGCCTTCCTTTTTATTAAAAGTTGGAGGGGGGGAGGGAGAGACAATGCTTCTGGTTTAATTCTTTTTTGGAAGTGCAGAACTGGGACCGCTTCAAGGAAGAGTGGACCCGGGGGAGGCAGCGGCCTGCGATGGAGAGTTTGGCAGCCTTTCTCTGTGCAAAAAACACAACAGTTGGGTCACAATGAGGAGGGGAAGGGAAAGGCATCTTCCCCAGTGCCATTGATGGCATGCTGGTGGGATGTATGAGCTGCTGGTGATGGCATTTTGAAGCTAAATATATAATAGGAATATTCTGGAGGTCACAGAGAGAAGAAGTAAAGCAAGAACCAAGCAAGAAGGAAAGGCCTGCTTGGCACTTTAATTGGCAAGCAGAGGCTGATAATGATCATTTCAAGATGGAAAATTTGTACCAAGTAGATTTCTGCTATTAGACTTCTGCATGGAAGGTGAGCAACAAGAAGCTTGATCTGGGAATCCATCAATACCTGGGCTGATCTGGGAATCCTCTGCTGGAGATGGGGATGCCACTCTCTTGAACTTCATTCTAATTAGCTCTCTCTAGCAGAGGTTTCCAAGTGACCCACCCAACACCAGACAATCCCAGAAGATCTAGACAATATGGCCAAAGACGAGGGATTCTGGGAAGCATAGTCCACTAAAACCTGGATCTTGGGTAAGGGGCTTAGAATCTAACAGGGGATTCTTTGATTTGACAGTATTCCTGGGGAAAGTGTTTTAAATGATGTATGAAGTCTGCACTAACAGAGTGCTCAAATGAGGATGCAGCATGCCGTGAACCAAGGATTTGGATTTTGAGCCAGCCCACCCTTCCTGGAGGGTCCAAAAAGATTTTTCACCAGGGTTCAAACCCACTCTCATGTCAGGAGTTGGAGGGTTGTTTTCTGGCTCCTTAAGCCCCTGGCATGCCTGGCACCTACCAGAGCAAACATTACAAGATACCAGGAGTCACTTCAGTCACTTTTTTTAGATCCGTTTCAGAGTAGTGTCCCCTGCAAAACAACACCTACAGGTACAAACAAGGCACTTGGGTTCTATTTTCAGCCAAAAATGGAAATTTGGGTTGAAATTCAGGGTTCAAGGGCCACACAGGGCTCTTCACCCAAACATAGTTCATGATTCCCCAAAGGCCTTTTCATTCTTGCTCAGGTGGCTTGAGGATGCACCATGTCAAAAAACAAGTCATGTCCTCTTACATCAAGCCTGAAATCAAGCTTCAAAAAGCTTTGCAAGTTTTATTATAGTTGTTATTTACTACAACTGCATGCTGGCTGGAGATCCAGAGAACTGTAGTCCAAAAAGAGTGTCTGTTCCAGGTCTGCCCTTTTGAGTTGCTTTATTGGATTACAGTTTAAAAAGAGGGGATCCCTGTTGGTACAAAACGCTTACCCTTCATCTAAAAACAAGCTACGAATTTTTTTCCCTTTAGAACTATATGTATATTTATGCAGATTTAATGGATTAATTAATCAATCCATCAACTAATATGACTAATTAAGATTTCCATAATTGGATGACAATCTGACTCCAGCACTCCAGCTGCATAGCCAAATTATTCCAGTCTCCTGGGACAGTCCATTCTTAAGCTTTTCTTCACTTTTTTGTAAATTGTGAGGTCTGTTCTCCTGATGTGACACACACACACACACACACACACACACACACACACACACCTCTTGACTGGTGTCATATTTAAGTCCACATAATCAAGAAGTTGTAACCTTCTGGTCTTTGCATAATGGTCATAACCAGTTCACAGTTGCAAGTGCAGAGTAGTGCAAGTGTAACCGTTTCACATGCAGCTGTGCATTCTCAGAAGATGCATAACTATTTATTAGTGCCTCCAATGTGCCACTCGATTCACTTGCGGAAACAACCATTGTGTGTTCCACTTTACACAAGAGGACAATAATCAAGCACACTGACAGATACACAACCAGTTGCACAATGTTGGTACTCAGCAGAAAGCAGGTATACTGTAGTGCAACCACTGTGCAATGACACAAATGCAGATTTACACTACACAAACACCATGAAGCATCTCAGCCCTTGCATTTTTCTGTATGTAAATCTGGTGTGGCAGCACATGAAGCCTACAAGGGACATGAATCCAAGGCTCACTTGTTCCAGATGCTTGAATCCCCAGTTAGTCTGACCAAAGGACTAGAACAGATTTTGTAGCAACATGGTTCCAAGATCCTTCCAGTTGCATTCTTTCCCCTTCCAGGTCTGCTCCTTTTCTCTTATTCTGGAAGGGAATTAAACATCATCCTAACCTTGCAGACTCATGCCCTCCAACGGACCTGATTTGGCAGGGACAATTCCAATTCATCCTCTGACATCCCACTTTTTAGCTGCTTTTAATATGTCCCAGTTTCTCCTCCTGTTTTCCTCCTTCGTTCTCAGCTTACTCCAGTTGCTACAAACTGAGTTCAATGTGCAAAAGTGGTTTGCACTCCATTAACCTAACAGCAAAGAGAGGAGAGGTGAGGAGAAGGAGGCAAAATCTCACCCTTCTCTGTAAATTCAGGCAAAAGCAGACTCTCCTAGTTTGTCTGTTCTTTCTCCATAACTTTTGCCATCTTGGACATGTTCTAACATTGCTTGGCACATGTGGTCTTGTTGGAGGCTATGCAGGCAGGGTGCTAAACTGCAAAACCAGAATATTGTTCCAGTCCCACCTTCCTCCCAAGTTAAAGTCTCTTTTCTACTGACCAGGCGTATGGTTCTTGCTTCCAGATTGATTGTCTCTCTCCTGATGGAGTGAGCAAAACCCAGCAAGTATTTGGAGGGTTTTGGGAAGAGCTTCTTCCTCCTTTTGCGAAGCAGCTGCCGCAGGCTTTCTTCCCTTTTGCAGCTTCATTCAAATGCAAGTGAGCCGACGTAACCTTGTTTGCTCAGAGACGGTATAATTTGGAGATTATGCTTTAATGAACAGCTGATGTATGTTTCAATATACAGGACAGGAAAAGTAATGGGAATTTCAGACAGGTAAATAGAAAGCATAATTCTTGGCTGATGTTAACTAATCCCAGCTTCCCCCGGCAGAGGAATGGACTGGCAGGAAAAGTCTCAAACAGTTGGATTCATTGGGCACAAAAGGAACGGAGGCCTCACGGCACCAACTCGCTGGTCAGTCTCTGGCAGGTTCGGAATTCAAATCCTGCCCCAGCTGAATCCATTCCTTCCACGACTCTCTCCACACCAGAGCCTTGTGGATTGTACACTGGAACAACAGAAGGAGGGTTAACTTGCTTGCAGGGGCAGAAAGAGAAAAGTCATCTTCATAGTTGCATAAAGGGGAGGACTGGCTTGCTCATAAATGTACAATATTCTGTACAATATACAGTAATTAATTATGGCTAACACTTAATCCTCCCCCCCCAAAAAAAAAAAAAAGCAGGTTCCAAAATATAAAATGTTGCATCAGTGCTGCATTGCATAAATCTACACATGTGGAGTTATGTGCTGATGATGTTACACAGCTCTTGCACTGAGTGACAACATTGCACATCAGAACCCCCACCGAGTGTGCAACCAAATGCATGTGCACCTGTGCATTTGCAGCATGTGCAACAGCAACAATTTGCAACTGGATCTTCTGGACAAAAATATCCAACTGCTTTTGTAAAGGAACTTACGCATGTGTATGATGCCAGTGGATTCCAGCCTTACAATGAAGAGGAAAAGTAACCCAGGCAAAAATAACCCAGAGAATACCAGGTGCTTTAGGCTGTATTTCAAAGGAAGGAACTGGCAGAACCACCTCTGAGGATTCCTTGCTTAAGAAAACCATGTGAAAAATTAATGGGGTTTCCAGGTGACTCAAAGGCACAGAAACACACACAGAGATAGGAAGAGAGCGAGTTTTCTGGGCTCCCCTTTTCACCCTGTCCTTCTTTTTAGAGTATCTTCCAACAGGCCTATTGGGAAAGGTTTTTTAACATTTTAAATTGTAAATTTTAAAGTCTGGATTGATTGTTTTAATATGTGCAAGTCTTTTTATATATATTTTACATGTTTAAACTGATTTATATGCTTTTAATTGATGCTATGTTTTTGACGAATGTGTGTTGGCCTGATTCCATGGAGAGAAGACGGTAAGATACTATTACTACTACTACTACTACCATACAGTACTTTCTCCTAAAGGTGTTAATTCTGAAAGAAAGAGGTACAGTGGTACCCCGGGATACGAATGCGCCGCCTTACGAAATTTCCGGGTTACGAAAAAAATCCATTTAAAAAAACTGTTCCGGGTTAGGAAGGTTTTTTCGGGTTACGAAAAAAATTTTGGTGCTTTTCGGCGCTATTTCACACGAAATCGTGGCTTTTCCCCATTAGCGCCTATGGGTTTTTCGGCTTGCGAAGTATTCCGGGTTACGAAAGCGGCGGCGGAACGAATTAATTTCGTAACCCGGGGTACCACTGTATGCTAGTCTGTTTAAATATAAAAAAAGGGAAAGGATGGATGGAAAGGGTGCTTTGTGGCCCTTTGAAATCTAACCAATTCATGTTAGCGGGAGCTTTGATGGATTACAGTCGATTTCCTTTCATGCATTTGAAGAAGTGGACAGTAATCCCTGAGAACTCCTACTACAAGGCTCTTTTCTGTTTCTGCTCCTCCCTTTCTTTTTCTCCAGGAGGAGGCATGGCTGGACATTTGCAAAAGCCCCCAAAGGCTCATCCATCATTATTTTCACTTTGCAAGGGAGGAGTGCTTTAAAAAGTTGAGAAGCAACAAAAACATAAATTTGGCAGCTTTCCCCCTTCCTTTCTCTTCCAAGTCAAGAGAAGACCCACTGAGAATCCTTGCCCTTTGCCCCTGCTTTCACAGCCCAGAGACAACAATGGTTGCACTTGGTTAGGTTTTTCAGATTGCAGCACTTGGAAGAAGCCCAGGGGAGTCGCAGCCCAAGACTGATAACTTTTCCAAGCTCAAAGGCCAAGACTGGATTGGCTACGCTGGGCTGCTGGGTTTCAAGAGCTATACTCCAAAAAAGTAACTTTTTCCAGCTCTGGGTGGTTGTTAACCCCATCCCTGGATTCATAGTCACCTGCTATTGAAGGGCTATGTATGTGCATAAATGCCTTCATGTCACAAGTCAACTTATGGCAACTCCATGGATTTCACATAGGATTTCTTAAGACCTTATCATACTAGTGAAATCCCACTGAGAAACAGGATTTGAAGTAGATTTAAATTAGAAAAAAACTGCAAATGCGGGAAGTTTATCAGACAACGTTCCTGCAAATGTGAAATAATGTGAAGTTACTTCCCAAAAATAAAAAGCTGCTGGCTTTTTTTCTGTTTTACCTTCAGTTTATTTTCATGTTATTTCACGTTTGCAAGAATGTGGTGTGATAAATCTAGTTTAAATCCCGCTTCTCTGCAGGATTTTACTTGTGTGATAAGGTCCTTAGGCAAGGAAGACTTAGAGGTGGTTTTGTCAGTTCCTGCCTCTGAAATATAGCATACAATGCCTGATATTCATTGCTGGTCTCCCATCCAAGTACTAACCAGAGCCAACCTGGATCTGGAATGGATCTGGTGCCTTATGTGCATTTGTGTGTATGTACCTTCAAGTTGCCTGCTGACCTAGGGCAACCCCATGAATCTCAGAGGGTTTTCTTGGGCAATAAATCCTTGGAGGGGGGTTTGCCAGTTTCTTTCTCTGAAATACAGCCCACAACACCTGGCACAAGGAGAACAAGTTATTGAGAACAGACATTGCTGGGAAAGGTCCAGTTCAAGACTCTGGGAAAGGTCCAGTTCAAGACCTTGGACAGGACAGAAGGTATGGGTCCAAGGGTCCCTGACTTGGACCTGGGACCATGGCTAGCAATCCAGCAGCAACATGTGGGTCTGTGTGTCTTTCAGAAGACATCTCCTCCTCTAATAATCAGATGGGAAGAGATTCACCCTCTTCTCATTCCTCCCTGGGGGTAAAGGGAGAAACCTCACTCTACTTTTGGTAGAAGGATGTGTCTTTTTGCTAAAGGCAAGACCAACGTATTTCTTAAGCAAAGGCTGAAAGAGGCTGGCTGGAGAGGGAGGCAAATGGCTCTGGCCAAAGGACAAAAACAGTGTTTGAAGGAGATGTCCTCTCAAAAACAAAGAAACAGACAGTGATTCAGCTGGGAGGAAGATATGAAAACAGGGGGAAGAATAGCTGGAGTGTCTGTGGCCAATGCCTAGTATTTACTGACAGAGACCCAAACCCATTTTCCAAAATGGCACTTGAACAGGGGACAAGAAAGGGGTGCAGATCTGACCCCCAGGGCCTGCAGCAAGTCATTTCCAACCCGGGAGCTTTCGGCTGCAAACCTGAAGCAGTCGAGCAGAAAAATGGGGAAGTTGTAAAACCTTTACGAAGCTGCTCTCTTCCCCAAGAAACCCCAGCGCATGTTTTTCCAGGAGCAATAAATGGTCCAAACAGCCACCAGGGAACCATCTTAGCTTGTCCTTTCCAAAGGAACTGACCCAGAGCTGGGCTGACCAAGTGTGAAGGGCAACCTTCCTGTACTACAAGGCAGAAATGTTTTCAGCAACCCATGGAAAGAGCGAGCACTGGATGCTGGAGGCAATGATCTTCCAACCCAAAGTAGAGCATGGTGCAAAAAGGAAGTGGGTTGCTTCCTCCAAATGGCCTGATGCAGAGGACTGCTCTGGCCTGCAAAGCAATGCCATTCTCATGGCAAGGCTGCTCTTTTGTATTTCCTTCTCCGACCATCTTCCATTTGTGGACAAAAACAGATTGCAAACAGATTGGCTCCCAGCAAACTGCTCTACCTCAATCGGATGCTGCCTTCTTCATAAGTGCCTTTCCCAGGCAGGGAGAGATCCCCAGCAGAGATGTCAAACCGCAAATGAGACACCCGACCGCTTCATTTATTACAGGGAATCAATTTGGCACCTCATATTCAAAAGCGGGCCTTTGTTCAGCAGAAGATGCACAGGTGCTTGACCCCCCTGCGATCGAATGAGAAAGCAGCAGCAGCAAAGGAGAAATAGCATTGACCCTGCAGCGCGGCGGAGAATGGGACCACGTCCTGCGCTCACCAATCTCTTCTTTGCAAAACAGGGCGAGGTTTTATAGGATCTCTCCATTCTTTTGGGATACTGAAGATCAGTGGTGCCTATTTGCAAGCGGAGGGGGGGAGCTATTTCTCTGCAAATATGCAAAACTAAGTCATGTCATTTATTTTACCAGAGAAGCAGTTGCCCAGTTCCCTGCTTTTTGTAGGGAAGCTGCACTAACTTGTATAGAAAAGTTAGAGCATTTTCCCTACAAATATAGAGCAGGGTCGGCAACTGTTTCTCTGGTAAAATAAATGACTTGGGGAAGACATGATTTGGTTGTATAAAATTATGAGTGATCATATGGAGAGAGTGATGGGCAGAGGGAAACCTCTTCACAATATCCTATAATTTAGTATGGGTGGGTTGAGCTTGAAGCGGCTGCAATTCCTATCCACCCTCCAACGTGGGTACCAAAAACTGACACACAGCCCTGCTACAAGAAAAGCTTCATTGGTAGTAAATTGCTGCAGTCTAAGGCCCCATTCCAACTCACCCATTTGCCCTGGATAGAACTGGGCAGATCTGGTTGCCCCCTTCTCGGATCTGCTCAGAAACAAGTGCCCACTATGTTTTACCTCAATCGGGGTAATTTACCCCTCTGAAGTTCACATTTGCAGTACTGGTTTAAAATGAAGGCTCCTTTGCTGTCAATCAAATTCACTTCCGCTTTCGTCAAAGGTGACGTTTCCTACAGCCATTGGCCAACAGAATAGGCGCTTTCCCCCCTCCTTTTTTAAAAAACTGGCGGCAGTGTGCGCATATTCTGTCAACCTATCAAATTTAATGTGGGTGTGCGTTGTGTGTATTTGGGTCACTACAGATTATGGCAACCCTAAAACGACCTCATCCTGGGGTTTTCTTGGCAAGATTGGTTCCGAGGAGATTTGCCATTGCTTTTCTCCTAAGGCTGCGAGAGTGTGACTCCCCCAAAGTCATGGGTTTCCACATGCCAGCCTCTGGCCTCCCCTTCACTTCCAGCCCAGTGCTACCTCTGAAGCCCTTGCCTCCCCCCCCCCCCCCCCCCCCCCCCCCCCCCCCACAACAATAATAATAATAATAATAATAATAATAATAATAATAATTCCTCACTCCAGGATGCCATCTCTGCATCCTCTTGCTTTGCTTTCCCTCCGATTCCCTCCCCCCCCAAAATGCAATCTATCTTTCCCTCCTCTTTGGATCTCCTTGCTCTGCGTCTGTTTTCAACCCCAAAATGCCATCAATCCTCACCTCAGAATGCCATCTCTGCATCCCCTTGCTTTGCCACCCCAGAATGCCACACATACACGTACACATATGTAGCAAAAGCATTCTGTAGCAATTTGCCAAATTGAAAGAGAAACATTTGTAAGATTCACATTGTAGCATTCGCATATTATACACACACAAAAATAATAATTTTTAAAAAGCCTCTTGCAAAGTGAAGTGCCGTGCCGGGAGCAAGCAAATGAGAGGGAAATGTAGCACAAGCAGACACATTATATTAAAGTGTATCAATAGAACTATTCACATAGTCTGTCAAAAATAAAAAATTACAAAAGAGAGAGAGAGAGAGAGAGAGAGAGAGAGAAAGCTGCCTGCGAGAGGGGAGGCATGTTCCGCTATCTGCCCTCCCTCTGCCCTAATCCCTCCCCTGAACTTGACCCTTCCTCCTCCTTCGCCCTGATTCTGCCCTCCATGTCTCCCTTCCTCCTGCTCCTTCCTCCTCCTCCTCCACCCTGATGAAGGGGAGGCATGTTCCACCCTCTGTCCTCCCTCTGCCCTAATCCCTCCCCTGAACTTGACCCGATCATGACCGGGATGAAGTTCATATTTGCAGGGACACAGTTTTTCTCAAAAGATACAGGTAAAACTCTGCTTTCCAAAGAACCACGCCAAGGGGCATTTGCCCCTGAATGGGTGTGCAAACCTCGAATTCAGGTGTAGAAGAATCAGGGCCAATATAAACTTCCCATTTTTAATCCAGTTCCTGAACTGGGGTAAAAGGTATTCTGAATGGCCCCTAAATTAGAGGAAGCATCCCAGTCCTTTAGTTGGTGGGTTTCCAGCATGCGCTTCTAGCGGACAGCAGAATCAGGAGACTTCTACCCAAACCAATCCAAATCCAGCACTGAAGATCTCCTAGCCTAGGAGAAACAATTAGAAGAAGGATCACCAGGGAGGTTATATAAGGCAGAACCAAACAAAGGAAACCAAACTGTGCGGGAATGACCCAACTCCTACCCAGTCAATAAGTAGAACTGAATGAGAAACTTGCTCCCAGGAAAAAAACAATTCCCTCCATCTGTCCACAGCCACCTGGAATCTGCAGAGGTAAAGCATTAACCACCTACCCAAGCCTACTGAAGCCAAAATAGGCCTTCTTATGCCACAAGATAG
>NC_056527.1:131115995-131132653 GCF_019175285.1 Sceloporus undulatus | reverse complement strand
ATTATTATTATTATTATTATTATTATTATTATTATTATTATTATTATTATTATTATTATCCTGCCTCTCCAAGCAGATCGAATTGGCTAACAATATAAAATACAGTAAAATATCAACATTGGGCCATGATGCTGACCAGGACTCTAGAACCCATCTGCCTGGAGTCAGGGGACTGCATCCACTAAAAGGAGATGAACAGAATGCATGACTTAGAGAAGCCCTTGATCTGATCCAGTGTGGCTCTTTTTCATCCCTAGTCCCCAAGAGCCAAATAATTCACCCCTTTAGCCCCTGCAGAGTTTTGTTTTTTTTAATTTAATTTAAAAATAAATATTTAGACACATCAAGCCTTCTTTTCTTCCCAGTCTCCACTGAGGAAGCTGTCAGTCACAAGTCTAAATAAGCCCAGCCATCTCATCCCACATGTGTCTTTGTTAATTAACAAATAAATCAAGCCTGTCTTGCCAATTAAGGAAACGCACCCACTGTTACATTGATTCCAAGGTGCACTTGTTTTCCACTCCACCCCAGACACACATACACACACTGCACATACACAAAGTGTCCCTGCTATGAGAAGGGTTTCCACTGTGGAAGGACCTCTCTTTCTCCTTTCTATCAGACCTTGGCCATTCTCTCATGTCGCTTGCTGGAGTGGCAGATGCAAGGAGCTGCTTGCCGCATTTTGCAAGAAGGAAACCATGGCTCACACGGCCCAGTTATATCCCTCCTCTCCACTAAACTCCAAAGGTCCAGCTGCAATTTATGTACTGGCTTGTTTCTTTGTTTAATAAATAAAATGCTGTTCTCCCAGGATGGGTCCCAAGGCAGCTTACACCAAGACTACAACAAGTGAAATCTAAAAACCTGGTAAATTAAAGCTGCATGTATGCTGCGGAATTAATGCGACGTTTCAACTGCCATGGCTCCATCCCATAGAATCCTGTGATTTGCAATTTATTGCAGCAACCAGAGCTCTCTGACAGAGAAGGCTCACAAAAGTGCAAATCCCAGAATTCCATAGCATCGAGGCATGGCAGTTAAGGCAGTGTCAAAATGTTATGTTAATGGTGGTGGCATCATATTCCCAATTTCTAGGTGTTATGATGTTTTCAGCATAGAATTTAAACAAGTAAGGTGATAGTATTCAGCCTTGCCTGACCCCTTTGCCTACTAGGAACCACTCTGTTTCCCTGAGTGAAGATTCCTCATTGGGGCTCTTTAGCAGAGATGATTTGGGATCCAGGATCCCTTTGCATTGGTGGAAACAGAGCCGTTAACATTGTGACATCTCTCTCTTTCCTTTCCTCCTTTAGGCCATTCGCCGCCTGCACTGAGACAGAAGCTGCCGCCAGATTTTTGTAGTGTCACTGGGAGCTCTTTGAAAAGGTCAGGCTATTATGGAACATTATTGTCGTTCCCATAACATGGTGGCCATTAGAATTCTGTCATAGCCTTTGCAAGAGGCTTGTAATGAGAAAGAGGAAGAGAGGAGGGCAGGGAGGTGGGGAAAGAGAAGGTGGAGGAGGGAGGGATGGGAAGGGAGAAATAACATGGCACTAAATTAATTCTGATGACAAAGATAATAACAAGTTCAGGAAACAGTTGCCAAATGAATCCATTATCATTATCGTGTCAGGGCTGGCGGGCTCAAGGTCCTCTCCTCCGAGGCCTTTTGCAGAGAAGAGGCAAAGCAAAGCGACACATCAGGAGATGTAGGAGCAGAGCTGAGTGGCAACAAGAGGAGGAAGAGGAGGAAGAAGAGGAAGGAGGAGGAGGGGGAAGAAGAAGAGGAGGAGAAAGAAGAGCAAGAAGAAGAAGATGAAGAGGAGGAAGAAGAGGAGAAAGAAGAGAAGGAAGAAGAAGAGGAGGAAGAGGGAGAGGAGGAGGAAAAGCCATCCTCCACAGGTGAACAAAAGGAGCAAAGCCTGGGCCCCAGAGGAAACCCACTGCTCTGTCCATGGCCAAACTCCTCAAAGGAGGCGGGTGCAGAGATGTCAGCTACAGCACTCACACCCACAACAGGGAGGACACAGTAGTGAAAGGCCATCTCCCCAAAGGTGGCACCTATGCACCTGGCAGATCATGCGTTGTCCCATCTGGAAAGATGGGGACATAAGCTCACAAACATTGACTCGAAGCACAGCCACACTGTCTGCAATTATAGTGCTTTGGAAAGAATGGTTACATCCTGGAATATGTAGTTATGTGACATATTTAAAATTCTCAGCCTCTTGAGTTTGGGATGTAAGGGGAGCCCTGAGGACAGGGTGGGCATCTTACTGTCTGCATTGCCCAACCAAATGTCTCCAGGAAGGCAATAAGCAGGGCATGAAGGCAAGACCCATTGGGACCACTGGCTTTGGGCAGGGAGAATCCCTGAAACTGTTGTTGCTCTTGAGAGACATTCTAAGCCAAAAAGTATGACTAGAATCCCCTTGGTGTGTTATATATGCCTAAGTCACACTACAGAAGGGGTTGGACATTTTATCCGATGTAGAACAGCTGCATTCACTCCAAGGCTGCAGGAGCAGAGATATAATGGGATGCCATTGTAGATAGCTGTGCACTGTGCATGGATGAGCATGTGATGCAATGGGAATTGCGCATCATTGTGAGTCACTGATCCTTGTACAACAAGTTGTTGCTTATTCAATTGTGCCATCTCACAGTTCACTAATGAAGCACCATGGTAGAACTGGTGCATAGCTCTGTGAGCGTAGGGTTATGCTCTGTTCTCTCAGTATAGGATCTCAGCATATGTATTTTATTGTGCTGAGTGGGTCAGATTTCACAAAGGTGGTGTCCCATGAAGAGAAGAGCCTTCTCCCTTTCGCATCCCACCAGTTCTTCGTTCTCCTTCTTGGCCTCTTCTGAACATTCAACCAGCTGCGGACAAAGGTCCCTCTGAGTCCGTCGCCTCTTGCCACTCTGTCCCTTGTCACTGCCAAGGCAATGGGTGACACTGTTATTATACAAGGTCTCAAAGCCCATCCAAGGCAGTGGAAGATGAATTATGTTTCATTTATATCAAAGAAGCAATCTCAGAGCCCATTTGTGATCAAATTTGCTGTCAGAGAAACTTTGCTTTATCTCATTACATCTGATATCTCTTGGCTCCTTGTCCTTGAGACTATTAAAGTTTAATGTCAAGTTTGAGATGAAATGGAATCTTTGCTGTATCATCTCATCAGGACTTGAGCGCACCCCTTTCCATTGACACTAATTTTGACAACTAATTACGGAAGGTGTGGGGCAAGATAGAAGGGGAGGCAGAATGAAGGGTGCTCCCCCCACCCACCCACCCACCGCCAGCACCTCGCCTCCCTTGCCATTCATTGGAAATGTTATCATACTGCGAGGCGACAAATGGAAATTAGCATCACTATCCGGAAGACGGCATCATAATTTCCATGTCGCTTGATCAGTTTTCTATGCCTGTCTTTCCCAAACACTTTGGCCTCCCCACATCCCTCAGGAGAGAAGGATTTTTTTTTAGAGGGGGGGGATCACAAATATCCCAAATCTGTAGGTGAAATGATTAGGGGACCTTGGAAGAGTTTCTGCAAAAGGCAGGTTAAGTGAACAAAAGCAAGTTAATCTGGATACCTCCAGAAGGTCTTTAGATCAATGTGGATGGCCCCAAGAAGTCTTTAGATTAACTTGGATGACCCTAAAAGTTCTGTAGCTCAACTCATGTGTCTCCAATAAAATGTAGTTCAATCTGGATTACTCCAGAAGGTCTTTAGCTCAACCTGGATGACCCCAGAAGGTCTTCAGATCCATGTGGATGACTCCAAGACATCTTTAGATTAACTTGGATGACCCTAGTTCTGTAGCTCCATCCACGGTGTGACACCTCTTCAAATACTTCAACAGGGCTATCATGTCACCTCTTACTCAACTCATATGCCTCCAAAATGTTTGTAGCTTAACCTGGATGACTCCAGATGCCTGTCACTGCCCTTTTACTATGCCTGTGTCACTGTCACAGTTTCCCTAAACAGTGTCTTCTTCTTGGAAATAGTGATCTCAATCAGTGTGACCATCCCAGTAAGAGTAAGCCAACACACTCATTCCCATCAATTCAGTGAGTCTGCTCTGATCTTCTATTGGATATTCAACAGGTCTTGTATTGCATAATAGGACTAGCAATTGGATTCTGACTAGCAATCCCAGACAGTAGGGCAGAGGTGGGAGTCACATGCCCTTCCAGGTATTGTTGGACTGCAGGTCCCAGCAGCCCTAGCCAGCATTATGCTGGAAACTGCGGTCTGGTAACTTCAGGAGGGCCTTGTGGTTGCCACCTCTTCATCCTGTGGCCCAGTGCTACTCCCTGCAGTCATTGTCTACTGGTCCATAGCAATTTTCCAAGAAAGAAAGAAATAGTTGTAGTCAATGGGCACAAACTGGGGGGGGGGGGGACAATTGCCATTCTCCCTCATCATGAGAAAAGCCAACATGACAATGCCACAAGGACACACATCAGATCCAATCAGGCAATGGGATCTTGTCCCAAAACCATATAGGGCAAGTACAGTGTTTCTTATCCTTGGAATTTGGCATCACTATAGGAAGAGGCTACCTTTCCCAGAAGGGCAGACTGTTTGGAGGGCAGAAAAACAGAGAGAAAGAGACTCCTTCAAAGCCAGCTTAATGTTTCCAGCCAGCCCTGGAGAGCAGAGGAGGCAGAAATATCGAAGCGAGCCGCCTGCAGAGTCGAAATGTCAGGCCCCATCCCACAGTGCTGCAATAAGCAGTATCTGGGCCCAGATCTGCACCTCTGGCATCAATGGCTGCTAAACACATTACGGCCCACACTTCAGACATAAACAAAGAGACTCCGTTCCTTGGGCCACCAAATCTCTCTCGTCTCCTGTTTTTAATGGGTTAGTTATGGCACCTCCAAAACGAATGAACTGGAAGCTGAGCCTCCTCCACTCCTACACACACAACACACAATACACACACACACACCCCAGTTCAATTGGCTGTTATTGCTGGCAGTTTATCAACATTAACTGATTAGGCTCAGGATGATGGATTTGCCCTGCCTCGGACTGGTGCTAAGCGAAGGGGGAAGGAGCCTCCTCCTCGGCACAGACATCTCTGGCGCCGGCCTATAATTGCTGTCTCTAATTCTGGTCTCCTCCCCAACTGTCTCAGACAGGAGGATTTATTTCCTCGCCTACCACCGCATAATAGTGGTCTAAGCAGCAAGAACAACGGCGGCTGCGGCCAGGACAGCGACAACGACAACAGCAACAATATTCAAATTGGCTTCGGACGATAAACTGGTTCACCCTTGGAATCGAAACTATACATTTCCTTGTGCTTTGCGGAGACAAATATGAAGCTAAACACTCTGGACAGATAACACACTTGTTGGTTTTGCATGTCCCCATTTAGTGCTCCGCTGTGCTTCTCTTCCGCCTAATACTCCTTCCTTCCTTCCTTCCTTCCTTCCTTCCTTCCTTCCTTGACAGCTAGTGGACCTCATGCTAACAGGACAGTCAATCCATTCCAGGTTTTGGCCCACATTTATAATATGCTATAAATTAAGATCCTAAACCTATTTTGCAGATAGGATTCAGTGCCTTTACAGTTAGAACTAAAAACCAGAGTGGATTCACTACCCTCATGGGAACCAGTTACTGGTAAGGTTTCCAGAGCTGGAGGGGGTTCTTATACTTTTAATGACTGTATAGAAGAAGAATTTCAGCACAATGTGCTTGTCAGACAACCAGGTAACAGGCAACCCCTGCTAAAATTCCATCTTCTGTTATATTGATGGCCATCAAGTTGACTTTGATGTATGGCGACCCCATGAATGAGAGACCTCCAAGTTACCCTACTCAGCCACCCTACTCAGGTCTTGCAGACTCAGGGCTTTGGCTTTTCTTGACCTCTGCAATGCTGTCTTCCTCCTTTCCTATTGCCTTCTGTTGGGATTAGAGTTTTCCAAGGTATGGAAAACAAAATATTTAAACATCAAGACTAAAACTATTAGGAATTAGCCTTCTTAGCATAGTGGCAGAGAAACATGCCCCAGTCTGATGCTGCTTCCACTAAGAACTGAAACTGACTCAAAATAAACAAGTGCAGGCAGTTCCAGGTTAAACACTTTGCAAAGTTTACTAATGGCTTTGCATTTATATATGAGTGGGGAAGGCTACGTACATAACTAATGAACAGAGCAGGTAAAAAGAAAAACTTGAGTCTTTATCTCACTATCCTGGTGATCTAGAAAGGCAGAGGTATAGGAAGAGAAGAGAGTCGAAGTGAAACTGACAAGGAGAGGTCTCTGTGTGATGAACATCTGGAAGGAAGTGTCCTGAATCACACAGTTTATTTATTTGGTTACAAAAGTTATTTATGACCATGCACTTTAAAGGGCAGTAAGAGCAAATGGGAAGGTTTAGATGAGGAGAAACAGAAGCAATGCAGGAAATGGTGTCCTATCTAAATCTCACTGCAAGAAAGTGGAGGAGGGAGCCTGCTGGGATTTTTTCCAACACCTTCGTCCTTTTGTTGTTGTTGTGTGCCTTGAAGTAGTGTCCAACTTATGGCAACCCTAAGGTGAACCTATCATGGGATTTTCTTGGCAAGATTTGTTCAGAGGAGGTTTGCCATTGCCTTCCACTGAGCCTGAGAACATGTAACTTGCCCAAGGGTACTCAGAGTCTTTCCATAGCTGAGGTGGGAATTGAACCCTGGTCTCCAGAGTCATAGTCCAACACTCAAACCAGTAGGCCATGTTGACTCCTACCTTCTACCTCACCAAGCATCATTGTCTTTTCTAGTGAGTAATGTCTTCTCATGATCTGCGCAAAGCACAACAGTGTCAACTGAGTCATCTCGGCTTCCAGGGAGAGTTCAGGCTTGATTTGACCTCGGACTCATTTACAGTATTTGTCTTTTTGACAATTGGGGGTATCTGTTCAACTTTTCTCCTGCACCTCATTTCCAATGAGTTGATTTTCTTCCTATCATTTTCCTTCACTGTCCAGCATTTGCAACCATACCTAGAAATTGGGAATATGATGCCACCATTAAAGGTACAGGAGCCCTCTGAGGCTTTGATTCTGGCAGCCCTAGTTTCTGCCACTGCCTTCGTTCAGACCACCTCTGGGAACTTCCCCCAAACATTCATGGAATACCTTTTGCCATTCGAAGCAGCAAAAACTAAAGCTGGGACCAGGGACAATAAGGCTTGTTGTTTGGATGACCAATGTATTTAAAGAAGGGTATTTGTGGACCCAAAACTTGACAGTGAGAGAACAAGCAGGGAACCCGTTTATTGAAACACCATTCTTTCATGCCACAGGAGGTCAAACCAGTACAAGAACTCCAAGGAATTGTGACAACATATTGGGAAATCTTTTCCCTTCCCGTAGCAAGAACTTTCTAGTGGCTGGGAGGGGTGAAGAGAGAGAACTGAGACCCTGTGAATAAGAGAAAGAGAAAGACAGAGAACAAAATGTCATTCAGAAGAAAAGGAATAATTATAATAGGTAGCAAAGCCTTGCAATTGGGGGGGGGGGCAAGGGGGATGATAAATTTTCACTGCCTTACAAAAGACAGCTTGGTATTGCTTATCAGCCATGATTTCACCAGATAGCTATTTCAAAACACAGACGCTGGTCTTTTTTATAATAAATGAAAGCAATAACACCAAAGAGCCTGCCCAGAGTTATAATTAAGAAGCGCCAGGGCTGAGAAACGCTTCTCACGGTAGGAAGGCCCTGCGCACGTTTATTCCCCCCCACAGCGCAACAGCTGTCCAAAAGAGGGTGCTAGGAAGAAAGAAAGAAAGAAAGAAAGAAAGAAAGAAAGAAAGAAAGAAAGAAAGAAATCACAGGGCTTCGGCTTGGCTAGAAGCAAGGCCCAAACTGAGCGCACACATGCTCAGAAAAAGAACTTGCATGACACATATCTCAGGACATCAAGACCAGGTTCAGATTAAGATTTACTATTAAGATGAACTGCTCAAAGATATGTGTTTTGAGAATATTGTGAGTTCATCAGCCAGAATCCTACAAACGTCTCTCACATGAGTAAGTTCCCCTATGGAAGTGGTTAGGCATTTTTGTCCGGTGCAGAAGGCCCACATGCCTTTCAGAGCTTGGAGATGCAGAGCTGTGCATGTGGTGTAACGTGCGTGCAAATGCACACTGAATATTGAGCATGTACCTTGGGTAGTGCAATGCCACAATTCACTAATCAGGAGTGGGGTGCACAGTCATTATTTAACTTCATGAGTTTACACTCCATTTCCTTGATGCCTCCTGGTTTACAACCTTGGTGTAACTCTCATGCTCCTCAACCATCCCAGTTTGTCAGGGAAGAGTCCAAAATAATCCTTTACCATCCCATTTTTTCAGCTGCTTTTAAAATGTCCTTGTTTCTCTGTCCTCCTCCCATTCCCCCCACTTAGTTCTCGGCTTATATCCATTGCTGCAAACTGATTCAAAGTGCAAAAGTCATCTGCAAATACTTAGCTCAGTAATCGAGAAAGGAGAGGAGAAGGCAGATTCTCAACTTTCCCAACAGGCTCTGGCAAAAACAAACTGCTGCAGCCTCCACTAGTTTATGTCCTCTTCCTCATTAATCCATTTTGCATTTTAACTAAACTCTGGTGTTACTGGGCCACAAATGTCCCAGTTTTAATTTGTGAAATGTGGGAGGACAGAGCCAGCGTGGTTTCAGTGTTGGAATATGACTCTGGGTTCGATTCCCAGCTTGGCCATGAAACCTGAAAGGGTGATCTTTGGCAAGTCACACACTCTGAGCCTCAGGGGAAGGCAATGGCAAACCTTCTTTGGAAAACCTTGACAAGAAAACACCATGATAGGTTTGTCTTAGGGTTGCCATAAGTCGGAAATCATTCAAAGGCACACAACACACAACGAATTCTGGATAGACCTTGAATGGCATGACCAGTGATACATCTCAGATGTCTGTTCTCTTTACTGTGTTTTGGAGAATTTGAATTCCAACCAGAGAACTGTAATGCCTTGTCGGACTACAGATCCCAGGATGCCTTAGGAGGCAACAATTACCTCTACATTGAGGTAGGCAGAGGTGAGAGGAGGAAAAGTTCACCAGGAGCACCAGGCTTGAAGGAACGAGGGCATTGCAACTAAGTTTCCCTTGCTAACATTATGCAGTCCTGGGGAAAGTGCAGCCACTGGTGTAATGCTCAAGAGTAATGCTGGCCATCCCCAAGTTTCACTCACTGGGCCCCAGTCTCCCCTTCTCCATCTCTGCTTCTGCTATGCATCTCCTCCTGCTTTCTCTCTCCATCCCCCCCATTGCTGCAGATTAATCACCTCGCTGTTTGAAATATTGCCAATGAAAAGAAACAGACCAGTGCCTCTGCACCTCTTTGATAAACATCCCTGGATTGGCTTCCTCCTAAAGAGGTGTCTATTTAACACAATTTCCATCTCAAGCAGCTGCTTTGCATTTCCTTTTGGCTTTATTAAAACTGATTTTCTCTTTGCACTCTCCAAACTGATCTGATTACATTTCCATTTCTCCCTGAAGAAAAGAAAAGAGCAGGGGGAGGAGAAGGGGGAAGGAAACCCAGTCCAGGCACCTCTCTTCTCCTTCCTTCTGCTTCTTCAGAGGGCGAGGAGATGCCTTTCCAGAGGTTGGCTCCTACGTTGTTTTATGTTATTTTTGTTCCATTTTAATAGCTCTCCAGTGATGGCCCCAGGGAGTGCGTGCATCTGTACCATCCATTTCCATGGGAACAAAGAAGGAGAGACCGAGGAACCAGGGGATTCTCTTTTCATCAGCCGAGGCGTGAAGTCGAGAACAATGCGCCTCATGCTCATGCTCTGTATTTCGTTCAGTGCTGAGCCATTAGAGGGCGGCACTGTGCACAAGTGCGGGTGTGCATTTCTGCACAGGTGCGTACACACCTGTCCAGGTGAGTGCAACAGCAATAGCATTTCTATACTGCTTATCAGTTAACTAGCACTCCCTAAGTGGTTTACAATGTGTAAGCTAATTCCCTCCAACATGCTTAAGGAGACTTCGTGTGAAAGGAATCTAGGAGTCCTAGTAGACCAAAAGTTGAGCATGAGTCAACAGTGTGATGTGGTGGATAAAAAGACCAATGTGATTCTAGGCTGCACCAATAGAAGTATAGTGTCTAGATCAAGGGAAGTGATAGTGCCATTGGTTTGGTCAGACCTCACTTGGAATAACACTGTGTCCAGTTCTGGGCACCAAAATTCAAAAAGACATTGAGAAGCTGGAGCATCTCCAGAGGAGGGCAACGAAAATGTTGAATGGTTCAGAAACCATGAAGTCTTATGAGGAAAGACATTGTGAGCTGGGGTCATTTAGCCTGGAGAAGAGAAGTTTAAGAGGTGATATGATGGCCCTGTTTAAGTATTTGAAGGGATGTCACATTGAGGATGGAGCAAGCTTGTTTTCTGCTGCTCCAGAGAAGAGGACCTGGAACAATGTATACTTCACACACTTCTATGCCATCAACCTCTCAAGAGGCCAGCCATAGTTGTAAGTGAAACGTTAGGAATAAATTCTTTCAGAACATAGCTGCACAGCCTGAAAAACCCACAGAAAACTATTACCATTACATTCATTGATATATAGGAATTATGATTTATGAGTAAATTAGTGCAAAAAATATTGCTAAGGGTTCTGTATGGTGTGGAATGATAGGAGGAGGTCAAAGCGGGGAGTGACACCATGAGCGACTGCACTGGGTGATGCCAACCCTAGTTGCTTGCAAATGGGATTTAAAGTTTATTTCCTGGACTGAATCTCCCCATAGCCATAATTACACACTCTCATGTCACTAACAGGATTCCAGATACTGTTATGTTACTAGGCAGTGGCATGCAGACAATGCAAGATGCCCGCTTCCTTAAGGCCCGAATGGCATGGGACAAATGGATCCAGATAAGTGCATGGATGGCTTGGGTTTCCTTGCACTCCCTCATGAACCTTGTTGGGGATCACCAGGAGCCCTGGTGGCACAGTGGTTAAACGCCTGTACTGCAGCCACTCACTCAGAACCATAAGGTTGCAAGTTCAATACCAACAAAAGGGCTCCAACTTGACTCAGGCTTGCATCCTTCTGAGGAGGTAGCTAAAATGAGTACCCAGATTGTTGGGGGCGATTAGCTTACAGATGTAAACCACTTAGACACTGTTAGTTCAGTATGAAGGGGTATATAAATGAAGCTAATTGATTTTGTTTTGTTTATCATAGAATCATAGAGTAGGAAGAGACCCCAACGGCCATCCAATCCAACTCCCTACCATGCAGGAACTCACAACCAAAGCATCCCCAAAAGATGGCCATCCAGCCTCTGTTTAAAGATCTCCAAAGAAGGAGACTTCACCATCATCCGAGGCAACATATTCCACCATCAAACAGCTCTGACTATTGGGAAGTTCCTCCTACTGTTGAGGTGGAATCTCTTTTCCTAGAGCTTGCATCCATGGTTCTAGTCTCCGGAGCAGCAAGCCCTCTGGAAAGGAGCGATCTCCAAAATATCAAAGTTATGAAGATTGATTTTGTGCACGTGTCGTTTTGACAAGTCCAGAGCAAAAAAACTCCTTGTGCCGGCGGGGGGGGGGGGGGGAGAGAGATTTGGTAATAATTACCATCTTTAATTACTGCTAAAACATCAATTGCTCTTGTTCAATTAGCAGCCCAGATCCAGGCACGGTGAATTTCTGCTGCACAAAATAAGCTGAAAATTGATTTTTGGAACACTTAATGTAGATCTGAAATTGCTAACATGATAAGAAGGGATCCATGCAAAGACCCGGCTCACCCGGCCGTTAGGAATTTGGAGTTGATGTAATTGCTTCAGTGGGAGATTAATAACTTGTGTACCATACTTACACCTTGTACATGGTGCGGAAGCCACTCATTAGAGGCCAGGGCAAAGGCAAGGGAGGGACATCTTAACGAGGGTGCTGGCAATTAAGCCAGGATGGGCAGTTGAAGAAATCGAACCCAGATCCCTTACCCCCTTCCAGGGTTGCCACTTCACAATCTCACTGCTTTTAACTAGCCAAAATTCAATATTGGAGCAAAATCCTTCCTGAGCAGATCCACTTCTGCAATCTTAAATTCAATTCGGACATTTCACATTGGTCACAAATGTCCAGCTACTTCCATCAGGAAATTCGAGACTCGAACAGGATTCCAACAGTTACGTTTTTAAAGGTTTTAAACCTATTTTTTTTAGTCTAGTGCTGGTTTTAATATGATAGTTGGCTTATTTATCTATTTTTAATTCTTCTGCAGGGTCATAATTGGTACTTAGCTCTGCCGGGAGCCACCTTGGATCCTGCCGCATGAGAATGGAAACCGAGAGAATTAATAAATGAATGAACAAGTGTGAAATCAGATAGCATCACATCACTAGGGGCCCATTCGCACTTTCCACAATTATAGCACTATGATTCCACTTTTAACTGCCATGGTTCCATCCTATGAGATCATGGGATTGATAGTCTGGCAAGACAATACAGAAGTCCCTAATCCTAAACCACAAGGAGGCCTCCTCCCTGAGCCACAAATCCCAGGATTCCCTAAAATAGAACCATTCAGGATTAAAGTAGAATCAAGGTGCTATAAGCTGCAGGGGGAATGGACCCCTGGTGAATCTTGTCTTAAGGTGGATCCACACTGTACAAATAATGCAGTTTGGTGTCACTTTAATGGCCATGGCTCCATCTACAGAATTGTAAAGATCCAGCACTCTTTGACAGAGAAAGCTAAAAGACCTTGTAAAACTACAAATCCCAGGATTCCGTAGGATGGAGCTGCAGCACTCAAAGTGGTGTCAAACTGCATTATTTTTCCAGCGTCGATGCACCCCTAGGTTGCCATCAGGACACATTGGGACAACATTAAGTCCTTACAGCTTTAAGATCACAGTCAAGATCAGCTTTTCCTTCTCTCCACAAGTGCTTTTTCTGACATCTTGTCTAGTGCAGAAGATCTCAAAACTCTGCACCAAGTTCTGTACCTTTTTTTCTTTCTTTGTACCTTTGTGCATATTTGGTTTTTAACACGGCCAACACAGGTCCCTCTGCTTTTCATATGAACTTTAAATGATGTGCAAAACTGCAGGTAATAATAGTCAGGCCAGTGCTCTGTGTTTCATTAGCCAACCCATTCACTAAATGACCTTTTCATTTGCCAAATGACAGTTTGGCTGTTCAACTCAATTGTTAGCGCACTAGCCAAAGCCCAACCCAAGTTGCCAAAACGGGAAAGCAAATAATATGCCCCTTAAAACTGTGATCAGCAATGCAACGCCTGTTCAGGTAAGACCCATTTTTAGACTCTAAAAGTCTATGTCTCCAAGTCTCCAAGTCATGGCTTGTATAGCAAGTCTTGGCTTTCAAATGCTCCCCTGGTTTATGGGCCTTTTTCCCTTTCTTCCGCCATTACTCAATGATCTTCTACTCCTTCAGAAATAAAACGGTCTTCCAAAAGATGGCCAGGAGTTATTTTTATTTTGTCCAAGGGTTTTAAAAAGCAGAAGCAATCTGGGATGTGTCGCACACAGCTGTGGGTAACTTAAAACAAAAAGCAAAATCAGGAAACTTTGAAAGGCGAGATCTAATTTTGGGCAGCGCCGGACAGCTGTATTTGCATAAGGAAACGTAAAATGACTGTTGCGCTCATGTATTTTTTAAAAGGTTTGACTTTAATTTTATTTAGCTTAAGAAGGGCACGTCACTCACTCTCCGCTGGTCATTTAGAAAGATATTTCAATTGTGTTTCCACAAAGCTGTCTTTAGGCCTTAAGTGTCTCTTGCAAACGCTTTGAATACTAATGAGGTTTCGGTTGACATTCAAGAGAGGAGGGCTTGTCCCAAAATTGCAGCCTTGGATATTCTCTCGTTCTGTCCTTTCAGAGCTTGGCTATTGTTGGAGAAAATTTCAATCTTTTCACCGGGTAATTTTTATTTTATTTTATTTTTGTTAACATGGTATCAAAAGATTATAGCAGTGGCTTCTGCCTCCAACTGGCGCTGCAAAAGAGTTTTTTGTATTGCAGGGTTTGGGGGAAATTATTATTTTCACCTGTTATTTCAGGTGCGAATTGTTATTTCCCATGGGGAAATTTCCTTTAAACATCCCTGTCTCTTGATCCAAAAGAACAGTAAAGGTCTCTGCATACAAAACTGAATGGAGAGCTTGCTGTTTGTCACAGGGAGGAAATAGCAATATGTATCTCAGAAGAGCTCTAACAAACACCGGTTGCATTTAGCAAAAATAGCTGCAAAGTTGCAGAAGCATCATGCTGGCAAAGTTTACTGTTCATATTCTGGACCTGAACAATGTCTTCTCAGTGTTTGCTCCAGAGGCATTGGCTGATTCTGGTGACAATGAGCCGCTGAATCCCACCCCCCAGTATTTAGTATTTATATACTAAATGGTATAGGATTGGTTCCAAAATTCTGGAATTCCAAAATCTAAAGCTCTCCAAGGCCCAAAATTGTACACATGGAAATAGAATAGTAGAAAAGAGTAAACTCATCCCTCTATATTTGCAGCTTCGATATTTGTGGATTTGATTATTCACAGATTTGATTAATACGTTCTCTCTAGGAATACCTAGGTCCTCCGGTGTAACTCTATGGTCAAGTTTAACTAAAAGTTGCACTGAAAGACCTAGAGATTCCTAGAGAGAATACTCTACTAGGCCTTTGTAGGTCCTCCAGCGCAGTTCTATGGTCCGTGTCTGCCAGACATTGACCACAGAGTTGCATTGGAGGACCTAGAGATTTCTAGAGAGGTGTCATCTCAGGTAAAAATATGGTATTTTTGTTATTTGCCGTTTTTCCATATTTAGGTGGATTTTGTGCCCCTAACCTTAGTGAATATGGAGGGACAAGTGTATTTGAATCTAACAAGCAATCACCCATTTTTGAAAATAGCAACAGCAATAAAGAATATCAGCGCTCTGTACATACAAAACAATTTAAACTTTGTGTTTATTTAATGGGTAATACAAGTAAAAGAAACGGTGATCTTTTAAATTAATTTTTCCACTTTCACGGGGGTCCTGTGCCTCTAAACCCAGCAAATATGGAGGACCCACTGTATTAGTTTTGTATGTTCTTAATTATACTGGTTTTTTACTATTGTAAGCCACTCTAAGGCCCGGTACAGACCACAGGTTTGTGGCGGCCTATGGCCAATTCTAGGATTCCGGAGCGCGCAGCATCTGCACGCTCTAGAACCCTAGCACATATGGACAGCGCTGTCTTTATGCAATGCCGTCCATACAGGGCACACATGCATGACACAACCGTGGCGGCGCGTCCACACCTCCGGGCACTGCACTTACATCATGGACGCGCAACAGGTGCAGTCATGGCATGTGGAGCGTACCACAAAAAGAACTTGTTTTTCGCAGGTTCTTTTTACTCCGGAGGGATGCCGTGCAATTTGGCTGCTGCAGCATCGCTCCAGAGTTAAAACAGGAGCCTCCAGTCCGCCATTTTCAGGCGGTCTGTCAAGCCCCAAAGTTTACTATTGTAAGCCACTCTTAGTTTTGGTGAAAAAGCAGGATATAAATATAATAATAATAATAATAATAATAATAGACCATTCCCACCCCCATTTACATGGATCATACATTGTGAACCACTTAGGGAGTGCTAGTTCACTGATAAGCACTATAGAAATGTACTTTCTTTTGCTATTTCTATTGCTATTGCTACTGCTATTGCTAAGTACCAGCTGCCACGGGTTATATATATTAATGTTGCATGATGCAAGAATTGAGGAGGGCATGCTGTCTAAATGCTCCCTAAAAACTCTTGCCAAGACAGAATGTGGATGGCTTGTGCAGTTGAGCCTCTCCCCAAATCTAGTCGCCGGTTGCCATAAAGAGAAGACCGGTACACTAATCAGCGCGCAAGGTCGAAACATGTCCACCACTTTGATGGTGCACGCAGGCGATGCATCACTCCAGCGTCCTCATGGGCTCATTTGACGGACAGCCCATGTTTCCAAGCCCAGCATCTGCTCAATTATGCATCAAGCTTCTCCTGGAGCTGCCCGTCATTAGCAAGGCAAATGCCAGGGGCACCTCTTGTCAGGTGGACAGAGGCCTCCCGCTCACCTGCAAAGCCTCTGGGCTGCTGGCTGATGGAGAATCCACTCATTAAGGCCTACACACACACACACATGAACACACACACACACATAAGTGCAAACATGCGCCGAAGTTGGAGGGGAACAGGGGGAGAGGGCCTGGAGCTAATTAGCCTGTGCACAGCTGCTCATTATGACTATTATGGTTGCATTATTAATTTCCCTTCCTCTCATCTGCAATGCAGTCTTTGGGCCGCTTCGTATCGGTCTGCTTTCATATCAAGAGATGGGCAATAAATCCAGGCATTTATCAACTCTTCCTCTCAGCCTTTGTCTGCCTTGCAACTTTTTCGGTGAACTCCAGATGCCCACCGAGGACGGATGGCAGTCTTCCCGCTGGGCTAAGACAATGGTGTCACTTGGTAGGATTGCCAAAGCAAAAAACGACAAACCGTGGAGTCTCAACAAACTGCGCAGCTTCTGTGAGGGAAGCAAAAGGTCGTTTTTGGTGCCATGTTGGGCAACAATAACCTAGGGAAGA
>NC_056527.1:131044466-131115985 GCF_019175285.1 Sceloporus undulatus | reverse complement strand
GATGATGATGATGATGATGATGATGATGATGATGATGATGATGATGATGATGATGATTTATAATACCCTTTCCACCAAAGAGCAGAATAATCATAGACAAAGACTACACACTGGTGGGATGTTGTGTGTCCCAACATCTCACCAGTTGCCATCCACTCCATGGACTAGATTTCCTGTGCTGGTTATAAATAACCAGCTTGGGTTGATTTATTGTCTTTCCTTAGATTGCCTGATATCTCTTATCTTCATGGATGTCTGCTGTCTTAAGAGGAATTTCCCTTATTCCATGACTTTTCTGCCTTATGAAGATGTATTCCTAAAGTGAGAATGAAGATGGTATAGTGGTTCAGACTAAGGCTCTAGGAAAACAGGAAACCAGGCTGAGTCCAATAAACCCACCAGGTGACCTTTGGGACATCACACTCTCTCAGCCTCAGGGGAAGACAAGG
This sequence comes from Sceloporus undulatus, assembly GCF_019175285.1. NCBI lineage: Eukaryota > Metazoa > Chordata > Lepidosauria > Squamata > Phrynosomatidae > Sceloporus > Sceloporus undulatus. The sequence continues at coordinate 131,115,536 of NC_056527.1, read as the reverse complement.
ATGTCCAACCTTCTATGAGGAAACCTTGCCAAGAAAGTCCTAGGAGAGGGTTGCCATAAGGACCAGAGTGGACCTAAAGGCACAAAAGAACAACAGTAAAAGTGATGGTCGCATTTCAAGAGGTCTGCCCTTTGGAGGATGTTGCTCCTGGCTTTAATATAATTTGTTTGCATGTGTTTCCTTTTGAAATTATCTGCTGCCCCAAGTCATAGAGGCAGGCCTATAGATGGCACATAATCTGAATAGCAGGGATATATCTCCCCCAGCATTGCAAGGCCAAGAGCCCACACCCTTCTCTGACTCTGTGCAGGGTGAGCTAGAGCTTAATTTACTTAAGGGATGGTAGAGAAACAACCAGTCACCAGCCAAGACTCCTGACATCCTTCTCTGTGAGTGGGACGTTTATTCATACAGTAAAGCTCATTTCCCTGCCTGCCACTAATGATTGGAAGGCTTGTTTAGGCCCTGCAAAATAAAGATGCTGGAAAGGAACAGAAGGCATAACATTGGGCCATTAGCAATTGGAGGATTGTAACTGTCCATAAGCCCTGCAATGTCTGTTGGGGCCACATAATAATAATAATAATAATAATAATAAAATAACACTACATACTAATAATAATAATAGGATTTATTTATATGCCGCCCAATTACTGGGAATCCGGGCGGCTTTCAACTTACAGTATAAATGTACGCTTCCCCCTTTCTTTCTTTCTTTCTTTCTTTCTTTATGAATTTTCATCTCACATTTGGCAAATGAGTGTGGCGGACGCCAGTCAGCTCCCATTTATCTAATAACTCTGTGCAAATATTTTGTTACTTTTCAATGAAACGTATCGAAATCTATTACCTCCTGCAACATCTCGGCATCGGAGCAGAGGTAGAACCGGCGTGCCATGAAGAGCCTTGTCACTCACTCTGGGCGAAACTGGGCAGATGGGGCATTATTTGCAATTCCCTATTCACCTCCAAGCCAGAATGTCAGCCTCTCTGCCTCCCAGGACCTCACACAACCTCCTGAAATTCTGGGGGAGGCCATGTCCCCACAGAAGAGGCTCTTCTCCATTTGGGATCAGGGAACTCTTCACAAGGTAGTCACCAACATACAGCTTCTTCACAGAGACTTTGAGGCACTAGACTCAGTGCTGAACTCAGTGAAGATTTCCATACCTGGCTGAATCATGGGTAAAACGTCGCATAAAGGTGGAAGAAGCGCCTATATGTAGAAGCCAAGTATGCTTCCTCCATTGTCATACAATCGTCACTCCCTCCTTAGTGTCCCTGAATTGTCGCAAAGGAAGTGGATTTCCTATAAACGCAAAGTTTGCATTCATAGGAAATCCGCTCCCTAGGAATGAACTAGAGAGGGAGGGACAACTATGATGGTTGAGGAAGCGCACCTGGCTTCTAGACATGCGCGCTTCCTCCACCTTTCAAGGATGTTTCAGGGTTGTTTGAGCCATGATGCAGCCAGGTATGGAAATCTTCTCTATCTCCCTTGCCCTGACCTCCCCTACCAAATAGGTTCAGTATCCTAGAAAACTCCTTTATAATTCATATTAAAAGCTGGGGCATAGTTCATGTTTTACCTTAGAACCACCACCCAGCACTGGATAGAAAGGGTAGTCCACCTAGTCTGTTGTGGAGCCAGCACATTATTGCAGTTGGAGTTTCGGACTAGGATGCTAAGAGATCAAAGTTTGAGTCTCCTCTCAGCTATGAAAACCCACCAGCAGACTCAAGCCTACGAAAGCTCGTGCTACAAACTTCTCTCTTTCCACCTCATGCATCTGAGGAAGTAGGCTCAAGTCTATGAAAGCTCATGCTACCAACTTCTCTACTAGTTAGCCTCCAAACTGCTACAAGATCCCTTTGATCACTCATTTTTCCAGACTAACACAGCTATGTCTTCCATTTCACCCATTGATTCAGTGGCTCTACTCCAGTTAGGGTTCACAGGGCAGCTTACAACCCTGACACAGAATCTCGAGCATTCCCTTTTGGAGTGGGGCAAACTGATGCAGAAGAAATGACGTCCCAATGCGTCCCTTATATCATCGGGGTTAGCCCCAGGCAAGGTGTTCCGTTGACAGGTCCTGACCAGAGGCAGGCTCATGCCCAGAAGGTGGACACCCATCCCTCCACCTCAAGTAGCCAAATGCATTGGGGCTTTTCATTGCCTGGGGTGGAGAGGGCTGCCACACCAGCCCCCCAGGAGATGAGCGAAGGAAAGGGAGCTGGGTTGTCATCAAACACGTCCGTCGGCCCTGTGTGTTGCCATGGTGAGAAAGTAGCCCTTCACTTGCTGTCAATAACTCCAGCTGAGAAGATGCCTGATTGATTTTCTTCCCCTCCCTTTATTTATTTTCCCCCTTTTTGGTCTATCAACCCAGGCTGCTTGCCAGTCCTGAATGATGGCTACTCCTTCTTCCCCAAATGCAGAAGCAGTTCTTGGGTTTGATAAGGGAACAGATCAGGGCTGCTTTGACCCTTCCTCTTGATGGTTTTGGCATGTCCCTTTTTTTTTGTCTGAATGCCCATATTCAATACAGAAGTGGAGTTGTGCATAGAGCACCCTTGTGCATCCATGGCCCACACACATGTGCAATCAGGTGTCCACTCCATTGCACAACATTGCCACTGGACACAAGGTAAGGATAACACAATCGATCCACATGCAGAGATTTACGTGACACAACTCCAATGGAGGATCTTGGTCTTTCTCATACATCGGAGGCAATGCCAGTGTCAGCTTTGCTCTTGGCTTTTATGTTTTGGACCTTGGAACTATATCTGCAATTAGGCCCATAACAGTAGAATTCAAAGATATAGCCACGTTAGTCTGTTGTATCAGTATGTAAAGAGGCCTTGTAGCACCTTTGAGACTAGCTGAATGAAAAAAGTTGGCAGCATGAGCATCTGAGATGCATCTGAGGAAGTAGACTTTAGTCTAGGAAAGCTCATGCTGCCAATTTCTTTCTTTTAGTCAGTCTCAAAGGTGCTACCAGACCTCTCTGCAAGCCCATAGCACAATAACTTTCTAGACATCATTCCCAGTCTAGCCTACAATCATAAAAAGATGGGAGTGGGTTAAGAGCGTGATATTGTTGTTGTCCGGTTCCACCCCAGAGCAAAGGGGACAAGAAAGGTGATAGAAACATCAGCCTTAAATCGATGCTGACACACTGATGTTGGGACGACTCGAGCGGCTGTTGATGCCGACACAACAGCAGGAGCAGGAACAGCGGCCAGGCTCTCGGTGTCTGCGCAGCCCTGCTGGCCTCCAAAGTCCTTCCAAATAGAAGCAGAGGACAGGGGTGACTGGAATCCTGATTTGGTCCCTACCCGATCCCACGCCATCCAGCCTTTGATCGTGCGTGCCTTCTCCCATCTTGTCCTGTAGCAACCATCTCCCATCTGTCCAATTTGGCTGCCGCCTCACCAGCCGTGCGGTTCAGCAAAGCTTTTCTTCAAAGAGCAAACCCACAAAATCCTTTCCACGGCCAAGCTCTGGCAACACAATCAAGGTCCTTTTGAAGAAAATGGCCTAGAGATATTCGCCTCGCCTCTCCTGCTTTCCCCGCAAACACACACACACACACACAAATAAAATGAAATAAAATTCTTGGCAACGGCTTCCTCCTCATTTGGGATTTGCAAGTTGACTGTGAGCCACAAAACCACTCAGCCAGCCTGGGTGCCACCTGGGGACCCCTGCAGACAATTCCTCCGCTTTTGCGGTTCTCTGCTGCCTTCTTGCTGTACTCTGCAGCATTTGTTTTGAGCTATCACTAAGAATTCATGTGTGTAACTCTCATGCATGCATGCACCCATGTAATGCCACCAGTGTAAAGACTGTTAGGTAGCGAAGGGGTGGAATTAAAACATGCTGTATTTTTTACTTACGGGCACAAAAGCCATTAAAACAGGGGTAGGCAACCTTTTTGAGCCGGGGGCCGGGTTGCTGTCCCTCAGACAACTGGGGGGCCGAAGCCAAAAAATAAATAATTAAATATTTTTTTTTAAAAAAAAATAAATATATAAATAAACCAGGACAAATGTAGGACGAAATTTTCAAATGGAAGACACTTTTTTACAAAAAATGGAGGACACGCGAAAAAATTTGCTGATTTTAAAAAAAATGTTAATATAAATGCATGTTTCTGAGGCTGCTATAGACAATTGCCCCCCAAAGGCCCTGGTGGCAATCGGCGGCAGGACCGGGCTGGGGCCAGTCCCAAGGCCTTGCCGGGCCACATCCGGCCCGTGGGCCGCAGGTTGCCTACCCCTGCATTAAAAGATTATGTGCTTTCAGGTAAGGTGAAAAGGTCCTATGCTTTGGGTTTATTTTGTTTGGAAAAACAATGGCCAAAGTTAATAAGAGCAAGTGGTGCTTAGATGGACAGCTAGGCTCATTGGGAAGAGAATCATCAAACACATGGACTGTGCTGGTGAGTTGAGGCTTTGCTCCAGGACAAGAGAGAGGATTGAGTGAAGTCACTGCTACGAATCTAAGGGTTTCCCCTGAAAAAGGGAGACGCAGTGGTATGGTTGACTGATGACAATCAATCATTGCACAGTTTGATATTTTCTTCCATTCTCTGCAATGACACCACTATCACCACCATACTCGCATTGTTGCTCTGATAGCCCCTGAATAGCCATGCCATGGCTGTTGGAGAGCACGGGGACCAGAGAGTGGATCGCAGGGAAAGGGTGCCATATGGGAGAAAGTCAGGATATCAATCAAATCATTAATTAAATGCCACTGGTCTACCTCTGGCTCTAGGGCACAGCCAGATGCTCCTTCATGCACCACATTTGTGCAAAGGTACACTCACATGCAAGTATGATGCAGGATGTGGTCCAGTTGTAAGAAGGAGGGGACCCTCTTGTCCACCTTTCAAGCCACCCCAAGGCCTTTCCTTTAGTCATAACTTTAAGTAGCAGTTTCAACTGCAGCCTGCTGTGTCCCCATCTGTCTCTTTCTTTCTTTCTTTCTTTCTTTCTTTCTTTCTTTCTTTCCATATCTCTCTCTCTCTCTCTCTCTCTCTCCTGAACAGACTCTGGCACTAAATTAAATAAGCCAAACTCTCTTTTTATTTCCTCTTTGACAGTAACGTATTGCAAATGTGCTCGGTTTTGACATCCTAATATTCAGAGTCATATCCCTTGGGATAAACACATCGGCTGTTATCCAAGATGGTGATTTGTTCCAGGACAGAACGGAGCCGGGAAACGGAGGCGACAGAGTCCCAGGCAGACAGCCTGCTTAGCTGTTTGCTTGCAAAGCGCATCAGAGACAGAGCGGCATGGGGAGGTGTGGAAAAAACGTCAGGCGAAAGTCCATCCTGGAACCAGAGCAGGTGCAACACCAAGAGCCAATGTGCCTGCGGAAAAGGCGGCCTCAAAATCAAAGCTGATGATGTTGTTGTCATTTTTTTAAAGTAATTAATTCCTGCTAATTAATTAATACTACATCCGGGTTGTCTACCAGAAATCTCTACATGTGAAGTTATGCATCCATGGAACTATGCAACCCTAGTGTTGAACATTAATGTTGCATGACTGAATGCATACGTTAATGCACAATCAAATGTACATGCAACTACACATGTGCATCTCCATGCAAACGTGGTCATTGCACACAGTGGCACCACACATGCAATGCCACCATCTCTACATCCTTGAAAGCCACAGATATGCCACAGTTGCCCACCCATTAGTACTCTACATCAGTGGGGAGTCATGTCTAATGACTCCTAGGCCAATTACGTGGGCCATGAAGGCTCAACCTGATCTAAATCTATGGTTGCATAAAATGCTCTCAGTGCATTTTGGTTTTCAGTTAGGGCTGCCAGACCATGACCATCCCAAGCCCTAAGATTTCAGGGCCAAGATCTGAGACCCATTTGTGCTGTCATGGGGTATGCCCCTTGTGATATTACAAGGATCAGCCCTATGGCAATGCCATTAAGCAGGATACATTAAGCATCAGCCAACTGGCAAACCACCTCTTGAGGATTTCTTGTCTAAGAAAACCCTATGAAATTCATATGGTTGTCATAACTCAAAAGGTGATCTGAAAGTGCATATATACACACATATGAGGCATCAGATCCCCTATGTTCTTGGAAGTCAAGCAGGATCAGCCCTGGTTAGTACTTGGATGAGAGACCGCCAAAGAAGACCAGGTGCTGTAGGCTTTATTTTGGAGGAAGGAACTGGCAAAACCACCTTACTTGCCTAAGAAAGCCCTATGAAATTCATAGGGTCACCATTAGTCAACAGGCGACTTGGAGGCACCTATGTACAGTTGCACAGAGTATGCCATGGTTGAACAAATGAGGAGAAAATATATACCCACGTGTTTCAAAACAGTGCTCTCACCCTAAGATTCCTCCTCTTCCTCTTCTTCATGCCAAGAGAAGAGGCTCAAAACCTGGGACCCAGGGCCAAGCACTGAGAACTGGCAACCCTGGTCTCTGTCCACATGAACAGAGGCACCATCCCCTGGTTCTTCTGCAGCTCCCTTTTGTTGAAAGAAGGCTTCCATAGGAAAGATAATATCCTAGGAAATTAGATCCAGGACAACAGATCTGTTTTTCACAGGGCTGCTCCTACCACCGCCGCCGCCGCCCCTCTTGCCCTTGAATTCCACCTCCTTCTTCGACTGCCTTATTGGCAGGCCCTTGGAAAAGGCCCTCGTTTTCCTATCAGCCTTTTTGGCACTCTGATCACCTCAATCAAGCTTCTTGCAATTCCCCAGCTTTACAGGAAGAAAAGGGTTCCTCTAATCAGCGCAATTGCATCTCACAAGGCCTGCCTGGCTGCTTCATGGTGCCTCTCTGCGGGGAGCCTTAATAGAGGTGGCAAAGGAGAGGTTGTTGGGAGCATCGGCAAAGTGCTACAAACGAGATCAAGGTGCCTAATTAACTTTGTATTCACCGAGTATCTAGAGATGTTTTGAACACAGAGGCGGCCGCCTTGTACTAGGTCAGATATCTCCCATCTATCTAGCCTGTTGTGTTTCAGAGGAGAAGCCATGTGTCAGTCTGAAGAAGGAGGCAACAAAGCTCTCTCGTGGCACAGAGTCACAGTAGAGGAAACATCCATGGACTCAAAAAAAAAAGCCATTGGCATCCATGGCATGAAGCATTAGTCTCCATTGGCACAGATCTACCTAGTGGGGAGAGAAACAATTATCCATGAAATACCCAAAACCAAGTGCTCTGGTCAGATGGGTGTTCTTGGTTCTCCTGCCCAATGTCCTTTCAGGTGAAGATACAATCTGGCGGTGACTGGTGACTTGTCAATGAGGTAGAAAATTCATCTTCCATCTAGAACTTTAACCTGAACCCAAGTCCCTACTAAATAGGTCAACCATGCTGAGCAGCTCCTTTAGCATGAAACCTGGAGTAGATCCATGGCTCTGCTAGATACGTACATACATGCTGTCCTACCAAGCTATGTCCACCATCCGCATGTTGCGTTCACTCTCATTTTCTCCTACTTTCTGCCTACAATATGTTTGCGCTGATGCTGCCAGAACCATCTGAGTTTAGAACACCAACCCGTATGGTTGGAGTTGCAACACTTCCATTCCAGGTTGACTTTAGTGGACATGGCAGAACTGTGTAGTAGGGACTAATGGTCAGTGTTAATCGACTTGGAAAGGGTGTCCAAATCAGGACCTGGTACCCCATGGCTTGCTCTGGACTGAACAAGTTCATCGCTGTATTTTCTGATCGAGATCACACCAAAATCAGATGTATGTGCATGATGGACACCAAAGGACAAGGTTCATGGCATGGACAGTTTGTCCCTATCCATGCCCAGCACACACCCTGTGAACCCCTCTTATTATTCTTATTCTTCCCACCTTAATTTCCTTGATCCCAAAGTACGCACAAAATAAAGAGGCAGCGGATGCGGAAATGCTCTCCGGAAGGCCTGTTGGTGCTTTTAAAATGCAGCAAGCATGGTAATCTAATAAACACAGCAACAAAGCATTTGTCACCCGGCTAATTTTATTAGAGTAGATCTCAAATGGCTAATTTCCTTTTACTAATGAGTAAATTAGCTGAGTCTCTAATCTGTTTTTAAGGCACTTACCCTAATGAAACATGAATGACAGCTAAATTCATTGTGAGATGTGGTGACACATGTTGTTAAGGTTGAAACGGGAACCTGGGCATGTTGGAGAGGCAGGAGACTTCATGCCTCTGCCCAATGGCCCTGGCGCTGCAGGCAGCATTACCGGCTGAAGGCCTCTCCTTTTCCTCTCATTTTTGCCTGGAGTGGTGAAATAATATCAGCAAACCATGAAATCCAGTGGGAGGAACATGGAGGGGGAGGGTGAATAAATTGCTCCCAGTGCAAGAATGACTGAGCCTATCTTTAAGGATGGAGCAGAAAGCTGGGTCAAGCTTGCACAGTTAGAAGGAAGCCTCATTCCTAAATGCTGTGGCCCAGATCTGGCATTGCATAGTGTAAATCTACAGTCACATAGTGACATATTATGTTATACTGAAGGCCAACAAGAAAAGGGTTGGACCCTGGTAGGAAAAAAAAAATGGGGGCCCACTCACAAAGGGCAAACAGATCACAAATTTGTAATCTGGAAATGCTTGATTCATGGGACACGTTTGCAAGCCATTATTCAGAACTGTACATACCCTGAACATGAAATGCATATTTTGTTAAGACTGACATGGAAAGATGATCACAGGTTAAGTCTCCCTTATCCAAAATGCCCAGGACCAGAAGTTTTTTGAATTTGGGTTTGTTTGTTTTTTTCAGACTTTGCAATATTCGCATCAACATAATGAGATATCTCAAAGATGGAACCCAAGTCTAAACATGAAATTCATTTATGTTTCCTATACACCTTATACACATAGACTGATGATAATTTTGTATGCGATATTTTTTGATTATGTTACACATGAAACAAAATTTGTATACAATGAATAATCCAAAGGCAACGGTGTCACTATCTCAGCCACCCATCTGGACAACTTTAGATTGTGGCCTATTTCAGATTTTGGCATTCTGGATAAGGGAGACTCAACCTGGATATTCTGTTCTTAATATGTAATAAATAGTTCTTTAATTTGTTGGATTCTCACTTAACAAAAAAACAGGCTGAAATTTGTATATCATTATTATTTTCTCTGAAATTCACTGGTTTTCCAGTGGGATTTCTAAATAATGATACTACTGAGAAAAACGTATGCAACATAGCTGGAGCCCTTCAAACCACCAGGCCAGGGTAATTTCTATTGGTTTTCCCATCCTCATCAGCCCTTGTTGTACCTACACAACCACAAACTGAATGCATCCATTACACAATGGCCAAAAATACACAACTGCATGGGAAAGGTAGAGTATTAACAGGATTTCAGCCACTGACTTTTGAGTGTGTAAACAAAACACATTCAGGAGCCAATGCATTAAGACTGCCATTTAAACCTGGATGCTAAGAGGTTTTCAATAGGTCGCAATCATTTAACAGACATGTTAACAATACATCCATGCAGTGATAATCTCATCACACTGAGCAGCTCCTTCCAGGGTTTCAGGCCTGCAAGGATTTTGCATTGTTGTTGATGCCACAGCCACCGCCATTTCCCACAATATATTTGCACTTTGTTTGGAGAAGTGCTTCACCTGAAAGGACAAAAGGTGGAAAGGACTCCACCATCAATAACTACTGGGAAGACTGCAGGAAATCTAGTCAACAGGATCTACAAGAAGAGCAGAACACCTGAAGGGTTCATACCGGACTGGCAGGCAAGCAAATCATGGATGTAGAGGCCTGCAAAAGTGGGAGAACAGCTAAGAGGGGATGCACAGCACACAGAGATCTAGGAGGCAGAAAGTGGGGAAAGTCTTCTTGTTCTAAACTGGTCCAATAAATATCAAAACCAAGAGGGTACAGTTCAGAGACACAGCCATGTTCTTCTGGAATATCAGTGTGCAAAGGGATCTTGCACCACTGTTGAGACTATCTGCACAAAAGAAGTTGTAGCATGAGCTTTTGTAGATTTGGTCTATTTCTTCAGACCTCTTCAACTTCTTTCACCGTTATTTCTTGACGGTGCTGCAAGCTCCCTTTGCATAGTGACTTTACAAGGACAATTTTGAGAGAAGGGATTTGGAAGGCATGTTGCAATGAGGAAAAGCTCACTGCAGCTCATGGAGAGGCTTACATCCATCTCTTTTGGGGCTATTTGTGGTCTTATCCAGCAGTGGGGAAGGTCACCTGCCAGTTGGTAGGGGAATATGTACTGAATATGGCTTCCTTGCACTCAAACTGAGGGATTTGTCATGGAAGAACTGTCCAGGGTCCTATATACACATGGCCCTGAAAGGCAGAGACTGAGCTGGACCACTTGTAGCTTTCCAGATGCTATTGGATTCTAGTTTCCAGCATCCTAGATAACACTAGCTGATGGGAGAATTGGGCCATACTGGTTCCAGTCAAAGAGAAGCAGCTTTGATCCTTTTCTGGAGGAGAATGAGATGTCTCAGCTCTGAGGAGTGCAAGAGAACTCAGCCTTGAGCGGCTGCCGCCGAATGGCCTCCCATCGCCCTCTGCCACTCATCCATCTGCAATTACATCTTCCTTTAATTATCAGATGATTATGTGTGAAATAAGCTGATAAAGATAAAAGCTGGGTCACCGGGAAAGGGCTGTGCTGATGGAAGGAGAGCTTTGGCTAATAAAGCTGCAGGAAAAGAGGTGAGGGGCTCTCTGTTCAATGACGAAAAGCTTGGTTGGAAATGGAAGGGGGTCACTCTTGTGGCCCATGCCATCGCTTCCTATCCTGGGAGGGAGAAAAAACAGAACAATTGGTCCTGCCACCCCCCACTAAGCAAGGACTCCTTTCTGTACCATCTTTTGTCTGTCTTCATCCTGGCATATCATGCTTGCTTGCATTCCCTACATGCATGATCCTTGAAAGGGATGGAGGGAGCACATGGCTGCCAAACCGCATGGCTTGAACCCTCATGTTGCCTTATGAATGTGTGCAACTTCCTCTTAAGAAAACACTGAGGACTTTTTATCCAATGTGGAGCCAAACGTATAACTCTTGCCCCATCCCTTCCCTTTTAGCATTGCCCTCTTCTTCTCCTGAATAGTACTAGCTGTATGGCTTCTGCTTCTCTTCTTTGAATGTCATGAATGGAGTTTTATTAGACTTGTTACGTTCACATTTGTACAACCCCAGGGCTCTTGCATTGAAGGGCATTTTTCAGCCCACCAAAACTATCAATGCAACGCATGGAAGATGCAGAAGTGACTTGTGAACATCGTGCGTATTTGATCAGCGGCAAACACAACTTAGATGTAGACTTCCACAATCTTGACTTTTCCGCAGGCGTGAGAAGTCAAGTTCCTAATGTCTGGAATGGCAAAAGTAAATTTGGAATTAGCTAAGTGATGCCTTTTAAAATGCCTGGGCTGCCGAGAGAGAAAATGCTCAGAAGTCATGGCATGTCTGTTTCAGTGCAAAGAGCTTTCTGCCTCTCTTTGTGGCCAGGAGCTAAAACAAAGAAGAAAACAATGGGGATATATGCAAATATATTCACATATCTCCATTATTCACGCCTTATTTTCATCTCCTGGTCTGAAAAGGAAGCAAAAAGCTGTCTGTTCAGAAGAATTTATTTCTTCATGGTGCACCATTTGGGTTCCTTTGATGCATCATTTAGGTTTCTTTAGAGCAGAAGGAAAGCAACCCTTCCAGGCAATGGCTGGATCCACTGGGGATGCAGAGTCTGCACTAGGGATGGAAATAATATTTGGGGAGAACATTTATAATGTTTGAAAAATATGTTTCTCACATTTTTGGAAATCCTGACAAGCAGAATCCTGGCCTGACAAGGATCTTTCCAGTGTCCGACTTATCCGGTACAAAATTCGTATATGGTGTCTTGGCACAGAAAACAGCATTTTCTGTACATGAAATAATATTTGTGTCCAACACCATTAGCTTCTGTGTGGGGAATGCTATTTTCTTTACAAAAACACTACAAATCCCAGGATTCCATAGAAGACAGCCATGGCAGGTAAAGTGGAATCATGGTTGTGCCATATTAGTAGCACAGCCATAAGACTGCATGCGGTCAGTCCAGACATTTCTGCTTCAATTCGAACCACTTCTTCCACATTCTCAGTAGATGTTGTGGGCTGCATCTGCACTGCAGAAGTAAAGTGGTTTGGCACCACTTTAACTGCCATGGCCCAATGCTGTGGAATTCTGGGATTTGTAATTTGGTGAGATATTTAGCTTTCCCTGCCAGAGAGCTCTGAGGTTTGAACTGGGGAGGCTGAGCTGAAAGGCAATATCGGCTCTGAACGGCTTCGGATCCTGGCACTCTTATTGATCAGGGCCATTCAAATGACTTTAAGACATCCATTAGCTCTCTCTGATCAATGGGATTTGGAGTTTGTTTGTTTTATTCTTATGCTTTATATCTATATACTTTAATTCTAAGTCCCACTGTTGCTGCTGTTTCCCGGTTTGTGTCTGTGTGTTTTAAAGAGGTTTGTACAGCTTAAGGTTTATCCAACCAAAAAAGAGAAGAAAAAAATCAATTGATTGTTTAGCTGTCTGTTTAAGGAATAAAAGAGAAGCTTAAAAAGCATCCTTTGAGGACGCTACTCCAAAGACATGGCTCCAGGCTGAGGATGGAACCAGCATCAACCGGGACCTTTCTTCTGGTGCAACGGATGTGTTTCTTCCATCACCCGATCAAATGGGGAAACAAGGGCTCTGGTGTCAGCCATGGGCATTGTTATGTGCCGGAAGAGCAAATAACCAATTCCAAGGACCATCCCAGCACACTTACACATAATACGACTACAGTCAGCCCTTCGCATTTGCAGATTTGTCTTTTGCAGATGTGATTGTGCATGCATTTCGTTAATATGGTCTCTCTAGAAATCTGTAGGTACTCTTGCATGACCCTATGTTGTGCTGGAGGACCTAGAGATTCCTAGATAGAACGCTTTCTCTAGACATTTGTGTTGGGGATTCAAATTTCTTAAGGCTTCAGCCTTTGTTAAGGAAACAAAGGGACTGTACATATAGTCCCTAAGGGGCAGTGTGGCGCTGCCCCTTTCCTAGCCGGATTGGGGCCATGGCAACCGCACACCGTTGCCTTGATCCAGCTTTTCCAGGGTGCAAAAAGGAGCCACAAAAAGGGTGCCATAGCCATGTTGTGCAGCTTGGCGGCGTTCTTCAGTACTGCGTTGTATAAATGCAGTGCTGCAGGAACGCTGTGATGCTGTGCACCATGTGCAGTGGCATGTGGCATACATCATGAGGACACAACACCTTGACTCCACCCTCAGGCCAGCCTTAATGGCCAGTCTGTAGAGGGCCAAAAATACCAAAACATCAACAGTGTCAAAGCTAAGCCTGTTAGGGTCCAGCTTTAAATCAGCAGAACAGCAGAAACATCTCCTTCCTTGTCTAAGGTTGCTTCTCTAAGAACTGAGACTGGCTCAGAACAACACAAGTAGCTCCCAGTTTAAAACAAAAGTTTACTAATGGCTTGCAATTACATATGCATAGGGGCTATCTCCTAAAAGCTAGATAATGAACAGTTCAGGTGAAAGAAGAAATCTTTATCTCATTCGGAAGAAAGTTGAGCAAGTAGGGACATGAGAGAGTAGGGAGATGGGGGACCGAATAGTAGCAGGAGAATTATTGTTATTATTACCCCACCTCTCCTATAAGATCTTCATGTGAAAAACTTCCTAAAAGAAGGGACCTGACTCACATGTACTTATTGCCCCTGTGATTCTGTGGGACCAAGTGGGATGTTTTAATGAGGGAAGACAGTGGAGTTTGTGTGCAGGAAAATCCTATCTATCTGAGGAGAGGAATGCTGAAGTTTTCCAACAATTTGTAGGTCCTCCAATGCAATTCTATGCACAATGTCTGGCAGATGTTGACCACAGAGTTGCGCTGGAAGCCCTAGAGATTCCCAGAAAGGTTAAAAAAAATAGTGTTTTTTGTTTGTAGTTTTTCTAGAGGAAAAATCTAGAGGAAAGAGCACCTTTCATCGGTCATTCAAGACGAAAGGAGGCCAATGCTTTAAGTGATTGAGAGATACATCATCCGTAACAGGAAGAGCCTGGGAGCTACAAGTTGCAAGTGTAATCTACTTTACAAATTATAAGTGATCTAGTTTATTGAGTAATCCAGTCACACTGAAGTAATAAGAGACAAAGTCACATTTCAAAGGTAATATCAGTGAATCAGAGTGGAATCACTTCAGTCATGGAATGGATGTTGCTTTCAAAAGTTAATTTTTAAGTTCAAGCTTAGAAGCCCATGCATCAATCCCCCACAAAATCGGTTCAGCACTGTTGTCCAGTGAGCCACAATTGTGTTCAGTTCAGAGTTGTGCAAGTGGATTCTCATATGTGGTATATTGCCATTGTTGCAAGTTGTGTGTGCATGCACATTTGTGCATTGTGCATGGTTGCACATGGGAGCACATTTGACACATTGTGCATGTGAATACAAGTGCACACTTGGTTGCACATTCAGCTGTGCAGCAACATAGTTGACTAAAAAGACAACATTGTGCAACTTCCACAACGTAAGTCCATGAGAGTACAGTAATGTTCCATATAAAAAGGTGTACAGTTGTCCCTCCACATTTGCAGCTTTGACTTTTATGGGTTTGATTTTTTTATGGTTTTGATTAATATATCCTCTCTAGGAATCTCTAGGTCCTCCAGCGCAACTCTGGCAGAAGTTGACCATAGAGTTGTGCTGGAGGACCTAGAAGTTCCTAGAGAAAACACTTCTCTAGGCATTTGTAGGTCCTCCAGCATGATTCTATGATCAACCTCTAGCAGATGTTGACCATAGAGTTGTAATAGAGGACCTGGAGATCCCTATGGAGGTGTTCTCTTAAATAAAAAGAATAGCATTATTTTATTTGCAGTTTTTCCAAATTCACGGGGATCCTTCACATCTGACCCCAGCAAATGTGGAAGGACCACTGTAGTTACAGGGTGGAGAGGGAAAAATAAGGGCAAAAATGACTCCCCAGAATAAAAATTTTGCCCTCCCAATGAAATCTTCATAGGATCCCCACATTATTAGCATTGCAAAGAGTGGGATGTTGCAAATCATTCACACCTAGAATTCTTCTCTTTGTCGTCGTGTTTGCATTCCCTTGGTAACTGTGCCTGCCTCTTTGCTTTGGATGCCTAAAGTGGGTTTCTAAAGGCCCAATTGAAATTGTAATTTGCTGCAGCTCTAGATATTTGGAGGCTGAAGGAAAATGTCATGGGAGGGGGTCAGTATGCTTATTTAAGAGGACAATATTTTCCTTTTGCAGCTTCTACACACCTGGAATGGAGCCAGCAGAGGTGTGTTGGTTCTCTCCCTCTCTCTCATTCTCCTAAAAATGCCCATGGATCCATTCATTTTGTGCAGGAGGGCCTCAGTTTCTCGGGGGTCTCCCTCTTTCTTGGCTCCCTTCCCATGTGCAGCCCCACCACCTGACCCCACTTGTTTGCCCATATATCTACACTGCAATTCAACACTCCTTTAGCTCAGAAATTGCTCGGTGATATGGGGAACAATGAGGCCTGACTGTGTTAGCTTGGAGCAAAATGGCTTTTTCTTTTTCTTTTTTAATCTATCAAGGGGGCACCGAGTTCAGGGCGATGCATCACCGTCTCCCCACGTGGCTCTCCCCGTTTATTCTCACCACATGACTGGACAAGAAGGCATTATAGGGTCACAAGGAAGGAAGGACGTCACCATGCGAAAGAAATGAACCTTTTATGGCTGCCTCTCTGCTGTTATCATTATTCTCCAGCTTTCCCACACCAGACGCTGAAAGACAAGGGATGGAAGGGAAGGGTGGACGCTTCCATACAAAAATGGTTCATCATTTCCAGGGAAGTTATCTGGTGGGAAACTGCAGCACCCAGAATCCCCCAACCTGCAAATAACATGGCAGTTGCCCTTAGGTGGACTACAGTGGTGACACTGGCCATTGTTGCTCCATCAAAGTGTGACCAGGTTGTCCAGCAAGACTGAGAAGTGACCAGCTTTTCCAGCTAGAGGAAGTCTAAGCAGATTTGCAAATATGGTACTGTTGGGCACCTAGGCATGTTACAGACGGGCCCATGAGGCACTGTCATTGTGCCGTGATTACGTGTGAGGGGCGGTGCTTCCTGACGTGCCTTGCCCTCGCACGTAATGAGTGCATCAAAATGGTGGCGCCCTATACAGATGGGCGTCGCCATCTTGACGTAGCAGATGCTCTGCGTTCGCACGTCACACCCCGAAAGAGATGCCGCGAGTGTGCGCTTTGGCACTTGCGGCGTCTCTTCCGGGTTGCCGGAAGGAGCACGATTTTCGCGCTCCTTTTTTGCAGCACGGAGGAGTCACACAGTTTGGTTGCTGCGACTCCTTCGCGCTGCAACCGGCAGCGGCCCGAGACTGCCCCTTTTGGGCGGTCTGTAACGGGCCTAAGTAACACATTAAAGTGCACAGAGTAGCATGTAATGCAAAGATATAGCTATGTTAGTCTGTAGAATCAGTATGCAGAGAATTCGTGTAGCACCTTTGAGACTCACTGAAAGAAGTTGGCAACATGAGCTTTTGTAGACTTAATTCTACTTCCTCAGGTTCATTTGCAGGGTAGCTTGTGACTGTATAGTGCATTCACACATTTGCACATTGCAATTTCACATTGGGTTGCCAGTCATGTGCTTTGACAATAGCTACATATACTTGTTGGTATTCAGTATGGGACTGCATAAAATAACTTCATTGGTAGATATTTAGACTATGTTAGAGCCATGTAGGATCTGAGTGACTGTGAAGAAGCATCAAGAAAGTTTGTGTCTCCTGTTGCATTTTCTGCAATCTGGCTTGGTGTTTGTATGGAGGGCTTCCCAATACAATGTTTTGTTTCTGCATCTTCGACCACATAGTCGGGAATCTCAAGGCAGGAATAGCAACCATGGCAATTTTATCTGAACTGTGGCTTTGCCCCTTCCTTCTCTGTCTGTCTTTCTGTCTCCCTTTCTCTCTCTCACTCTCTGTGTCTCATTTGCTAATTTTAGTCATTGCAAAGTTTCAAGCTGTTTGGAAGCTGGGTATTAAAACCTGTGCAGTTGGGGGAAAAAGCCGATTGGTCTTCATGAATATTCTGCAGGAGGAAACGGATTAGTGTCGGGACGTATCGGAGAGGATTTGCCAGGGAATTATTTACGGTGGCAACACGTAAAGCACTCGTTTAGCTGATATTCGACATTATCCAAACAAGGCGCCAGGCTCTGCGCGCGAAAGCGGTAATGCCGCTCTAAATTAAATTCATCAGCACCTTAATTAAGATCTATATTTAGCGCTTAATTAAAAAGTAGGAAGGGATGATGCAGGATGAGGCATGATCTGAGGGAGAGATAAATGTGGAGAGAAGGAGAGGTGGCACCCAATGGGCTCAGAAGCGGCTTCTTCCTCAGACATTCAAAATAATGCAATAAGAGACAGCCTGCCTCCTTTCCTCCTTTCCTCCGCCTCTGCCACCATCAGTCAGCTCCAGCTTTGTCTCCACCAGCAAAGAGATGTGAGGTAACATCTTCCTTATGGCTGTTTGCTCACAAGAATAAGAGAACTGTATTTTTCATTGTCATGGAAGAGAGGGGCTGGAAGGAGTCTTGCTTCTCAGTGTTTGCCTTCAGGGCATCTTCTGGCTGAAACCACACGCTTTGTAGGCCCAAGATGCTGGATGGGGAGGAATGCCAGGATTTTTGCATCATTAGTATGATGAGCAACCATCACCAGTGATATTAGGATTACTTTGTTCTGGGCTGGAATCCTGTTGGTGTTGTGCACAGGCATATCTTCCCTTACGTATGCAGTTGTACTTCTGTGGGCATTGCACAATAACTGCATTCAGTTTGCAGTTGGGTTGAGTGGAGATCCACATGTGCATACATGGCACATGCAGTTGTGCCTCCTTGGAGGGTGCATAATTACTCTTCAGTGACTTCAGTGCACCATCTCATTCATTAAGATTGCAGAAACAGCCACTGTGTATTTCCAGTTCCACAGTGAGACAGATTGGCAGATGCACAATCAGTTATACGACATCAGTGTGCAGTAGAAGTGTGGCAAAGTGCAACCAATGTGTAGCTACATCATTGCACATTCATGCTACACATCCATGGCATAGGAATTCAGGCATCACCACCATCATCGTCGTCATCATCATCATCATCATCACCATCATCTTTTTGCAATTGTTAACTACTTTGACTTGTGGTGATCCCATGAATTTGCACTTTCATCTCTTGCTGAGAAGTTAACCCATGAAAACTGGAGACCCAGGGGCCAGGCCCTGGGATTTGGTAAGCCTAGTGAGTGCTGGCTGTTGAAGTCCTGGAGGACAATCCAAAAGAAGGTGCTGGTGGGCAGAAAGGTGAAGGAAGGCTGCAAGGAGGAACATTTGAATGGAGCAAGACTATCCAAGGTGTTTGCTGAAACCAGGCAGACTGTGGTTCCCCCTTCTTCCTCCATGCTGGTTTAATCAGCGGCTGCAGCGCAAGGAAGCTTTGATCCCCAAATCAAGCCCCAGACTGATGAAGGGAGCCTGGAGTTTATGCTAATCCATCTGATTGAGCTGAGATAATGAACGCTTCACATGGGTTTCCTGTGGGTTTCGAATAAATATTGATCCACATCTGTCCCAGGGCTCTGTGTCGACCTGATGCAGGGAAGACAGGAAAAATACTGTGCCTTCAACCACCTTCCATTTGTGCCTCCAGGAAGACTGGCTGCCTTATTGCCTCAGAAGAGTTTATTTTTGTGCCAGACGTAGAGGTTCACATTGGCACATTCACTGGTTTGGGGAGGCATGCCAACTGCTATCATAGGAGACAGAGACAGAGGACCATGACACACCGGATGCTGGCTGAAGACAAGTGTGGTCTCCCCTTCTGATTCCTGATTCAGATGTGGTCCAATGCAGATGTGGGAGCTTGTGAGCATGAGGAACAGAGTCTACTTGGAATCTGGGAAGGTTACAAAGGGATTTAGACTATGACCTCCAGAACCGCTCAGATGGCATGGTCAGTAACAGGAACAAAAGGCTTGCTCCCAGTAATACAGGGAAAGGCTAGTACTGGCCAAAAGTCTTGCTTTATATAATTCCTGTAGCCATGAAGGTGGACTAGAGAAGGCCCCATCACTATGGTTGGAAAGAACCATATAATATCTGTCTCTGGGGCTTGTTCCTAGAACTTCAGGACGTCTGCTTTTGTAGATAAACCCCACTATATTGTTAAGTGCAGCATCTTGCCTGTTGATGATGCCAAGTCCAGTTGATATATACCCTCCAACATCCTTACATGAAATTTGGAAACCCCCATGTAGACTAGTCTCATTTTCCATTTGCCAACCACTTTGAGATGTATGTTGTACTAAGAAATGAGGTTTCTCCACCAAGCCACCCAGCCCACTACAGGGAGAAAGGGGGATTTGAACCCAGGACTTCTGGCTTCCTCAGTCAAAGGTGTTCCCCACAGGATACCAGTGCTCTTGCCTCCCACCCAGCCGCCTTCTTAAACAAGGGGCTTTGCTTTCATCTCAGGTTCCCAAACAGTTTCGCAGATGCCTGCCTGTCCCCACGCCGAGAGAGTGCCTGGCACAGCAAGCAAATCCTGACGCAAATGAGGCAGATCCATCAATGTGACGTGCTCCCTTCAGGTGGGATGGGGAGGTGAGGAGGCACTATAAATCATCCCCTCTTCTCTCTTTCTCTCCCTCTCCAGATGGGGGGCTAGAAAATGGAGCATCCCCCCAGCACACTCAACCTCACCTACCCCCATCTGCATTTTGGAGAAGGAGCAGCCATAGACAGAGACAGAGACCTGACTGGTATTTTGCAAGGCTAACAAATCAAAGTCTTTGCTGGCTAGGAGTATCTTTGAAGCAGGGTCTCCCTTGGTCAAAGAGCGCCTTCCCTTTGACTGGGCAAGAGGTATGGCAGCTCCAGTAGGCGTCTTCACAGAACTGTAAATCCCAACACCTTTTCATTTAGCCCAGGAATGGGCAGCTGCATGGGGCGGGGGTGCAAGGAACCACCACCATCATCCCCAGGAACCTCCATTTTGTTGTTGTTAGCCACTCTCGAATTGAGGCATCTCCAAGATTACCTGTGCTCAAAAAATATTTCCTAAACTCCATGTGATGATTGATCCATGTGGTCAGTTCATTGCATCTTCCTTTTGGTTCCGGCTCTACATCCCTATTCTCATTCATGTGGTTATCTACTCACCTTGACTATAGAGGATCTACTCACCTTGACTTTAGATGAGCTACTCACCTTGACTTGGGGCAACATCCTTCCTCCTGCCTTTGTTCCTTAATGGCCATCATTAAAACTGCATTTGTCACCTCATCTCAACAAAGTTATGCATTCCTGGCGATGCAGGAATGGTGCAATGATTCAATGCCTGTATTGCAGCCACTCACTCACAAACCACAAGGTTGTGAGTTCGATCCCAGCCAGGGACTCAGGGTTGACTCAGCCTTGCATCCTTCAATAGGTCGCTAAAATTAGTATTCAGTTTGTTGGAGGAAATTAGCTTATACATTGTAAACTGCTTACAGACTGCTTAGTGTGGTGTGAAGTGGTATATAAATGAATTATTTATTTAGTTTATTTCTATCCTGCCTTTCTCCCAAAAAGGGACCCAAAGCGGCTCACAATATAAATCACATTAAAACAACATGTTTAAAAACAATTAAAGTAACCTAATTGAAACACTAGAAGGTTATAATTTAAAACAAAATGAAGTTGCTATTGCTATTCCTATGGACATTCTTGCTTATATCGGCCTGTGAGAATGAAATTCATGAATATTTACATCTGCCCTTCATAACATGAAACGGAGTTGAGCATTATCATCCTTTCTTTTCTATCTACCAGAGATGGTCAAATATTTGCCTTTCAGTAATCCAAATCCCATTGCTAACCTTGACTAGGGAAAACCCACTGAATCAATGGGTGAACTGAGATTCAGCACTCATGTAAAACCCATTGATTTCTTGGCACTGCTCTAGTTGGATTTAGGCCAGAGAGTTTATTCTTCTCTCAGGAGGAGAGGCAACATTCGAATGCAGCACAAGAGAAGGGGGAAACCAGTACTGGGTGGGAAATCAATACAAGAAAGGGAGCAGACTTGGTAAGGACATCACGCTGTATACAGTCCCTATGCAAACACCATCATCTCTTGCGTTATTAATGGCCGACGTTGGCTGGCTCTTCATTAGCGTGGAATATAAACAGAAAATCATTTGCTTACCACCGATTCCAGCTTGAGCTAAGCAAATTTGGACAGGGGTAGTCAAACATGGAGTTTGTTGTTTTCCTAATTGCGGCCACCATGTAAAGTTTAGCCGAAGCAAGCAATGCAGCATATGGAAAGGAGGAGAAGGGAGGAAAGAGAGCAGGGCCAAAGCAATGCAGGAGTTGCAAAAAACGTGGGCTGTATCTCAATGCAAGAGGAACAGCAGGGCTGCCCCAGAAAGACTGGTGCAGGCACACATGTGTGCAATTTTTCCAAAAGGAATACCTGAAATCCAAGAATATTACCAATGGCAATCAGCACGCAAAAGGTCTTATGCAAAAGTGACGTTTTTCTGCATAAAAAGTGCTGTGGGTTTTTTTGCACTGAAAACTTGCTCTCTGCAAAGAAATATTGTCCTCTGAGCAGAAAATATTGTTTTCTGTGCAAGAAAGTTATTTCATGTGAAGGAAATCTGGTTTTCTGAGTATTAAAAAGTGCCATTTTCTGCATGCAAAACAAGATCCAGTACACACAGTTTTCCTGGGACTTGTGTGCTAAGGGACATGACCAGCTTTACTCTGGAAGAGACTCCAGTCACATTACAGCCTTAGGCCAGAATTCCATTGCTGTGTGGTACATGCATCAGTCTCCCTGCAGAATAACTTGAGTATTTTGGGATACTGTTTTCAACATTTGCATTCAACTCAGGATCACAGAAATGGAGATGTGTGTGCACCGCCATTTCATAGGCATGCTACACATGTCCCTCTGCCCCTGCTGAAATTAACAGGAGCACTACTGCAGTTACACATCCAGTTGTGCAATGTTGCCATTCAACACCACAATGACATAGCCCATTTATGTGCAACTCTGTCAGCAAAAATTTACGCTGTCCAAGCCTGACGTAAGAACTTAACCCCAGTGCCTGAAAGTTCCATGAGACCCTCTCCCCTTGTTAGCACTGCTAGCCATGTTTCACACCCCTTGCTCTTGGTTTTTAATAACCGGCATGATAAGCAGCTGTTCCTGTTGTTTTATCTCTGTGACATAAAATGCTTTATGTGTCCATTTCTGCACACTGTGAGCCAGCCAGAGTGTCTGTTTATTTGCCTGGTCAACAAGCAAACCCCATTTGTTTTGGCTCCACCAGCTGCCAGTTTGGGTCCTACTTTTTGCTAGGACCGCCTTTGGTGGAGATGGAAACCCAGGCCAGCGGAGGCCTCTGAATTTGGCTGCGATAAAGTGCAGGAACCCTTGTCCTGCAAGGGCAGAGCCCCCAAATTCCCCCACAAACTGAGCAGAAGGTGAACTCTCTGAAAAGAGGAGCCTGGCGATGCTTCCGAAGCCTCTGCAGGCACATTTTCTGCTCTCTCTGCCGTGTGAATGGCAGGCCTTCAACACCGACTTCTGGGGATTTTTTAAAAAAATCCTTCCCCTTTAAACCTTTTTCTTTTCTTTCTTTCTTTTTTTTCTCTTTAAAGCAAAGAAGTAAACAAAGCAGCGGTAATGAACATGAGCACCACCGTGCCCGGCTGTACCAATGCAATTTGCGGTTGTTTAATAACCTCTTCATGGCTTTGAGCACTGCAGCCAACAAGCGTTGCCTCTCAGGGAAAGAAAGAAAGAGGGAAAGAAACCACTACAGGGCACAGCATCGTCCTGCATCAGGCAGCAAAGGCATAATTGCTAATAAGCAAGCAAAACAGGAGGGGCAACGAAGTAGCAATAATTAACAGAACCGACGCAGGACGCCCACATTACCAGGCCTCACAGGGGTAGTTTATGATCTCACTCTTTGTGGCATTTAAAAGAGGGAAGATCTGGAGTACATCTGTGGTATGCAGTGGCAAAATAAGGGCATTGCTTTTGTAGGCTTAGGTCTGCTTCCTTTGTTTTGGGTTTTTTTACTTCCTTAGATGCATTTGGTCCAAATGCATCTGAGGAAATAGACTTAAGTCTGTGCAAGCTCCTGCTGCCAGCTTCTTACTTTCACTTAGTCTCAAAAGTGCTCCAAGATCTATCTATATACTTAACAAAGCAGCTGGTTTCAGTCCCTGCTAGACAAGACCCACTGAACCAATGGTGCTTACATGGGAGTTGTCTCACCATTCAACAGTCATGTTACTCTGGTTGGGACTCTGAGGAATGGTCTCTTCCCCCTCGCCACCAACCACCACCATCGCCACAATGGGTCTCCTGGGAAGCCGCAGGGCCTTTGGGGTCGTGGTGCCAGCGTTCCCCAAAGAGGCCAAAAAAGCCCATAGTGATCTGCTTTCCTTTGGCTGTTGAAGGCAGAGCTGTTCCTTAAAGAGGCCTTTGGGGAAAGCCAGACTGATAATCCACTCGGTTTGCGTTTTTCCATCCTGTCTCTATTATCGTGCTGTTTGATAGCGTCTCATTTGTAACTCCTTGATCTTTGCTGCTTTGAGCTCCCCCAGTGGAAGAAAAATGGGACAAGCCGTGCTTAAAATAAATGCATCTTTAAAATAAATAAATAAATGGATAAACAAGCAAAGTGAACCAATGGAAAGATTATTTTAGGGAAACACGGTCAACCAGGTCCTTGCCGCTGGATTACAATTCCCATCACCACAACCCACTCTGCCAGTGCCATGTGGACCATGGGAGTGGCAGTCCAACAAATCAGGAGGTAAGGAAGCCTAGCACTTGCTGCTTCTGTACAAAATGGATGAGTTCTTTCCAAGATCTGCAAAGAGGCTTTTGCCTGCAAGAGAAATGGGTGGCTTCTTTTTCAATCCAGGTTCCATGCCTCTTCTTTTGGGGAAAGGAGGACCCTGTTTCTTCTGGCCCCCCCAAAAAAAATTAAATAAAGCAGAAAGAAAGAAAGAAAGAAAAAAGAAAGAAAGAAAGAAAGAAAGAAAGAAAGAAAGAAAGAAACTCCTCGGAAAATCATGAGGGGGAGTCAAAACAAACTCCTGTGAACATGAGTAATGGGCTGGGAATGAGCCGCTCAAGATAAAACTGAATAATAACACGTCAAAAACTACATGTTGTGGATTTTTATTCCCCAGCGGAGTCTCCCTCGCGCTAATCCATCACTGTAGAAGATGCCAGATTACAGCTCTCAGGGAGGAAGGGGGGAGCGAAAACCTGCGGGAGATAAATGGCAGTAAATGAGGGTTTATTATATTATTGGGGGAATGATATAATTTCAGGCCTCCTCTTATTGAATTGCTCACCAGCTGCTCTATGGGGCTCAGGAGCATCTCCATCCTCCCATCCCCTGGTGAGAACTTGGAGGGCAAGGGAGCAAAGAAGTTGGGCCTCTATGGGGAGAAGCCACCTGGATCAAATCATGGTGGTGGCTTTGGCATTTGGGACGGTCTGCAAACAAGGGCCCAAGCCCAGCGGTTCCACTGGACCCCAGGAGAAAGATTAATCTCTAGATAGACCAAGGCTGGCACACTGCTGGTAACAGACCAGGCACAATGCAGGAGTCTGGCTGCTTGGCATAGTGGTTTGAGTATGGGACTAGGACTCTGGAGACCAGGGTTCGATTCCTGCTTGGCCATGGAAACCCACTGGGAGACCTTGGCTGAGTCACACTCTTTCACTCTCAGAGGGTGAGAGAGAAAAGAAATTGCAAATGCCATGAAAAGCCCATGGTGGGGTTGACTTGAAGTGGCTTGAAGGCACACAACAGCAACAGCGGTGGCTATTGGAAGAGGAGTGCAGTGAGGACATTGCTCCCTGCTCCAGGAAATTTTCCTTCAGTTCCCAAATTTCTAGCATTGCAATCTCTTAAAACTTCAGAAATAGTGTTTAGGTACCCCAAGGTACCCCAAGCACAAACGTTAGAATCTGACAGTCCACTGTATTCCCTGGATGGATGTGAGAGCTGGACAGTGAAGAAAGAAGACAGGAAGAAAATCAATTAATTTGAGAAGTGGTGCTGGAGTGGAGTGCTGAGGGTCCCATGGACTGCCAAAAATACAAACAAATGAGTCCTAGAGCAGATCAAGCCAGAATCCTTCCTGGAAGAAGTCAAGATGACAAAACTGAGACTGTTGTACTTCGGACACATCATGAGAAGGAAGACTCATTGGAAAAGACAATAATGCTGGGAAAGGTGGAAAGAAGGAGGAAAAGAGGAAGACTGCATGCTAGATGGATTGACTATTAAGGAGGTCACTATGGGTTTTATGGGGTTGCAGGAATTAAGCAGAGCAGTGGAGGACAAGGAGTCTTGGAGATGTCTCATCCATAGGGATGCCATAGGTAGAGATAGACACAACGGCAGTAAACAACAACAATCCCAAGAAAAGGAGTAAGCAGAGTCACCAAGGCAATGCGGACACTGCAAATGGAAGAGCACTAGATGGCAATGGTTTTCAATGTCTCATTCTCTGCAGTGGTAGAAGTTCAAAGAATGAAGGAAAAAATTATGACCGGAGGGGGGGGGGAAGAAATCTGATTCCCTCCTTCCCGCATAGCTACACTCCTGGCATAATGTCAAGCTATGTCAGTATATGTATGCCAACAGTCCTTGTCTTGGAAGTATTCCACATTTGCATTCCCAACAGCTTCCCTGTGCTCTTAACTGGGAGTCCTCTCCAAAAGCTCCCCAATCCAAATAGACACAGTTCCAGGGAGAAAATTCCCTTGGTTGGCCAGAATAGTGTACTGTTGGTTTTTCTGTGTATTCCTGAATAGTACAGCAACAATATTTGCAACAGCCCTGCCATGAACTAGAAATATTATAGTACTGTATTAGTGTCTAACAGAAGCTGAGTGGTGTTGAGATTTGAGTGACAACCCTCACATACATCCATGTGCAATGTGTACTCGTGAGCTGTGTTAATACAGGTGCAACTCTGTGTGGTTGGATGCACAACCTGATGCACAAACCAGTGTGCATCTAATCACACATCCCAATGCATACTGGCACCACATGCGCAACTATTCTGCTTTGTCTGCTTTGGACAGAACACAGAGTTTCTCGGTCAGATAAAAATGTCCAACCGCTTCCCTATGGGAACTTACAAATGTGTAAGACTCTGACAGGATTCCAGCCAAAATCTTTCATCTCTTTTTTTTTTCTTCAAGTCTTTAAAAACAGCAAGAACAACAATTTGGCACAATTATACAATTCACTGTGCAAAAGCAGGAACTGCATCCCTTGCCTCAGCTAGAATACCTGCTTTGCATAATGAAGTCCTAGACTTCCGATCCCATCCTCCAAGTGAAACCTCAGTTTCATTTCTGGCATCCATTTTGTGCATCTCTTGCTTCTCTCCTTCCACACTCCTTCTCCCCTCCATGATAGCTTTGGCGAAAGGAAACCTTCATGGCGTCCATGTGTGCCCTTTGTTGAAACCTGCCAGCTGCTGAAATGCACATGGTGCGAAAGATAAGGCCCTGTTTCTCAGCAAGCTTGATGTGACCACGCTCAGCTTCCGATGGGTACTCTGTGTGCGGGTTCATTGTGTTGTGGGAGCGCATGCTGTCAGTGAAGATCCTGAGAGAGGAGAAGAGGATTAATGCAAACATGCCCAGGCTGGTTATCTAAAATATTGATCCACAGGCGCAGGGGAAAGAGAGGATCCATTTTTGCTAGAGACAATATCTTTGGTTTTTAGACACTCAGAAATATGTCTGCTTAGCCCCAGTTCCCTGAATACTAGAACTTGAGAAAGTTCCCCTTTTTTGGACTATAAACCCCAGAATCCTCCAGCCAGTATGTCATCCTTTCCTGAATAGATACCTGGCCACCAGAAGTAAGCCTAAACTACCTATCCCTGGTTCCTTGTTGTAGTCATTGATTGCCAGTGTTATTATTTCAAGCTATGTTTTATATTGTAAATTGTTGGGTGGGTTCGTGGGATATGGATTGTATGTTGCGTTGCGCAGAGGGGCGGGATAAAAATTATTATTATTATTATTATTATTATTATTATTATTATGCAGGCAATTCTGAGAGACGTAATCTGGGACATAACTTGTGAAATGTTGGGAGCTTGTGTCCAAAAGAGCCCCAACTTTTTTCTAAGCTCTGTAATAATAATAATAATAATAATAATAATAATAATAATAATAATAATAAATTTGTTTTATTATCCAATTGGATCGAGGCAGCTTACAACATTAAAACAACATTAAACTACATTAAAATACCAAATAATGATTAATATCATAAAAGCCTATCACCTAAAAACCCACCCACCCTCAAATTTAAAATGACATTTCAGACCAAATACCAATAAACAAGGTCAAGCAGGGAGGCAGTTGATGGAGCAGACAAGTCGATCTGGGAAGGCCTGTCACAAGAGGTCTGTCTTGCTTGCTTTTTTGAAGCCATCAAGATTGGTGATGTATTCCGGATCTCCTCCGGCAGGTCATTCCATAATTTAGGAGCAATAGAAGAAAAGGTCCTTTGAGAGACTGTAGTAATCCTAGTTTTTTTATTGGCTGCAACAAGTTTTTAGCACGATCTGGCATTATCACCCCTTCTTTGCTTAAGAAGCCTTTGCTGGAAAGTGCCATGGGGTCAGTAAGAAAGATGCAATGGGCAAGCACATGCAAACACACATAGTTCTGATTTAATTCATTAAAGGGGGAACGTTCTATGACTCCGATTGCTTTATCTTTCTTACTGACTGCAATTAGCAGGTGTAATCCCTTTTATCTCTATGCTTTCCTTCCCAGTTTGGGATCGAGGTGGAGCAAAGGTCTTTCCCAAGTGAAGGGATCCGTCCCCATCTCCAAACTGTCTCAGATTAAGGTCTGTTCCCCACATTCACACCTCTCTGCCTCACACGACAGGCTCAGGGATGGACACTTTCTTTGAGAAAGAAATCCCATCGACATGTTTATTGCATTTTATTTACTAAACCCACACACAGTCTGTCTTACCAACTAGGGCCTTCTCAGGCGTGGGTGAGTCTTTCTTTTATCAGCACTCCTACTAAAGACATGACACACACACACCCCAAATGTGCAGCCTCGGTTTTAAAATGCTTGATTGAAATGAGCCCTGGAGAGGAATCCTTTTCAGCCACATTGACCTTTCACTTCGGTTTTTGAACTGTTTTTATTCCATGGCTGGCATCATGTCACCTAAATGTTAGGATATTAAGTATGCAGCGATATCTTGTAGCCCCTTTGAGACTAAATAAAGAAAGAATGGGCAGCATGAGCTTTTGTAGGCTTGAGTCTATTTCCTCAGATGCATTTGGGGAACTAGACTTTATTCCAAATGCATTTGAGCAAGTAGACTTAAGCCTAGGAAAGCTCATGCTGCCAACTTCTTTCTTTCAGTGTGTTTCAAAGGGACTACAAGATCTCTCTACATACTGATTCCACAAACTAACATGGCTATATCTTTTCATTCCTGACATTAAAAGCTGTTTGACAGTGGAACACACTTCCTTGGATATTTTGGTGGAGTCTCCTTCTTTAAACAGAGGCTGGATGGCCATCTGTCAAGGGTCCTTTGATTCTGTGTTCCTTTGTGGCAAAAGAGTTGGACTGGATGCCCCTTGGTGTCTTTTCCAACTCTATATGAAATTTATCACACTGGGCCTAAAGAGAGATTAAAGCACATTTAAAGCATCCCATAAATAAAGCGAAAATGGCGAGTAATTGAACAAATGATTATCACACGCAATCGCGTAAATAAAGTGAAATCGGAACTGCATTGTCTCTGAAATCCTGTAAGTAAAAAGATGTGTGTTATTGCTTCTTTGTAACAACTTTAACTTCTTTGTGACCACTAAAGGCGGGTTTTGTGCGACGTCGTGTGAAATCGTTTTGCGTAATTACGTGATTTTTCTGGAATATTCATTGGATAAACTCCCAATCTCCTTCGTGTGATAAACTCTATGATCCAAGGAGCTCATGACTATTCTCCATGACAGCCAGTCAAATCCTTAACTATCGTAGTAGTAGTAAAATTTTATTTGTTCATCGACCAGTATAAAAATGGATAAAATAATACTTGCACAGTACAGTTATTAAAGATTGTTAAAACAATTTCAAATACAATTTCAGATCTGCTATAGATATTTCAGTTTCCTTAACTATATATTTCAACCCATCCCTTTAAAAACCACAGTGTGGAGATCTGGTGATCTCCAGATCAGGTCGACTGGGAGGTACATTCCCAGCCGAGAGCATTGCCACCCATGTACCCGTGTATTCTTGCGCTTCCCATATTGATCTGCTTTATTGGCAGCTGTCAAATTGTTTCCAGCAGACCCAGGCACCCACCCACCCAGGCGCCCCTGTTGCGTGACTTTTCTGCAGTTTGGGTTCTCACTTGCCCACCCACACAGCAGATGAGAAACGATGGAAGGAAGGAAGGGAAAAATCACACAGCTCTCTCTGTCTCTCCCTCTTTGAGTTCCAGTCACAACCATCAGTCTGCCTTCAGAAATGCTAACAAAAATGGCAAAAACAATAGGACCAAAAGGGACCATCTTCTTTGGGAAACTACACTGCGTCATGGGGGACTGGAAGGGATGGTCTTCTCTTTGGAGCCCTGTTGCAAGTTCTTTGGAGGAGCAAGGCATTCCTTCTTCATGTGTGTCTGTGTGTGAATTCAAGTTGCATGCCAACTTACGGAAACCCCCTGAATTTCATCAGAGTTTTCATAGGCAAGGAATCCCCAGAGACGTCCCTACAGTATACATCTGAGCTTCTGGTAAATAAACAGGATACATAGGTAAGGTAAAAAATGAGACTAACTTTATTGTTACAAAGTACTCCTCTAGGGAGTTTATCACACTGGGGCTGGTATCATCATTAAAGAGAACTTAAAGAGCATTTAAAGCAATCAGCAAATGAAGCGGAAATGGCGAGTAACTGCGCAAATGATTATCACACGCAATTGCGTAAATAAAACGACATCGGAAATGCATTGTCGCTGAAATCCCAAAAGTAAAAAGATGTGCGTTGATGCTTCATTGTGACCACTTTAATGGCAGGTTCTGTGTGACATCGTGTGAAATCATTACGCGATTTTCCCAGGATATTCATGGGATCAACTCCCAATCTCCTTTGTGTAATAAACTCCCTAGTTCTAGAGAAATAAGTAATCAGTAAAGGAAAATGATACTTAATACAAGAATCCCTAGAGCTGTCCCTCATGTGTGAAGGTAAAAATCCAGAGAGGGACACCATCTTGGACGACAGTGGAAAAAGAAGAGAACAGAGAGTTGTAAAACTCTTGATCCTTAGTAGAGTGGGAGAAAATAGGCAGTGACCTCTTCACAATCACACTGAGCAAATGACCACAGAGAGAATCAATGCAGCTAAGGGGAAGGCACTTACTCGTAACTCCATAGGCACAAGCCTTGATGCTGTCCTCCAACACTCAGCCTGGTAGGTTGCAGCTGTTGTCTGTTAGACACACACAAGCGCCCACATGCATTTGGGGAGGTCTTCCCTGCCAGCTGTTTGGGCCATTCCAGGCTGCTTCCTCCGGAGGAACCATCTGCAGGAGGGAGTGCACAGAGACCCAAATGCGCCTGGGCACTTAAAATGCCGCCGCGCGCGGTGGCGTCTCACCCCCCCCCCTCCATCACTTAGGCTCTTACCAACAGGACAGTTAAAAATCCAAACAACCGTTATCATACTTAATAACCAGTTTCCACATCATCAACCCATCGAAACTTGACAGGCGCTGTTAATGTCAGCTCCCAGGGCCTAACAAGTGGGAGCCATGGGAGCGAAAGCAAAGCTCTGGCAACGTGTTATTCTGGCGCACACCTGTCCATCCAGCCGTTTGCTGGAACAACGCACAAGGGCAACTTGACACCACCGGCTTCCGCTATGTGAGCCCCAATTGCTATGACAACCTTTGTGTGTGTGTGTGTGTGCGCGTTTCTTTTTTTCCTTTGCATACCTGAACAGGGCAACAAGCACATGCCACGCACTTCAATCTATATGCGCATAGCCAGACCCACTCGGATGCTGCACAAGACTGGCCTAAGGTTTTGGCAAGGAAAGGCAAACCAGAGCAAATCAATTGCACAAATTATTGGCAACTCAAAAAAAATTTAATGAAGATTTACTAAGAGAAGGATTTGAGGGAAAAGCTAACAAATTTGACAATTTAATATGGCCCCATGACAAAAAGAAAATAGAAAGGCAAACCGGACGAGTTGTACTCTATCTGGAGGTTTATGCAGGATATGTCTGCACCACTGAAATCACTTGACTGGAACATTTGGTGCACCTTCAGTTGTACATGTGATTGTGCATTTGGCTGTGCATGCTGTTACACATTTGGTTGGGTATTTGGCTGCACAACATTGCCATTCGGCACAAAGATCAGATACACCATCGACGTGCAATTCTGCAACTTAAGATTAACACTACGGATCCCCAGTATAGGATGCCAGCCACAGAATGCTACTTGGTGTTGATTAAATTTGCAACCAGATTGATTGAGAAGGCCCAGATTTTGTTGAATTCTTTCTGATTTTATACTGAGTTGACAATAAACCAACATGGGGAGCTGGTATAAAGTCTTATATCATACTGAGAGCTGACAAAAAATGACTTGAAGGGATAAACAAAATGGACAGATCTCCAAAATAAAATCAGAAAAAGCAGGAACAAAATCTCGGATTTTCTGGTCTTGTTAGTCAATCTGGATGCAGCCTAAATTTGGATTTTCCTTCTTCTATGGGATTCCTCTGAGGAACCCTGGGATTTGTAGTATAGGTAGAGGTAATCAGAAGTCGTATCCAGAAATTTCTAGTGAGTCACCAAGCCACAAGTACCAGGATCCCATAGGATGTGTCCCCAGCAGTTTGAAATCATAGACTGTTGCCACACTGCAAAATTAATCCAGTTTGACACTGCTTTAACTGCCTTGACTCCATCCTATGGAATCCTAGAATTTGTAGTTTGTTGTGGCACAAGGACCCTCTGACAGAGAAGGCTAAATATCTCACAGCGGCATTGAGCCATGGCAGTCAAAGCAGGGTCAAACTGCCTTAATACTGCAGTACAGATGCAGCCTCGATGGTATCTTTGTGTGGCATGAAAGCGCTCCAAGTGATAGCATTATTGCAACCAGAAAAAAGAGTCCTCTGCCGCCTGTCCTGTTTCCTTTCTCCCAGTGGATCCCTCTTCCCTCGCTGCTTGCATCCTGCCTGCCATTCATTCCTCCCCTGGCACTGAGCTTGTGCTGTACTGCCATCTTTCGACTGCCTGGTAAATGTGTTTCAGCATCCACAGTCAAAGGGCAAGTAAGCAATCCCTTCTCAGGCTTCAGTGCAAAAAGGTGTTTTGGGCATCGGTTTGCCCTGAGCTTCCAGTATGCACAAGTGAGGCCAGATTACAGTGGTTGGATTCCAATCGTTCCAATCGTTCCAAACACAGACCCCTGTTTTTGAACACATGCAACCATACCTAGGAGTGGTATTATAGAAAATGAATGAGTGAATGAGACACAGTCAGTGGCAGACAGCAACACAAAAACTTTTCATATGTGAACCCATTTCCAAACTATTTCCATTTTATGAGGCTCTAGTGGGATTGAACAGACAAATCCCACTCTGTTTTACTCAAGAATTGGAAGAGATCCCAAGGACCATCCAGTCTAAACCCTCTTCTGCCTTGCAAGAAGACACCATCAAAAGCTTCCTTGTGACAAAGCCTCCAAAGAAGGAGTCTCCATCACCCTCCAAGGGAGCATTTTCCACCATCAAACAGCTAATGTTAAGGTGGAATCTCTTTTCCTGTAGTCTGAATCCATTGGTCCTGGTCCTGTTCTCTGGAGCAGCAGAAAACAAGTTTGCTCCCTCCTCAACATGGCACCCCTTCAAATAGTTAAAGAGGACTATCATGTCATTTCTTACCCTTCTTTTCTTCA
This sequence comes from Sceloporus undulatus, assembly GCF_019175285.1. NCBI lineage: Eukaryota > Metazoa > Chordata > Lepidosauria > Squamata > Phrynosomatidae > Sceloporus > Sceloporus undulatus. The sequence continues at coordinate 131,082,342 of NC_056527.1, read as the reverse complement.
AGTTAGAAATACCCAGCTCCCTATTCCATTTTCACAGGGCTTTGTGGTTTCCAGACCTTTCATTATTTTGGCCACTCTCCACTGGACATGCTCTGGACACATCCTTTTTTAATTATGGTGCCCAGAACTGGACACAGGATTCCAGGTGAGACCTGACCAAAGCAGAATAGAGTGGCACTATTACATCCCTTGATCTAGACACCTTTCTATTGAGTCAGCCTAGAATCATTTTGGTTTTCTTAGCTGCTGCATCACACTGTTGACTCAGCTTCTGAGGTCAGAATGAGATGTCCAGTGACAGTCAGGGGACCTGTCTTAGGTCTCTTTGGGGAGAAAGGTGGGATAGCAATTGAATTAATTAATTAATTAATTAATTAAAATTAATTAATTTAAAAATATGGCTAGGTGCCTCGTTTTGACCTCAGAGTGAGTGACTGGTGAGAGTAGTGGACACACAAGGCAGTTAAGCAGGGCACATTGCAGACAACCACACTGGTGCAGAAACAGAAGGCTTTGGATCTTAAGAAGTAAGTTTTAAAAAATTGTGTTAAGGTTGCTATACCCCGGTTCTGATGCTGAACGTGCCGAACATCATCCAGACTGTCCACACCAGAACTGGGGTTTAGGCCATGCATCATCCTAGCAGGACGTTGTCAGAACAGGGAAGTGCAATGGGCCTTTTGTTCCATGCAGACAAGGCTCCTGATGCCTACTTTAAAGGATGGTCATCACTCCAAGAAGCTTCCAGGTGGCAATGAACTCAGAAGAGAGTGACCTACGGCAGCAGCAGACATGCCAAGTGGTTCAGTGGGACATTGCTCACAAACCACAAGGTTGTGAATTTGATCCCAGGCAGGGCTCCAGGTCGAATCAGCCTGGCATCCTTCTGTAGGTCACTAAAATGAGTCCCCAGTTTGTTGGGGGCAATTAGCTTATGCTTTATGAACCACTTAGTACATAGGTAAGCAGTATAGAAATGTACTTGCTATTGCTAACCATGCAAACAGCTGCCATGACGAGGGAACGGAGAACTCGGGATCTCCCTGGAAGATCTGGAGTAACAGGTATGTCTCTTAAAACTGTTTTAAGAGCTTTATGCCCTGGCCCTGGTGCAGAATGTGACTGATGTTGTCCAGACTGCTTGCACCAGAATTGAGGTTTTGGGACACGCATCACTCAAACAGGACGATGCCAGAATGGCAGGGGGGAATGGACCTTTTGCATACTTGGCTTTTGCCCCCAGCCATGTTGCTGTCCTGACAGATCTCATAGGGCTAGTAGCAAGGGGATCTGGCTACAGAATGAGAAGGCTTTGAAAGCGGGAACGTCCACAGTGGCGAGCCAAGCCATGTGCCGTGGGGATGAGCCGTGGGGGGAAAAGGCCTCTTTGTGTAACCTTGGAGACAAGCGAGAAAAATCAAGTGCAAGAAAATTGCAGCAGAAGGAGCTGGCCTGGCAGCAGGCGGAGAAAAAACATTGACAGACAATGAGAAAAACAAATTGAGAGGCCGCAAGGGAGGGAGGGAGCCAGAAACCTTTGTAAGACAAAACGGGGGGAAAAAGAATCATAAGGAAATATGATATAAGGGATGGAGCCGGGGAAGCAGGGAGAAGATCAAGGAATGGGGAGAAGCAAGGGCTGGCAAAGGACCAAGAAATGGGATCTATAGATGTTGGAGTGCCTCTGGGATAAGGCTGTTTAGCAAGAGAGGAGGGAAGAAGTAGCGGGTGGGATGGAAAAAGACAAAGAGGAGGAAGGGAAGGAGGCCTTGATTTGGGGGACTAGGTGAAGGTCAGATCCTAGGTGGATTGGGAACAGAAGCATCCAAGGAGACTGGTCCTCCAGAAGATCAGAACTGTGCAAGCACACATACCAATACATACTCATACATATGCATGCAAACACAGCAGCCCAAACCCAGAGGAAGCTTTTCCTGCCTGAGTCTAACAAGTGGGATGGCTGGCACATGAGGCTGATCTCACCCCTTTTATATCTGTGCACAGAACCCATTATGCCCTCTTGGGATAGTGTAATGGATGGCAGGGTGACCAGAGGGAAAGCCAAAAGGCCAGCCTATCTCATTTGGTACTGCAATTTCTCCCTTGCAAAGTCCAGGCATCATAGAGCCCTGCTTGCCAGGAGGGATGCAGGGGCTCAGGAGGGCAGTACCCAATCTGCCAAATGGTTGGGCCACCCTGATTTACAGACTGGCATTTAAAAAAAGGAAAACTCTTGCTCTTCAGATGCTGGCTTTCTTTTCTCAGGCAGTGCACGCTCTCCTTCCCTGTTTTGCTACTTCTATAATGTTGTTTGTTGCTAAACTGCAGTTTATCTGTTGCTTGATTTTTTGCGATGGTTTTGCATTTGATTGTTTCATTATTGTCAGCTGCCTTGGAGGCTGAATAGCAGAAAGGTGAGACATAAATGTTTAAAAGAAAATGCATAAAAGGAGCAAGACGGATGGGAGAGAAGAAGAAGAAGAAGTGGCATTGATTCCTCTCTCCCTCTCTGTGTGGGAAGGGCTGAAATGGCTTCTTCTGGGGACCCAATGGGTCTCAGGACAATGCAGTTAAGGTTTATTATCAAGTTGGAGATTCTCCATGGTTGCGTGTGGCAGAAAGTTCGATGCGTAAAACTTCTCCCCTACATTTCCTTTGCCACCAGTTGCAGGGCTCAACATACTGCTAAGACAACCTCCAACCATTCTGTTGCTGGTTGAGTTGGAGAAGAATCTGGATCTGTCCCCATAGACAGATGCAGACTGAGGACACCTTCCACCAAGGTTCACTGGGGTCCTTTGGAGAGCTCAGTGGATAATGGTTGCTGTGATCCAACATCCTCCTCAGAGTAGGAGAAATACAGTATCTGTATCTGCTATACCAGCACTGCAAAAACCCCATGCAGGATAGCCAATGGCCAGATTAGTATGGAAGAAGCCAAGTCCCTTTCCTCCTATTTAAGAATAAAGGAAGGGGCCTCCTATCATCACACAGATGAGTACAGTGAGGGAGCTGTTGGATACGACTGTATTTATGAAGACTGTACACACATTGAATTGCGGATACCAAGACCCTAAGTTGAACAGACAGCTTTTAGACACCTTCCATCTAGCTAAAGACCGCTCCTTTTCCCTTGCAACCTTTGCAAACAGCAGCGCAAAGCCCTCCTCCTAATGACCAGAGATGTGAGTCTTGAACCCAGCACCCCAATTGATTTCCTCTCCCTCCCGACCGTCCCTTTGGCTGGGGAGAAGCAGAGAGGTTAATGCAAGGCACCAAGCAATCCCCAATTAGCTCTGGCTCCTAATTAGCCACATTACTGATGAGCTCATCAACTGCATCTAATTAGTCCACCTCAGCTCCATCGCCAAGCCCTTTCTCCTAAATAATGTGCTGTGTAAGACTATTATCCTCCTTGGTTTTTTAAAAAAGGAAGCACATCTTGTTTACATGGCTTTCCAAACACAGAAACAGAGAAGGAGAAGATCAGAGCATCCTTCCTTCCTTCCCAGCAATGCAGCCATCTTGTTTAAGGCAATAAATCTCCCCATGTGCTCCATCCCTCCGTCAGGCACTATGTATAAGGAAGGATGCATCACACACACATTAAATGTTCCCATGTACCAACCAAGCAGCTCAAAAAGTCTTGAGTCCAGTTTCAAGGACTTTCCTGCTTGAGATTAGAAGGCATCCTGCTGGCATCTTTGTTATTGTGGATTCGTAGGCTTTCATGGCCAGCATCCATGTTTTTTTGTGGGGTTTTCAGGCTACGGGGCCATGTTCTAGAAGATTTTATTCCTGATGTTTCGCCAGCAGCTGTGGCTGGCATCGTCAGAGAAAATAACAAAGAGAACAATCTTTGTTACTGTTGCTGTGTGCCTTCCAAGTCATTTCCAACCTACGGTGAGCTTATCATGGGGCTTTCTTGGCAAGATTGATTCAGAGGGGGATTGCCATTGCCTTCCCCTGAAGCTGAGAGAGTGTGACTTGCCCAAGGTCACCTAGTGGGTTTCCATGGCCAAGTTGGGATTTGAACCCTGGTCCCACAGTCACAGTCCAATACTCAAGCCACTACATCACTCTGGCATCTTACGCATGCACAAATTCCTCTATGGAAGCAGCCAGACATTTTTATTCCATGCACCACATTCGCATCCAGGATCATGGAATCAGAGCTGCAGATGTGTAAGATGCTATTGTGCATGAAGATGTGCATTTGGTTGCTCTTTCGGTTATGCAATCCATTGTGCATTTCATTTGTGCACTTGTCTGTGCATCCAGTCACACATCCAGTTGTGCAAGGCTGCATAAAAAGAGCAGCACATAACTCCGTGCCTAAAGGTTTACACTCTACAACCCCAGTGATGTGTTCTCAGCCAGTAATACTGAGAAAAGAGATGCCATCATTGTCATATCTGTTTCCAAATAACTGTTCTGATTCAGGAAATGTTTGGCTCGTGCAAACATAATGGGACAACATGACGTCCTTCCTGACTATTAAACATAAACGCCAGATGTGTTTGCAAACACAATCCTGTTTGGTAATGTACACAGGTGTAAGTTTTGCTATACAAGCAGAGAAACTTTTTAACACAATACAGAATGGACTTTACTAGCTTACGGAGGCAGGAGCAGAGTCCCACACGCAGAACTGATTTGCTGTGGTGGTTGTTGTGTGTCCTGAAGTCGTTTGTGTCTTATGGCAACCCTAAGAATTTTCTTGGCCAGATTTCTTCTGAAGGAGTTTGCCCTTGCCTTCCTCTGAGGATGAGAAAGCATTACATGCACAAGGTCACCCTGTGGGTTTCCATGCAGGGATTCAAACCCTGGTCTCCAGAGTTGATACAGGATTTAATCCAATGAGAAGAAGAAACTACTTTTGTCACAGTGAGTCTTTCCTGGGGAATTTGGTGGGCTCCATCTGTGCTTCTTCCAGATGTGCCCCTGACTGTGACTGCGAGGAGACATCTCTTTGAGACGCAAACTCCCAGCATCCCTCCCTCTCTTTCTGCCTGTTTTGGCTACAAAGGCTCCTGACCCACAAGGGAGCAGAGCATGCAGAGCCCTCCTGTATGCGAAGAGGTGAAGAGAGAGCACCATGTTTTTCTGCTCTTCCAGCCATATCATTTATTGTTTAGAAAAACAGCCGGCAGCCCTAGCAAGAAAAGCAAACTTCTGAAATAACCATGAGGCTGGTCCCTTGCCACGGCTTCAACTCTGATTCCTTGTCTGGCCTCTGAAAGTTGATCACTCTCAAACTCCTGCTTGCTGCACACACAGAATACTAATGAGGCAGAAGGTGGCTCTTGTCCACCTCCAAAGTGGCCAGCAGCATCCAGAAACCCTTCGCAGGATCTATGGCAGGACAGGAAAATGGTGACACTCCTTTTGCCCTGCAAGGCCTCTCAATGTGCAAAAGCTCTGGGCATCCACATGGACCCAATCCTAGGACCATGACCTGCAATGCAAGGGAAGCTTTTCAGCCCATCCAGATTCATAAATGGGGTCTGGTGGTAGCTTGATTTTAATGGCATGGTGCCCAGGGGACTCTGGCTTGAAAGCTCAGGGTTTAACAAGTAGTTAAACCAACTTTATATAGAATTCATACAAAAATGTGCATTGTCAGCAACTGAGAAACAAAAAACTGTGGTCCTGTCTGTATCAGGGCTTTGGCCATGAGGAAGGCCTAGTTTCCCCTGCTGCTGTGTCCATTTTTAAGTGGTGTCTCCTCATCTAGAGCCATGTTTTCTGTCACTTAAACCAGATGATGATGAGGCCGCTTAGTCTGCTCTTGGAAAGCATTGGGCAAGCGCAGAGATTCACAGCATCTGTCTATGAAGCCTTTGACTGGATTCACTATCTTTCTTGCAGTTCCAGGAATGCAGTGTCTCTTTCTTTTGCTCTCATTTTCTCTCTCTCTCTCATTTTCTGTTTGCTGGAATCAATGCAATCCCTCTAAAAGCTCATAACTCGGAGGTAATTATAAGAAGCATCAATTACCCGGCGATGCGGATTCCATGAATTCAATTAATTTGCATAGTGATCGATTCAGCCGGGTCTTCTCTGGGCTCCCTGGAGAAAGTTAGGACATTGTTCTGTGCGCTATTGATTTTACAATGTAAAACCAAACCGCGCTATCCTCTTATTCAGTGCTGCTCATTCAGCCATATTAACTTTCAGATCATTTATTTTTGTATGTCTTTCAACTCTGTTTGTTGCTATCACACAAATGCAGAGTATTACATTGTAGAGAATAATTGAATCAATACACAGTCATGGTACTTTGGGTCTCCCAGACTACTGGCAAGAGGTTGAGATGAAGCTTGGAGGGGGAATATTATTTTTTTTCTCTACCCTAACCTTTCCAGTTATTAAAACGCTTGTCTGGCTCCATATTAACTTTCGGAGCTGTGCGTTTGTTATTGTTCCACCCGGCCTTGGAGCAAGAGAGGGAGGCAGGTGCCTTTGACAAGAAGGTGCATGGAGAGAAGGGCTTTCCCTCTCTCTTTCTATCCTCTGCTCACAATGCTGTTGCTGTTGTTGTTGCTGCTGCACTGCCAGCACAGTGCCTTGCAACACAATTCGCTTCCCTATCTCTGGCCACAGAGCATCAAGGCAGCATGCTCAGAAGAAACACAGCGGTTTTGCGTAGGGGAAGTAGCTTCAAAATGAGAAGACTGCCCCTGCCAATGAGAATTCTGCCCCATCCATGAAATTTACCTTTGTTCTTCAAAGTTCTACAATTGCAAAACAAAGTGTTGGACTAGTACTGTGGTGTTCTGGTTTGAGTGTTGGACTATGACTCTGGAGACAAGGGTTTGAACTCTCACTCAGCCATAGAAACCCATTGGGTGGCCTTGGGGAAGTCACACTCTCTCAGCCTCAGAGGAAGGCAAAAGCAGACCCCCTTCGAACAAATCTTGCTAAGAAAAGATAGGTTCTCCTTAGGGTTACCCTAAGTCAGAAGTGACTTGAAGGTACCATTACAAAGCCACAGAACAACAACAACAAAGACAACATTAGTTCATGATCTAATCTCCGGAATGGCAGAAGACAAGCTCACTCCTTCTTCTACATGACGTCCTTTCCGATATTTAAAGATGGCTCTCATAGCTCATCTCAGGCTTCTCTTCTCCAAGCTAAACATATCAATTTCTCTATTTTGTTCATCACAAAACTTGGTAGTTTCCAGACTTTTGGCCATCTTGGTCACCTTCCTCTGGACATGTTCCAGCTTCTCATTATCCATCTTGAACTGTGCTGCCCAGAACTAGACTTTCAAGTAAGGTAAGGTAAGGTAAGGTAAGGTAAAGATTTTAGGTAAGGTCTCACCAAAGCAGAACCGTAGAGCATTACTACTTCCCTTGATTTGGATGCTATGCTTCTGTTGATACATCCAAGGATTGCATTGGCTTTTTTGGCTGCTGCATCACACTGGGAGTCCATCATGGAAGGTGCCATTTGCTGGGAAGGAAATCTTTCCAGAAGAACTGTAGTCCATACCTAGAAAAGAAACACAGAATGGTATAGTTGAAAGGAATCTAAGAAGCCATCTTATTCAACCCACTGGGACAGGAGTCCAATGCCAAAGTAACCCCAAAAGGTGGGATCTCCTACACCTACCACTTTTGTCTCCCTCATGGGGTCATTATAAGGCTTAAAGCTGGGTTGGTGGACACTGGAAGGGAGTGTATCCTGATTAACAAAAAACATTTCCATCACTGGAAATCACCCCAAGTCAATGCCATGCCTCTAGAAGGAGAGAGTGCTCTGTCTTGCAAGGCAATCACATCACCTGCCAGCCACAAAAAGGAGCTGCCAGGGAGGAGTGCTTCCTTCCAATCTGATTTTGTACAGATAAAAAAATGAAGGGAAAAACCAATTTTGCTTCTCACTCTCAGCCGCTGTCAGCAGGATGCAGCTACACAGCTATGCCTGGCGTGGGAAACGGTGCACACTTGTTGCTAATGGCTACATTTGCAGGCAAGCGGCGGCGAAAAGGACTGCGGCAAGTGAAGGAGGAGAAGAAGGCGGAAGGGAAGCAGGGAAGAGGTTCAGGCCCACAGATCTGCCTCCATGCACCCATGTTTCCAGTTCTCTGGTCCTCAGTCCCCTTCTCCAGTTCTCAAAATGGGGTGGAGGAATCTCAGGGTGAGAGCAGTGCTGGAAAAGAATTTCATGTGTGTGAGAGAGAGACAGATGATGGATAGATGTGCAGCTGCTATAGACTCTCCAAAGGGGGTCCACCTGCTTTTAAAACAGAAAGTCTTTAAAGAACTGGCTGGGGGTATTGTACTGTTTTAGTTGTCTTGTTTTTAAGTGCTTTTACTGTATCTAGCCTGGATGTTTTAGCATGAGCTTCCATGCATAGCAATCCACAGTTTTAGGAAGTGGGTTGCAATCCAGAGAAGGTCATGCTAAAACAAATTGGTGACTCTGCAAGGGTTCATAGGATTTTTCACACAAACACACACCTACAGAGTACCTTTTATACATTTTGTGTTTGTTACTTGGCTACTCCAGGACCAGAATGTGTCCTGGGATTTCATTTTAAAAAGTGAATCCAGGGCAGGGAGTTGCTTTGCAAGAGTAGCAGGCTGGCTTTATAGAGTCATCCCTCTATTCTGTTCCCTTTGTTTAGCCAAACATTTCACAACCTGCATGGATCCAAAGGTTTGGGGGGGAGGGAAAATCTCCAGGAGAAAAATCCCCCCAAAATGTCAGAGGGAGATAGAGAGAGAGAGAGAGAGAGAGACTCCTTCTGCTTCAGATGCAAAAAAGTGCAAGACCTTTTTCTGAAAGAAAAAACAACTTGGTTTACCCTGCCGTCAGGATATTAGACAGCTAAATAGCAGTGTGCCTGTTTCCTTCAGATAACCAGCTCCCAAGGAGGACCCTAATTGTCCCCGGAGTCCCTCTGCCTCCATCTGCACCGAGTCGGTCGTTTACCGAAACATATACATGGCTAAATAAAAATCCATTTTCCAAGTCAAAATTCTATTCTTATCAGAGTTCTGCAAGAGGGTTGCAAGCGGGCCGTGTTAATTGAGGCTTTGATGTCTCTTGGAGGGGGACTCTAATCAGCTCCACAAAAGGAGCCCAGGCTGGGCATTGTCTACAGGAGGATTCACCCAGAGGCAGCAGCCAAAAGGGGGAGGCAGGGACCCCCAAGTGGGGGTACAGGGGCAGTTGTGGGTGGCCTTCTCAATGGGAAACCCAGCTGAGGCCTCTCATCTCCAGAGTCAGAAGGGCAGAGAAGGTGAAGCTGGCAGACAGGAGAGAAAGGAAGGCCAGTGTCTTCAGTGTTGAAGATGTAGAAAGAGATGGATCCCTCTATCATGAAGGGGTGCTCTTGTATGAGTGAAGAGGGATGGTGGCTCCCCAACTTTTGTCCTTTGCTCCCAGAAGTCTTGACTGATGGCCAAGATGCCTGGGGCTACTAGGAGTTGAAGTCCAACACATCTAGAGGAAGAAAGTTTGGGAATCACTGGAGAATGCAGTCCAGGATGTCCATGAATCTATTCTAGGGTTATAGAGCTCCCCGCAGTGCTGACATCTGTACCACTCCTTTATAGTTTGGACTACAACCCAGGGCAGAGTCCACATTGATGTGTGGAAGAGCATCATGTAAGTCGTCTTGCATGCCCATCAACACTCTACCAAAATACTGTGCATCACAACCCTTTTGGAAAAGCCAAGGCAACAATTTGCTTTTGCTCACCCAAAAAGCTCTGCCCTGTTATTTTGTTTGTTTGTTGTGCCAATGCCAGAACAGTAGAGCCGCTAGTGGCTGCTTTTGTGATGGCATTTCATTCATTCATTCTCATTTGCAGATATTCTATTTGTGTGTGTGTGTGTGTGTTATACTTTTCAATGTGAGCTGCTTTGAGAGCATTGCGTCTCAAAGGCCACCTATGAATACTGTAAATAAACACATAAATGAATGGGTCTATTTGGGAAATAAATAAATAGCCTCGCCAGAAAAGTGCACAAAGCACGGAGCAATAAAAATCATAAGCCGATAAGACAATTTAGTACAAAACAGTTATTAAAACCCATTAAAAGGGTGCAATAATGTGGCTGTAAGATTTCCCAATAGCAGAAGACATTGAAAATGTTTTATAAATATTTTCACTTGATGTATAAATGTTGCAAATACAGAGAGAGAGAGACCAGCTGAGATCCTATATCATGCTTGCGTCATGTGAATTTACACACACGTAATTACACAATGGTAGCACAACACCAGCATGGTGGAGTGTGGTGGTCAAGCCAATGTGGTGTATTTATTTCGTTATTTAGATTATTTGTACTACACTCTTCAACCACAAAAGTTCTAAGAGTGGACTGCAAATGTTAATTTCAATCCATGGAATAGTGGTTTGAGTGTTGGACTCGGACACTGGGAGACCAGGGTTCGAATCCGCACTTGGCCACTTTGGCCAGGGCACTGCCAGGCTGGGGCATCACAATGGGGTGCAAGGATGCAGACTGTATCAGGCATCACCTCAGAAAGGGGTGAATGCCTCCCGGTGTGGCATGTACCACCATGCCTCTCCATGAGTAGATCAGGACTCCTGAAGGTCCTGGAAAGGACACAGGCCACCTGCCCAGATGCACCAAGAAGGCTAGCTGGGACACTGTTGGCATGCCACGGCAAACTCCTGGAGACCACCCCCTTTTGTTGAATGGCACTTGGACCCCTTTGGGAGTTGCAAACAAGGCAGGTAGACCAGAGCAACCCAGGACCCTTCACTTGCCCTGGTCCACCAGCCATTAGAACCTTGTGGTGGAGTCTCCTTCCTTGGAGGTCTTTAAACAGAGGCTGGACAGCCATCTGTCAGAGGTGCTTTGATTGTGTGTTCCTATATGGCAGGAGGGGTTTGACCAGATGGCCCTTGAGGTCTCTTCCAACTCCATGATAGTGGCCCAATTTACACATGAGGGACCATGCCATGCCCTGCTTCCAGAACATGGCCATGTGGACTCTGACTCAAAGACTGAAGCATCTGCTGCAGAAACAGCAAGAGGAGGTTCCAGAGCCACACTTCTCAGAGACAGACCAGAACGCAGGACTAACTCTGGCAGAGAGTCCTGCTGCCCATTCAGATACAGAAGACCACTTATCTCTACTTATCTTTGCCAAGACAATAGAAAGCAGAGGGCTTTCAGAGAAAATATAACAAGCATCCACTAATTAAGCATCAGTTGCATTGAGCTGATTATCTATACATTCCCAGCCCTGACCTCTAGGAGTTATCTGACCTACATGGCTTCCCATCCTGTTCCTGAACTCTGTGCTGACATGGACTGTATTTGTTGACTCTAGATGCCATGTACCTACAGAGCTTTGTAAATAAATCTTGATGATGATGATGATGATGATGATGATGATGATGATGATGATGATGATGATGTACCTGACTAGGATATTGCTGGACTCTCTTGCTTGACTTGAAGCTTGTGAATGAACCCTGTTTGGGACTTGAGGCTTATATTTACTAAAGTAAAGTAAGTACTGTTTAAAATAAAATAAAAATGTATTTCATTGAATGTTAACATGTACTAAAACGTATTATATTTAATTATTTTCGTAGAATGTTTGCCACAGGCAGGTTTATTTTCTCTATTTTAATTGATTGTATGTCCAGCGCTGTGTAAATTTACATGCAATTCAGTAACTCATGCACAAAGGAAAGGAAAGCTAATGCATGCACCTAATAAACAGGTGCATCCCACAATATCCCATAGCTTACATCCCAAAGTTGCTCACTGGGTCAAATGTATGCACACACCCATGTACAACATAATCTGCACCTTTGCACCATTAACAATACAGCATAGATCTCCCTATATGACCACACACAAAAAAAATGTCCTACATTCAGATATCACAAACTCCTAGACAACCTTCACACCATCAGGACAGCAGCTTTTCGAATGATAACATGGTTTTTCTTTAACCATTTTGGCCCGTCTTCTCCAGCAATATCCTCTAGCAAATCAAGCAATTCCCTTCTTGGGATGTTTTCAATCTGTTTTATGTTGATTTTAATTAAAGAATTTGAAACCGAACAAACAGTTCGTAGCAGGTGGCTACACAAGTGTGAAATAAGCAAACTGTTTTATCTGCCACAAAAGTCCGCCAGTAAATTTCTTCAAATTAATCTGAGCCTTTGAAAAGCCGGTTGATTCCGACTGAAATGTTCCATGATCTGGTCTCTCCGTTTCCAAAATATTTCTGTCTCCATCCCCCATTTTTAGGGATTGTCTGTCAAGAATAATTGTGGTACAGAACAAATGGTCACAGTCCTACACTCATGCATACGTTCTTCTATGGGAAAGGCTGGGCATTTTTTGTCAAATATATAACTTACGTTCAAAGTTACAGAAGTGGAGTTGCAATGCAGTGTCCAATTTCTCTCTCCTTATGCCATTTCCCTCCTTTGGCCTCGGCTTCTTTCAATTGCTGCAAAGTGCAAAAGTAGTGCAAATGTTAATGCAGCAGAGAGGAGAGGCAAAAGCAAAGTGCTGCAGCCTTTCCTAATTTGTTTGTTCTTCCGCATTAATAACCTTTGCAGTCTTGCCCACACTCTCATGTTCTTTTAATACATATACCCTAGTTTCTATTTGTGAAATAGAAAATGGCAGGGGAAACCCAAAACAGAAGAGGCCAGATGTCTACCTCTGGTTTTGATAAATATTTCCCTATATTAAACAAGTCAAAGTGGGCTGCTATCTGTTTAAAAGTCCAGGGGAGAGAATTGTCCTTTCTTTAGGATAGCAAATAATGCCTTGGCTAAACCAGGCTTCACCATTCCCCAAAGCGTTGAATCACCAGAAGGGATGTAATCCTCACAATTGTTCTTTCATTCTAGCAAGAACGAACAACTACTGTGATGTTGTTCCCATTGCAAGAGATTTGCAACAACAACAACAACCTGGGAGGCTGGTCTGTGATATTTCCAAGTCGGGCTTTTCGGGTGTGCAAAAAAATAGTTTATCTGCACTGTGCACAGGAAAAACCTAGTTTTTGTGCCCCAAAAAAAAAAAAAAAACCCTCAAAGAGTGAATTTTCTGTGTGGATTTTTTTTTCTCCCCTGCCTCATTTTTGGCACAGATAAAACCACATGGTCAATTTTTGCACAGTAGTCTTGACTATGAGGAACTCATTGCATGAAGGATTCTCATTGCCCAGGTTTCCCAATGTTTAGGAACTCCTTTTTCACTAGTGACTATTCCTTCCATCTCTGCTACTATCTGGCCTGTCATCCAACCTGGAATATGGAAGGAAAGAAGGAACGAACGAACGAACGAACGAACGAACAAACGAAGGAACGAAGGAATGAAGGGGTGGCAGACCTGCTTGCCTCCTCCCTGCTCAGTCCTGAAGAGAGTCTGCCTGCATTCTGGCAAGGTGGCCTTTCTCTGCAAACAAGGACCCTCTTTCTGCATTAACCTTGAGGATACAAAGGCAGCAAAAAGGCCCTTTATCTCAGCAACAGGCTGCGCATGCTAAACAGCCACCAAGGAGGTCCCCAGTGCCCACAAGAACTTCTTCTAGAAAGCTGGCGCCAAGCAGAGCTACAGGTGAAACAGAGGCAAGCCCAGCCCTTGTTCCCCCTTAAGCAGCTTTGATGCCCTCTTTCGACAAATCAGAAACCTGATAAGCATCTCTCTCTCTCAATCCCTGTCCATCTCTCTTAGTGAAAATATCAGTTGCAACAGATAAAGTCTAAAGGGAGTGTTCTTGGGTATATTGGGAGGGTAATCATTAGGTGCCACCATCTCATTCCAGCAGAGCGCATGGACAGAGGCTGCAAACAGTAGCTATCCTCCCCTATCCTCTAACCGTCCCAAATTGGCAGGGACAACCCCAGCTCATCCTCTGTTGTCCCACTTTTCTAACCACTCTTAAAATACCAGTTTCTCTCTTCTCCAATCACTTCTTCAAAACAGCAAAGCAATCCACATCTCCTTGGGACAAAAAATTGAGTGTAAATGCCCCCTGGGGGAAGGGTATAAAATATCATGGGTTAAGCGGGGGGGTTGGTAGCCACACACACACACAACCCCAAAAGAAAAGAATTTGGTGCAAGTATGGACACCAAGGAAATAACCCATATTCATCCCAGATTATTTTTGTAGTGTGAATGGGTCCCTCTTCAGCCCAGAGAGAGCTCTGTCTTTCACGGAAGCAGCACCTACAAGGGGAGATGCATTAAGTCCCTGCCAGCGGAAGAGCGTCTTTGGCTTGTCCGCCTCCTCCAAGGTGTTGTCAATGGAGCGAACAGGGCCAGATCTCACCTCCGTCTTTCGTCAGGTGTGTCAGAGGAGCTCAAGCAAACAGGTAATCTGGAGGTGGCGGGTCCTGTGGGTGCAGCTACACCTGTTCCAGCCCTTGGCAGAAGGCAGGTGGGAGGCTGGCAGGGCATCACCTTTTGCCGGTGCAACAGCAACACAACAAATTAAATTAGCGAAGAGCGAGAGGAGTTCTTGACCTCTAACCGGGCTCCATCCAGGGGGAAGGCTGTTGTCTGTCAGCTTTGTTAGTTGCACAAACACTCAGCAAATTCAACACACCTTCAACCTCTCTTGGCTTCCCCAGAAGGCCTCAGGTTGGGAAATTAGAGGCACAACTTGTGGCTAGCTTCAATTGTGCCAGCCATAAGCTTTACAAGCCGTGAGGCTGCCCTGGGATTCTGCTTCTCCATTTCTCTCTTCTTTCTTCCCTACTCTCAACACACACAGTCACACAGACACACATACTATACACACACACACACACACACACACACACACACACACACACATGCAACCCCGGGAAGGATAAATACAGAGCAAGAGTCTTGAACTTGCTTTATGGCTGCAGCCGGCCAAACAGACATTAGTCAGAAACCCAGAAGGCATTGTAGTTGTAATTCCAAGTAGGAGCGAACAACCTCCTCTTAACTTCTGCCTAACAGCCAAGTTGTAATAAAATTCTCCAGCTCCATTTCTCCATGTCCCTTCGACAGATCTTTCCTCCTGCAAATCGGCCCTGAATGCCATCTGTGTCTTCTCGTTCCTAAAAAAAAGAAGAACCAAGGAGAAAACACTAGTCATCTACAGCCCTGGGATATGGCCCATTGGCTCAAAGCAGCATGAGACCAGCACTCCCACATTGCCACTTCTTCAGCACCTATTCTTCTTTCAGTTTTCTGATCCAAAGGTCCACTGCCTTTCCCTTTTGCCATTGAAGCATGGGTCCTGATTTATACGAGATCAACATGGAGTCTCCAGAAGCACATTCATGGCATTTTCCAAGCCATTCAAAAACATCCATCCAAACCTGATCAGTTTAAACCATTTGCAGAAGCAGGTGGGATTTTACAAAGAGTCCAGGAACATTGGACAGCTCTCTCTTAGAGAAAGAGAGAGAGAGCAAGGAAAGATATTTAGCCAATTGCAGGAGATGCATTTTGGTAGAGTACCGAGGTTATTAGCCAGGCCTGAATGGAAGAAGCTTCTAGAGAGGAAAGACTGGCCCAAAAAAGAGATACCTCATCACAGCAACAGCACAACATGTTCAGTTTTGCCATGATATCCCCAGAACGACATGAACAGCAGCAGGGGGCGTTCCGAGTGCAAAGTACGCAGGCTTGCCTGAAGTCCATGCAAGATTGATCTCCCACTGTGCTTCATTTCAGAATCTGGGGGTGTCATTACAGGGTGCGGGAAGAGAGCGAAAGAAACCCAGAACTGTTTGCTCACTGATCTGTGCACCAATTTCCATCAAAACCTCCCTGCTTGTTGCTTCATCTGTCTGGCCCAAGGGGACGATTTAGACAGCGCACCTCCCTCCCGGCAGAGAGAGGAAACCTGCCTGGGCCTGTTTGACATCAAAATGAAGCCCACCCGCCACAACCGCCACTGCCATCTCCTCAGACAGTTCAAGGAGAGATGTGCAAGAAATTCAGAAAAATTCAGAAGCAAGGGCAGAGAGCCTTCTGATCTCCAGCAGAACCTCTCCTCTGGCTCAGGTCTCACTCCTCTCCCGACTCAAACCCCAAATCAAACCAAGTATGAGCCACGGTCACAACAACCACTTTATCTGGCCAGATGGTAGGAATTCAGGCCTGATTCCCACTGCCTTTTAAACCAGATCGCATATCGGTTTGAACCAGTTCAAATGACTTTGGTCTCCACTCAAATCGATTCATTGGAGTGATTCGGAGAGGGGGGCATGTGCTAGACTCATTTAACCCACGTCTTTTAGACACTGATTTTTTCCGCGTCTTTTTGGATAAATCGATTCCGTCCAAATGTGAACCAGTTGTGGATCGGAATCAATTTAAATTTGCCCTTTGGCCAGCTGGAGCGGATCCATTTTGAATTGATTCATTCATCAATGTGAACCACAAGTGGGTTATTTTATTTTATTTTGCAGCAAGAAAATGCGATTGGGGCAAATGTAGTGTGAACCACGCTCTGATGGTGAATTGATCCATCAATTCGGACCGCACACCGATTTATTTGTAAGTAGGAATGAGGCCTTTATGTAGAGAAAGAAATGCATTTCTGTCCCTGACCCTGATAGACAAGTATCCAAAAAGAATGCCCTGAGTCCTGAGTCTTTACATCCTAATATAGTTTGCCATGACTGCAAAGTACATGCATTGGGGAAATTCGATGGAGCTAACAAATTCTTTTAGACATCAGTTGACTGTTACAGCCTCCTGGAAGGTAAACAAACACTCCCTAGTCTTTGCTGCATAACCCATTCCCTATTTTCTTGGTGCCATTAGAGAACAAAACATGCTCTGCAGCTTTCATGTGTCAACTTGTTCTTTAAAGGAATTTCCATAGCACCAGAATACAGAAGGAACAGAGATGCAAGCATTTTTTGAGTCAGCACATAGGAAGCCATGATAGGATTCCCCTACAGTCCTACAGTCAGGTTTGCATAGTATAAAACTCTGCAGGTAAAGTTATGCCTTGACGCTGGTATGTGACCCTTTTGTGGAATGGAAACACGGCACTGAATGTACCGCCAAATGCACAACCAAATGCTCAGGTCCATCCACGTGCTATGTGCAATGCACATCCATGCACAATGTGCATAATGCACTGTGGGATCTGCATGCACAACTCTGATTGAACTGGATACAACTGTTCTGGAACAAACAAAAAAGTCCAACAGCTTCCATGGCAAACGTATGTATGTGTATGTATGTGTAAGACATCAATAGGACCCAGCCCAAAGCTGCAATCCTGCATGGCTCATAGTTCTACAACCAGAACCATGATATGCTGAGCCAGTTAGGGCTACCATAGAGCCCTTGAAGCCCCTTCCCACAGCCATGCCATGTTGAGGGGGGGTATCCCAGAAGCATCTAGCTATGTCCCTGTATCCATCCACTAAGGTCTGTAGCTGATGTGGTCATTTCACGTATGACAACAGGGACACAGTCGGACAATTCTATGGTTCCCAGCCCAGCTCTCCTCCAAGTACAAATGGCCATGGAAAGTGGTCTTCAGTGGCTCTATAGTAAGTCAAGTAGGGGGCTTTGGTCACTCCAGAAAAAGGAAGAGAATGTCACCTTCTGCAGTGACCAAAAACAGGCAAACACAGACACAAGCTTAATTTACACCTGTGCATGCCACTAACAAGATGCCAGTCAGTGTGGTGGGAGGCAGCCTAAAATGCCTGAGGTGTGCTCTTGTTCCTCCAGCACCCTGTGTCTTGCTTTCCTCAACCTACCACATACACACACACACAAATCCCTGCATTCTCTCCTAGCCTCCAGCTGGCTGTTTCTTCAAGAGATCCTCCTGCCAGGGAAGAGGCTGTGTTCTTTGATGCACCTTCAATCATGCACCTCACCTTGAGCATGGGAAGCGGGGGACCTGCCATGCTTCCTCTTGTTGCAAAAAAAGAAAATGAAAATGAAGCAGTGGCGAGGGGTGAGCTAGTCGGTTGCTGGATGCACCCATATTCTGATAAGAGAGAATAATAACTTGTCAAAGATATATATGAAGTGAGTTTTCTTTCCAGACAGGCTATATATTGGAATAATTTATCAACTGGCTTGGTGCTATTGTATTTGGGGGTGTCTTCAGAGAAGAAGGGATGGACATAATAAAGGGAAGCAAAGGCTTTAGAGGAAAAGGTGTGGGGCGGGGGGTTCCTTTGCACTTGTGCGCGTCTTCATTGCAATGCATGTCTTTATTAAGGGCTTCCTATCTGACTCTATGCGTTATCACGAAGAAGTGGCGATTGACCTTACTGACCACCAAAGAGGCTGCACTTGGGGCTGGAAACTAAAGAAGAAGCATGTAGAGAAGAATCCCAGTGCTGGCATGCTGCAAAGCCAGCTGGTTGTGTACCCACCAACATTTTGCAGATGAAAACCAAAACACGTGTGGCTAAGTGAGGAAGAACACACAAGCCAGGAGAGGCTTAAGCTGGTTGCTCTTGCCTGAGCCTCCTGGGAAGGTCTTTATATTTGTTTTTAGTTTCTGCTTAATTGATTACTATATACACCTCTGTGTAAATTTACAGTGCTTTACAAGTAAACAACAACAAAAACAAGACTCTGCCTCTTCTCCTCCTTGTCAGGTTGATTGCAACCTACTTTGGATTCTGTTTGCAGCAACTGAAGTAAGAAGAGGACAAAAGAGGAACATGGAAGGAAAAGAAAGAATCTGGGACATCTTATAAGCAGCTGGAAAAGTCAGATGTCAGAGGCTTACTCGGGACCATCCCTACCAGAGCAGAACAATTGGAAGATGCATGTGAGAAAAGCAATCTCACTAAAGCTGACTTATCTCTTCTCCCTCCTTGCCATTCCCTTCTCCAAGGTTGCCAGGTAAAATGATTGTTCAGGGATTGCTTACTGAGCCCCAACATTGCCCAAATGTAATGTACCCAGAGGAGGGCAGCCAAAACAGTAAAGGGTCCATTGGAAACCATGCCTTATGAAGAACAGTTGGTGGACCTAGGGGTGTTTGGTCTTCAGACTCAGAGGAGATGCTATAGTGCCCACCTTTAAATCTTGGTGGTCCGCCACCACATGGAAGAGGCAGAGAGAATTTTCCCCAGAAGCAGAGCCAGAAGAGAGCTCTGATCTTGGCTGGGGGGCACAGGTCTTCCATGCAGATGTTAGGATTCCCTACAATCCTACAGTGCAGTTGTGTAGTATAAAACCCTGTATGCGGAGTTATGCCTTGACACTACTATGTTATGCCTTGTGTGGAATGAAAACATGACACCAGCAAACCAGGAATGTGCCAACAAATGCACAGGCACACCCATTTGCTATATACAATGCACACCCATGATGTGCATCTTGGCTCTGATCTTTGCGGGTGGGCACATGTCTTCCATGTGGATGGTATTACCTGGTACCCTTTGCCCATGCCAATGGGTCATGCCAGCTTTGCCTCTGGCCAAAAAGAGGTTGGCTGTGCCATCCCAGCTCCTGTCAGGCTATGGGATACACCTTGTGTAAATACAAGTGTCTTTCTCTCCATCCCTCCACACCTCTCCTAGCTGGTCTGCAGCAGAGTTTCTCTCCAAATGCAGCAGCCATGCAGCTGGAGGGCATCTCCCCCTCTTCTTCTCCCCTCAACCCCAGAGAGCTGCTCCGCTTAAAAAGGCATCAGAGCACTGACCTGTGAAAGAGACAAGAGTCAGGTTTTGCCAGTGGGGTGCATTTCTCCACTCTTGGCCATTCAATCTTCTGCTCTGAATCTTCCGCCACACGAGGGAAGAGGAACACAACCCAGCTTTCAGCTTCTCTCCCCAGCTTCCCCCTCCTGAAAAATGATTGATGGAGAGGCTGTGGGGTGTCTAGAGGTGGGAAAAGGGGTCACCCCACAGAGCGGAGGTTGCCTCCATTTAGATACAGAGGGGTTAGGTTACTTTGCCTGCTCAGGACCATCCCAGGCCCTGAGCCAAAAGCCAAGACCAAAGGGTGGCCCCAGGGATCCCATTCTGTGCTATGCATTATGTATCAGCCACAGAAGTGTGCAGCTTGTCATTCAAACCTACAGAGAATGAGAGAAGACAGAGGGAGAGAACCTATTTTCCTGATTGAAAATGAAGATAGAAATCTTTGCTAAAGGAGTTGTTCTCAGATCAGGGTGAAATGAGGGGGCCATTCTTTCTCACTTACTTAGAGACAGCAGAAGGAGCATTTAATCTCAGCTTCTGGAAAGGAAGAGGATGCAGAGCAGAGGTACAGCACCGTAATGACTGGTAATAAATGAGGGAGCTCACTAAATAAATACTTAGATCCTTTGGAGAGTCTTTGCAAGTTGCAACACATTCCGCATTGTAGCAAGCATTTGCTATCCTAGCTGAGCCTTTTTATATGGCTGGTGTTCACTCCAGGGTTCAATTACCCCTCACACACATTTATTCCCTTCCTTCCTTCCTTCCTTCCTTCCTTCCTTCCTTCCTTCCTTCCTTCCTTCCTCCCTCCCTCCCTCCCTCCCTCCCTCCCTCCCTCCCTCCCTCCCTTCCTTCCCATTTCCTCCGGAGGATCTATGAGCGCCAGGAACATATGCAGCCAAATGTGCCTATCCGCAATTACCTGCTCCAGGCCCTGGACACCTGCTAATTATTTTCAAAGAGCCAGATGGCATAGTCATTGCACATACACTTGCGCCCATGCCCACACAAACCTCGAGCCACCAACAAAAAGAAAAAGGAAAGAAAAATGGCCTGATTTGCCTTGCAGGAGCTCAGGGATTAGAAGTCAGGTTCCTCGCCAATTAATTAGTAATTACTTTGTTTGAAAAATAAACATTCCGGTAAATAAAAGTCATTGCGTTGTGTGGCAAGCAGCAAGTGGTGCCAGGAGCGAGAGCTGGCGTGGCAGGCTTCCCTGGTCACCATTGCAGCTGAGGAAACATAGCGAAGAATCTCCACTTAATTTGGGTTTGGAGCAAAGAAGATGCCATCTTGAAGGCAGTGGGGTCAAGAGCCCAGATGAGTAACCTTTATGTAACATGGCTTCTATCCTGCCTTTTGCTGCTGACCAGAAGTGACATTGAGCCAAGCGTGTTGAAATCACTTTCAGCCATAAATTAATAGGCTTATGGGGGGGTCTCTGGGGTTTGGAAGAGACCAAGAAGGCTCCAACATTGGCACCATGATCTTAGGAGCGCTCTTTCCTCCAGCCAGCTGCATCTATTACCTAACCTTCTGGGAACCTCCCCATCTCTCCTCCTTGAAGATCCATCTCTGAGGATGCCAGAATGAGACACAAAAGATGCTCTCTGCTGTGGAAGCTCCATGACTTTTTCAACCCACAACTGGGGGGAAAACACAGAAACCATTTTCCCTCTCCTGGCCTGTTACTGGTAGTGGTGCTCTCCAAGAACCTCTTCACTTCTCTCTTTCAAAGGTGCATTCCCTGCCAGGAAAACTTGCAAAATAAATTAAGATCAAGCCATCAAAATGTTGGTCTGGAACTAGCGATCAATCGTTAAATATGCCAAGCAGCATTTGCAGACATCTACAGCCCAGCCACAAGCCAAGGAAAGCTCATCGATAATCTACATCGCTGCCACAGAGTACAAACAACCTCCAGTGTAGTTGTGTTCTGTTTGCAATACAGAGTCCCTGTTTCAGAAACCACAGTAGTGCAACAGATGTGGATCGCATTCACTGCTGAATGTGCAAGGCTGACACACCGCTGAGCTATTACAATATGCTGTGCGTTGTTTCACAGCTGTTTCACAATAAAAACATTACACATGCGTAATGCAACTTATGTCTGTGTATGCTACTGAAAGTATCTCTCCAAAGCTATATTAGGCATATAGCATGTAGTCCCAACTAGAGCAGACCCATTGAATTTATACAATGTATATAAGTGTTGAAACACCATGGAACAATTGATCCAGAGGGACTACTTGAGTTGGGGCTAACCAGTATGATTCAGGCCACAGATGTCCATGCTTCCTTGCAAACATTTTGCCCCAAAAATGCCTTAAAATGCCATCTAGGCACCCAGGAAAGCTTAAACATGTTCCTGTGCCTCCTAGAGAGTATTTTACAGCAACTGTAGGCTATCTATCTATCTATCTATCTATCTATCTATCTATCTATCTATCTATCTATCTATCTAATTTTTCCTGGAGCAGATGCAGCCCTCCAAGATCTCCTGGAGGACTAAAGCAGATCCCTTGTCTTCTAAAGTTGCCCACCCTTTACTTATAGTGACCTTATGAATGAGAGATCTCCAAGATCCCTGGTCAAGAAATGCCCTCCTTAGGCCTTGCAAACTCAAGACAGTTGTGGCTTCCTTGACTCAATGAACCCACCAGTGGTGCAGTCCCCTTTTTACCTTTTTGCCTTCTACTTTACTGAGCAATATCATCTTTTTCAGTCAGTCACGTCCAAAGTGCAACAGCCTCAGTTGAGTCATCTTGGCTTCTAGGGGGAGTTCAGGATTGATTTGCTCTAAAACTCATTCATATGTCTTTATAGCAGGCTGTGGAATCCATAGAACTCTCCATCATGATAGGTTCAGGGGCAGAAATCACCCCAAAATCATCAACTCAGAAGAGTACAAAATGTAAGGAGAGGAGAGGAAGAAGAAGGCGGTAGAAAACAAGCAGACGCCTAAGTTCCCCGCTGTGCGATCTCAGTGGCTCAATATGAAGCTGCCAAGGAACAGGTGCAATTGAGGGAAATGATAACAGCGGTTCATCTGGAATACACAAGAGAAGGTGGGCTTTTGCGGGGAGGAAGCCAAGGTAAGAGTGAGTCTCTGCAAGGCCCCCTTGCCATAATGGAGACCTCGGAGAGGCGGCCTTATAACATGATTTGCCAACTGACAAGTGGCTCTCTCTCGTACCAATTTGGGCCTCTGATTTGCCAGCAACTTTTTAATCCTTGAGTTGTTGTCGGATAGATTAAAGTGTCTGCTTTGATACAGCCCGTGGGATGGAAGCATAAATATATCCATCACTTGTTCTTTCAGCACCGCAGACAGAGATGTCAGGGCTCATCAGAGAGGCTTTTGCTCCGGCAAAAGAGGAGTGCCCAGCATGCAAATCGCTCCTCCTGGCCCTTCAGAATGTATTTTAAAAAATATCTGTTATTATTTTTAAAAAAGCATTATGACTGTTAATAATAAAACAATTACAGGGCACCCTTTTCTTATGCAGGGAATCTGTTCCGAACTCCCCCCCCCCCCCCCCGCAGGCAAAAATTGTGTATGCTCAAGCCCCATTAAAAACAATGAGGCTCTTGCGTGTGGTGCAGTGTGGCATGGCACGCACACCATTGCCTCTTCCATTGCATGGCTTTCAGCATAAGATGAAAGCTGCGTGTGATGCAGGCGCACTGTACAACGTGTTTTCTCTTATTTTACCTCTACCACCCTATTTTCACAATATGTTATAAAAAATTCACCAGGCCTGGCTATGTCTTTCACAGGAATCTCCATCGATTGTTCTTGACAGCTTATCCACTTCTATTGCTTCCATCATTTTTAAAATCCAGTTGTCTGTTGAAGGCATTTCTTCCAATTTCCATTTTTGTGCAAGAAGTATTCTTGCCGTTGAAATCATATATAAAATTATTTTCCGATATCTGACTCTGTCCTTTGTTTGTAGCTTGTGAATCATATTAAGTAAAGCACAGCTCTGGGGCAAATTCATAAAAGATATTAAATATTATGAATCTCCCAGAATCCATCACCACTGGCGATGCTGGCTAAGGCTGATGGGAGGCGCAGTCCAGCCAGCCATATCCAGAGAAAGTGTTTCCAGGTGGCTCTTATTATAAGGGATGTCCCTTATATGACCACTGGAAAGTTTGTAGGGCTGGCAAGTGGTCCCTTATTATGCTCTCAGTTCTATGGGTTACAAAGGTTTTTTTCCCTTTTATATAGATCAAACAAGACACCCCCAGAAAATCCTGTATTTTTAGCCTTCTTAAAGACAAAACATGTGTGAATAATGTGATTTAGGAAAATGGACAATATGCTAATTTTAGAGCAAAACGCACAGCTGAGTTATCTGAAATCAATACTTACATTTGGTATTTAAATGGAACACAAACTTGCTAATAGCAAGACACTTCTCACTGCCTTATAGAAGCGGATGCACATTTTTGTCTGATGCTGAATGTCTGTATTCATTTAAATCCTGCAGATGTGAAGTTGTGCATGCAATTAATGCAACTGCGCTTGGGTGTTCATTGTACATGGATGTGCATCACACTCTGCACACAGGTGCATATTTCACATGGATGTGCACTGGCATTTGGTTGCGGGTTTAGTTTCACATTTGTTCAGTGCTGACATTCAGCGCAAGGGTTGCACAGTGTAATGAATGCATGACTCCACATGTGCAGATTTGCCCTATGCCACCCCCACTAGGCTTTTGATCCTAGCCTCTGTATTGGGTTTGCTACAATGCCCATGGTGCTCTGAATGTCAGAGGTTGCCAAGGTAAGGGGTTCCTCTGGCATTTCACTTTGGAGGGCCGTCCCAACACCATGCCTCCACAATCCCCAGGTTAAAGGTGGAGTTTTTCCAACCGGAAGCAACACAGCAACGCAAGAAGCGTGCCAATTCCCTGAAGCTGGAGCAGAGAGGGATTTGGGTTGTAATCCTGTCTCGTCTTGGTACATGCTTGGCTGGTTGTCAGACTCCGAGCGCAGGACTGACTGCCGTTTGGGCTGCTGTCAAAGCAAATCCTCCTTACACGGAGCTGTCAAGCCTAGTTACTCCTCCACCACAGTGAGATCCCCTTCCGCTCAGACGGATCCCCAAAGGGTGGGGCTGCAAGGTGGGGCTGCAAGGCCTAGCAGAGGATTTGGGTCCCAATGGGATCCCAATGGGGTAGGAGGTGCATACCAGCCAGGGAGGAAACGGAGCTTCCGTCATCTCTTCACCACATATAATACTCTTCACTACTAATACTACTGCCATGACTAAAGCTGGTGCCTTGTTGTTAGTTAGTTGTTATCTTTATTATCATCTGGATAACAAATCTAACCAACACAACAGAGTGTCCAGATGAAGGGAAGTTAGTAGTGCCACTCTCTTCTGTTTTGGTCAGACCGCACCAGGAAGAATACTGTATCCATTTCTGAGCACTACAGGTCAAGAAGGATACGGACATGCCGGTCAATGTCCAGAGAAGGGATGCCAAGATAATCAAAGGTCTGGAAGCCCTATGAAGAACAGCTTAGACAAGTGGATATGTTTAGCTTGGAGAAGAGAAGACTAAGTGGAGATATGAGAACCATCTTTCAATATCTAAAGGGATGCTGTGTAGGAGATGGAGTGAGCTTGTCTTCTGCTTCTCTGGAGGCTAATGAGCCAAGATGCTCTGAATCTATAAACCAAGAGTGGGACCAAACTGCTATAATTGCATTATGTGGCACCGTCCATTCCTTCTTGTATGAGGCTAAACGTTATGTTTCCCAAAGCAAAACAAGTTGAATTAATCCTGTTTGAGTTCATCTCTAAATCAGCTGCCACCAATGAGTCAGTGGTCTGCATGAAGGGTCCTGATCAAGCCCACCTTTCTGTTCCTCTCTATGCAGAATAAGCCAATCTCACAAGATGAGGTTTAAGGGAATTACGCCTGACTCCTGAATCCTCAAACTGCAATGATGATGAGTAGAAAAGGGATTCTGGTTTCAGCAGAAAGCACAGGCGGACAGTCTCCCTTCACTGGCCATTGGGTGTCAGCCTTGCTTCACAAGAGAATGGGAACATTTGTGTTCCTGCCTTCAGCATCATGAGAGCCTCTTTTGCAAAGAGAGGAGGGATGCTACTGGGACCAAGTTTTATTACCTTCGTTTTGGGTTGACAAGGATTGCCACCATTAGAGGGGTCCCCAAGAAAAACTTGCAGGGAGTGGACTTCATGGCTTTTCACCCAGTAATAATAATATCTGCAAGTGAGGAAATCTGGAAGGAATATATATGGTTCTAGAGATGTCTATGTGCCAGACCTGGCTGATTGGAGGACTAGGAAAAAATACCTTACCATATTGCAGCAGCTTGTCTCCTGAGACACTCAGCAGCCACACTTTCATTGTAGTAAAGCCACACTTTGGCGGCCATGGTGTGTCTATGGTGTGTGTGTGTGTGTGTGTGTGTGTGTTCATTGACCAACCTTTCAAGGAAGACCCCAGCTTGGGGATGGGATGTTAGAAGGACCTTCCTTCATTCTTTCCTTCCTTCTTCCAACCACTTCCAAGAGGCGCAATGCCTCCGGCTGACAAGAGATTAATTGAAACTTGCTGTCAAAATGTCACCGAGGAAAATGATTAAGTTAAGGTAAGCCTCTTCTCCACATCACAAGGCGCGGCAGTCAGTCCCTAACGGATCCCTCTAGGAAAAGTGCGGAGAGTAATTAATCAAAAAGCTAATGAGAAATGTGTTTTCTTTTCTGGCCTAACCCCACATCATATTCTTATTAGCCAAGGTTATTACAGTCATAATCAGGCATGCTCCGAGTTCAAAAATGGGTTTCCTTGCTCCAGTGCCACCAATTTAGAAAGCCATTAATAGAAAAGATAAGTCCCGATAAGACAAATCAAGAGGCTTTGTGTTTATTCACCTGTCATGTGATTAGCGGCGGGTGTCACTCGTCACTGAGCGCCATCGATTGCCTCTTGATTTATGACTATCTGCCCACCTGATGCCCGGCAGCCATCTTCCCATCATGCACCTGGAGTTGGGTGGCTGTGGAGAATTATCAATGCCTATGGACTGGTACGCTTCCCCAAAACAAAAGGGGAACCCATGGGAAAGCACTGTGAGTCCCCCCCCCCAAAAAAAAAACAATATATCACCCAGTCAACTAGCATGGCCCTACCTTCTCAGCCTCAAATATTCAGCATTAAATTATTCATTCCTTGTGCCAAGCGAGGCTGACAAGCAATGGGGGAAACAGGCCCTGTCAAATAGTTTAAAGATTTCCAATGCTGGGTTTAAAATGTGTTGGCTTGATTCGTCTTTACTTAGCTGTAAAGAGGTGGAAGGGAAAGTCAGAAAGAGGGATAGATCTTGTGGAACCCAAAGGAGGGAGGAAGCCATCAGCGATGGAAAAGCATTTCCTCAAAAACTGAGGCCCATATTCCTAGCACAGCTTTCCAAACCTAGCTTTTTTAATTCAGAATCTCGTGACCGTCTCGTGAAATGCACCCCAAAAGAAGCCCTTTTTAATTGGTTTCTTACTGGCAACATCACAGGATGGGGATGCTGGAAGTAAGCTGCCAAGATCTCAGGGCCTGGTCCTTCTTATCTGGTCCTAAGGGTGAAGAGGAGAATGCCCCATCCCACCGTCTCCCCAGTTCTTCCCAGTTCTGTCCCAGCACCATCAGGAAGAGAAGTGCCCTTGCAAACCCAGCAGGAAAGACTGCCTAAAAGCAAAGAAGAAGAAAAAGGAGAAGGAGTAGGAGCAGATGATTCTACCAGTTTGGAAACTTTCCCCCACTGAGCTCTTTCATTTAAAAAATGGCATGTTCTTCTTTGTCATTGAGGTCAGGGGAAACTAATGTGAAATATACAGCGAAGCTGATCACGTTCATCTGGCAGGAGTGCAAAGATCAGATAGAGAGAGAAAGAGAGAAGGAGAGGGGCCTATAGAAGATGCAACAGGCCAGCCGGATCAACTCCTTGCCAGCCTGGGTTGCTTCACGGCACCTCATGAATATGGATTCCCAGCTGCCTTGGCTCCTGCACAGCTGTTTATGGCGTAAGGATAGGAGAGCCAATGATGCCGATCATCAGAAGGGTGTGAGAGCCACAACAGAAGAAGGAGCCCTTGGATGAGAGAGAGACAGATGGGATGGGAAACTCCAGAAGCAACAGGCAAAACAGCTGCAGGCAGAGGCAGCAAAGTGGTGCCCCGTCTGGCAAATTCAGAAACTGGGAGCAGAAGACAGTCACGGAAAGACACAGAATCAATGGGTTGCCTTAGTAGAACAGCACCTTCTTCTCGTGTGTCTCACTGTCTATCCCTAAGGTGCAAAGAACCAAGTTCTAACTGGGGAGTAGTTGAAAGCAAAAGCCAGAGGGTCTCCCTAATAAAAACTAACCAGCAATGAAAAATATACAAATATTCCCTTTATAAAATGTCTGGCTTCAACACCTTGGACAGCATGGAGTTTGAAGAGGGAGATCAGGAACCTCCAAGTTTAACAGAAGGTAGATTAGTTCCTTCAGAACCACCAAATGGGTTTTCTCTGCTTCCAAAACTGAAACCACTAACAAACCAAAGTGAATCACAGGAAGTAGACTGAAGTCTAGGAAAGCTCATGCTGCCAACTTCTTTCTTTCAGTGAGTCTCAAAGGTGCTGCAAGATTTCTCTATGTACTGATTCTACAAACTAACACGGCTATATCTTTGAAAACCAAAGTGAAGCTATATTGCAGAGTCCTGAGGAACAACCCCGAACAGTACAGTTGCAGATGCAGGACTATGAAAGACTGCAATTTCCCAGCATAAAATGCACCTCTTTTTGCAACATTTGGTTAACATGGGCTGATGAATGTTCAATTGTTGGTTGTTAGGAACTAACATGGAAGGGTCATCCAGTCCGAGGGTCATCCAGTCCAACCCGTTTCTGTCATGCGCCAAGACACCATCAAAGCCATTCCCAGGAGAGGCCTTTTTGTAAATAGGGAGTGATTTCCACTCTTTTCCTGTTGAAAAACAAAAGGCCTCTCCTGGGCCTAAAGTGATCCAGGAAAGTCTAAAAGCATAGAGAAAATGCTCCCATGTTCCCTAGAGGACATTTAGGGGGCATTTACAGGCAAAAAAAAAAGTTTTTATATATAGATACAGTGGGGGATGCAGCCCTCCAAGGCTTCTTGAGGGGCTAATGCACCTGCCTGTTTCCACCGTTGCCCACCCTTGAAGTGGGGAAAGCATCTCTGGTGAGAAAGAAAACAATGGGAGGGCCCATTTCCCAATACACCGCATGGCTTCTCCTGCCCACCCTGGGTCCCTTCCATCCGTCCATCTGTCCATCCGTCTGTCTTTCCTTCCTTCCTTCTTCCATGTTCACCTTGATGAGTTCTTCACATGGAGACAGACAGGGGGACATCCTTTGGTCCCCCTTCTCCGTCTGCCCCCAGCCCCATCCTCAGCTTTGTCTGCCACGTCCGGCTGCTATCAGGGCCTCCATTGTAAATGCATTGTGTGCTGGCTTTGAAGCAATTATCTGGCTGTGGCAGAGCCCTGAAGAAGCTTTGTGTGCCGGAGACAGCAGCATCTCAGGCGCTCATCTTATCAGCCTGCTGTTAGGTTAATGAGTTTTATTGAATTTCATTCCCTGTGCATATGAATGGGCCTCCAGCAAGAAGGAGGGAGAGCAGGACGGTCAGAGCAAAGGTCTC
Organism: Sceloporus undulatus; assembly: GCF_019175285.1. NCBI lineage: Eukaryota > Metazoa > Chordata > Lepidosauria > Squamata > Phrynosomatidae > Sceloporus > Sceloporus undulatus. The sequence continues at coordinate 131,052,974 of NC_056527.1, read as the reverse complement.
AGCCCTGCCTGCTGCATCCTACACTGCATCCTTTGGGAAGGAGGGTGCCTTCGTCCCTCTTGCAGAAGAGGAATGGAGGAAAGCGGGCAGGAGGGACCCCTGAACACCTTCAAGGTGGCTCAGGCCTTAGGTCAAGGGTGGCCCATTTCCAGCAGCCCTGGGATGAGTCTTGCAACCTCTGAGCCCAGAAATGCTGGAGAAAAAAATCTTAGATGTGACCAGAGGTCCATTTCTGACCCGCTCCCCTATACTTTTCAGCGCTCTCTGACCCATTTTAGCACAAGTTGTTTCCGACCTATGGTGGAATACAGGCAATTGCATTCCTCATTACCATGCATGGATGCAAGAGTTGGGCAGTTAAGAAAATGGACAAAAAGATAATAAATTAGGGTTTTTTGTGGGATTTCCAGGCTATGTGGCCATGTTCTAGAAGAGTTTATTCCTAACGTTTCGCCTGCATCTGTGGCTGAGCAAAATAGGACACCACTATTTTGGTGACTCAATGCTTGGGAGATGCAACGCTTCTTCTGAGATTTAAGAAGAACATGGATGGACATTGCTCCAAGCCGTCATTCACCAACTGGGCTCTTGGTACTTTCTAAGTAGAAAACCCCTGGGCATCATATGCAAAAGAAAGAGCATCCTTCTAAAAATTTGGGGTCGGAGGAAAGAACATGCTTTTTGGAATGCACTATATCTTTGGTAAAGGTGACCCCAGCATCCAAGCTCCCCTCCGCCACCATGCTAAAGGATACCTTCCCTCCCGACGTGTTTATTTCCACCCAGGCTGCTTTGTAATTTCATTATTTATCTCCCATTTAGCCTTTTGACAGATCAAAGCCTCAGCCGAGGCAGAGCGAGGTGCCGCCTGCATGCAAACAAGCCTGATACATAATTAATTGCCATAAAACAGTTTCATTAGGAGATGGTGTTACGCGGTTGTTTGTCTTAAAAATTTTAAGCTGTGTAAAGAGAACAAGGGGGAGTGTGTCTTTGCCATCCCCGCCTGCGGTTGTGAAGGTGTGTGGGGAAGGATTTGCAGAATTGGGCCAGAGAGAGAAAAGGGCCACACACACAATGCATGCTTGTGTAGCAAAGCCTGGGGCCAAAGGGAGCTGGGATGCAGAAAGGACTTCGTGTGCAAGAAGAGGAAGGGAAAATGCAACCCAGGAGATTGTCCAATCTCACAGACACTGTTTGCTCCAGATTGCAACAGAAATTAATTTCAAGAGAAAACACCAAACCCTCCAGTAAAACCATCAGACTCACCTTTGTGTGTCAAAACAATCTCCTATATTTCTGAATGCATGAGATCGTTGCTAACACTGAATATGGAAAAGACAGCCCCAAAAGTGCCTTTTCACATTGCACACATTATAGCATTTGGATCCCACTTTAACTGCCATGGTAAGAATGGGACAAGGACCTGCCCTCCATATTACTGTTTGTAAAGCACCTTCTCTTTGACACATCAGAAATACAGGCGTTCCTCCTTATCTACGGATTCAAGCATTCATGGCTTGAAAATGTTTTTAAAAGATATAGTACATTCCAAAAAGCAAACCTTGACTGTGCCATTTTATATAAGGGATACCATTTTGCTATGCCATTGTGTTTAATGGGACTTGAGCATCCACAGATTTTGGTATCCACAGGGGTCCAGGAACCATACCCAGTGGATACCAAGGGCCCATTGTATTATTAAAAATAACAACAACAACCCATTGTATGTAATATTAATAATATTAATATATTGATAATAACCCAATAATAATAATAACTTATTGTGTGTAATGGGACTTGAGCATCCACAGATTTCGAGATTGATAAGAGGTCCTGGAACCAAACCCCAAGGGCCCACTGTATTAATAATAGTAATAATAATAACAACCACAACCCATTGTACGTAATGGGATTTGAGCATCCACAGAAGCAAAACCCAACAGATATATCAAGGACCTAATGTAATGTTTTAAAACACAAGATGGAAAGATCTAGCAACCCATTTTCTTCCACTTTCTAATCTCCTCCGTAACAGCACCAGATCTTCCCCCATCTTTGCTTATTATCTGGTGAGGTTTTTGGGGTTTTTTGTATTTTAATTCTATTAAGAAATGGCCAGGAGAAAGAACATCCATTCTAGATTAACAGGGTTATTAGCACTTAATTATGTGAGGTGCCTGTAATTGAAAAGGGAAAAGAAGGCACTCCATCAATATCCCCAGATTCTCTAAGCTCCTTTGGGCTACTTCTGTAGGGCTTCTTTTTTTCCCCCTTTTTTCTTTTTTAAAAATACTATTCACAAGAAACTATAAATATTAAAACATCTTGCAAAAGGGGGGGGGGACTTCACAAAGGCGGTGAGATGGAGAACGCACTTCCCTCTGGATATTCCAGTGCAATGAATGCTTCTTGCATTTACAAATATTCATTAGTGAGGATTTGCTAACTACCTCGATAGCTCACATAAACTGGGAGGGGAGGTTTTGGGGGTTGGCGGAGGAGATCTAGAGTAAATATTATTTGTAGGTTTGCCCTGAGCAGTTTTCCCAGCTTCATCTGAACATGAGAAGTGGGCACATCTAATGTTGCACTCCATTTAAAATTTTGAAAGCAGCTAGAATAGGCTTCATATTATTGTAGGGCTGAGAAGTCTTAACCTTCTCTTCTCCAGGCTAAACATTCCTCATAGGGCTTGGTGGCTTCCACACCTTTCAGCAGTTTGGTCCCAAACCCTGAGATCACTGGACCAGGTGATGCTAAAAAGTTGATGGCCCTTATCATACATGGGGGGTTTGTAACTCAGATCCGCAGACATTCCTGTTCTAGCAATGCAAAGCCTGATGTTTTCTCACACCAGATCCAGAGTCACTCCTGTCTAGCAATGCAAATTCACGTTAAAACGTGATGTTTTACCACACCTGGTTGCCTTTCCCCTGCCCTTACGAATCGAGGGGGAAGCGGAGTCAGTTCTATTCCAAGCAAGTCACATGATGCGGATTCAAGCAAAGCAGAGTGAGTGCACATTGTATTACCACACCAGAGGGTTCAATGATTCGAATTGGCACCCTTGCGCATGCTCAGTGGGGCTCTGGACGCTGTCCTCCTTCCCTGCCCCCTCCTTAGCTGTCATCCTTCATTGAGGTGTAGGAGCACTCGGGGGATGATGGGATAGGTCGCAGGGTGGCAGAGAGAACAAAATGGCATGAAGGAGGAGGGGGATGAAGGAGCAGGACGCAGGGGGCCAAGGGGGGTGACATCGGAGTGATCTTCCACACCAGACCAATTCGGAGTGAAATCAAAGTGAGCTTGAAAGCGAATTCTGTGAATTCCCTTTTTCCCGATTTTACCAAAATGAGGGATCACTTTGGAATCACTGCGGAAGACCCACAGAAGGGGTGGCCATAGAAAGGAATCTTGTCTGATAACACATTCATGTTATGACGTGAATCCACATCATGGACCTGCACTCACCCTGGATCTGAGCTGCAAAAATCCCCAAAAACCTCAGTGTGATAAACCTCGATGTTACAAGGGGCTGCCCAAGTGACGCCTTAAAGCATGATACCTTAAACACAAACCACACTAACTATTGTAAGATATAGCTGTGTTAGTCTGTAGAATCCATATGGTGAGAGATCTTGTCGCACCCTTGAGGCTCACTGAAAGAATGAAATTAGGAGCATGAGCTTTCCTAGACTTGTCTATTTCCAAATGCATCTGAGGAAGAAGACTGAAGTCTAGGAAAGCTCATGCTGCCAACTTCTTTCTTTCAGTGAGTCTCAATGGTGCTACAAGATCTCTATATATATATATTATTATTGCATCTAAATGCATCTGAGGAAGTAGACTTAAGTCTAGGAAAGTTCATGCTGCCAACGTCTTTCTTTCAGTTAGTCTTAAAGGTACCACACTAATTATGCCATTCTAATTTTAAGTCCAGCAATGGGAGAGAGCACACCTATTTTTCAAGGTAGCGCTCTCAGCCAAGGATTCCTCCTCCTCCCCCTCTCCCTAAGTGCTGGAAAAAAGGGTCCAGCCCCTGAGATCCAGGGCCTCAAGTCCCATATTATGCTGCTGGCAGGGATAGGAGTGGATGCCCCTAGGCTTTTCTACTCTAACAACACAAAGGCCTTGTTGCCTGACTTTCTGGGCTGGAAGGACAGCTGAGAACAACCAGCTGCATGCCTCTTTGGAAAGAGGCTCTTGCTTCTCCATCAGCAATGAACTCTACCCAAAGGCATCCCTGCCAAGCCTCATTGATGAGAAGGGAAGGCAGGGCAGGTGGGCACACTCACCTGGGTTGGCATTTGCTGCCATCTGCTGGCTGCTCTGCAGGTTGCAGGTTGCATATACTTTGCGATACCGCGTGTGAGACACTTTGCTATTCTCTCCCTGTTATTTTGGATGGATGTGAGAGCTGGACAGCAAAGAGAGCAGAAGAAAATCAATTCATTTGAGATGCTTTGCTGGAGAAGAGTGCTGAGGATCTCATGGATGGCCAAAGAGACAAAAAAAATGGGTACAAGAACAGATCAAGCTTGAACTCTCCTTGAAAGCCAAAGAGGTTCAGATTGAGGCTGTCGTACTTTGGCCATATAATGAGAAAGCATGGCTCACTAGTGAAAACAATCACGCTAGGAAAGGTAGGGAGGAAAGCAAAGCTCTGGTGCTGCGAGAAACTATAAATCCCAGAATTTCACAGCATGGAGCAGCGGCAGGTAAAGTGGTGTCAAACCGGATTATTTATGCAGTGTAGCTGTCCCAATTGAGACAGTTGGAGTGTATGCAGGAGCTTCTGAATAAGACCATGGTTTGGCCAGAGAAGTGGACACCATAGCAGCCCCTCTCTGGATCATTTCCCAAGATGGAAGTCCTGTTTAAGGAGAAAGAAGGACCTAGAACCAGGCCTGGCCCAATTCCCAGCCAACCTAGAACCCACTGCTGTATTCTCTGCACCCAAAAGTCTTCTCAAAGCCTTGGCAAACCATCCTCTTTGCCTTCTCCTACCTCCCATCGTCCACGTTTCTGGACCGCGCAGGTGAGGAAGATGGCTCCGAGCGAGGAGGAGGACGAACCCGCTGGGCGATGTTGTGCACCGGGAACTAAGCCCTTAATCTTAACTAAACACATTACTGATGAGCTCATCAACAAAAATCTAATTATTATGTGTGAGGCCAAGCTTAATTGCTTGTCCTTGACATGCATAATGTGCCACATAAGCCTATTACCCAGTGTAAGCCTATTATTATTATCATCCAGCTCCCTGTCAAAAATATAAAAGTAAGACAGTTAAACATTGTGTTTGGAGGGGGGATAATAATGGGCCACAATTAACAACCAAACCCCCAATGAGGAATCTCAGTTCTCTATGGCGCCTAGGCTTTACCCAACCATTGATCCAAGGGCATCAAGGAGGATGAGCAATAAAAGGGGGCACTTGAGCGTCTGGCATTTACCCCCCAAAAAAAACTTTGCAAAAGGAGGCACAGAGAAGCTCAGAGCCCTTTAGTCCAGTTTATTAAACCCAGACTGTCTCCTTGTTCTGCACTGAGGCTGAATCCCATGCAAACATGCAAAACTCTGTTCCTGATCCGATTACCTGGATTTCAAGTGTGCGGAAGTGCTACAGAAGCTGCTGTTAAGTCTTCACTTTAATTAACAATTGGCTGATATTCAGCTCCGTTCAATTTATGGAAGCCTCTTGCCAAGCTGGCATCTCCAGTGGCATAAATGGCACCAATGGGCTTGGCCATAAGTCAGAAGCAACTTGAAGGCACACAACAATATATATTAAAAGCAAGATAGATAGATAGATAGATAGATAGATAGATAGACAGATAGATAGATAGTTGTGCGCCTTTAAGTTGTTTCAGACTTATGGTGACCCTAATGGGAACTTATCATGGGATTTTCTTGGCAAGACATGTTTTGGGGGGGATTGCCTTTGCCTTCCTATGACTTCCCCAAGGTCAATAAGTGGGTTTCCATGGCTGAACAGTGATGTGAACCCTGGTCACCAGAGTCATAGGGGCTCTTCAGACCGGCTATTAAGGCCAGCCTGAGAATGGAGTCAGGTCATCGCATCCACATGATGCATGCCCCGACTCTGTCCCCCAGGGCATCATGACGCTGCTCCACATGGTGCGTGGCATCATGGCGTTCCTCCGCCGCTGCATCTGCACAACGCAGCACTGAAGGAGTACTGTATGGCCGCAACCACTTTTTGTGGCTCCTTTTTGCACCCTGGGAAGGCCCAATCAGGGCCGCGGTGTGTGGTTGCCACAGTCCTGATCCAGCTAGGAAAGGCACAGAGTTATGCCACCCTTTAGGTGCTGTGTGTACAGCCCCATAGTTAAACTCTCAACCCACTACACCATCCTGGCTTTCAGCTGGAATCTGGGGGGGTACAATTTCTCCATGCATTTTGCCTTCCTTGGGCCATTTCAACCTTAGGAGATGCCTGTTTTTTCCAACAGGAATTGACCCAGAGGTCCATGTCCAAGTCACTTCTTATAGGAGGAACGGTCTCTCCTGGGCTTAAAAGTGCCCAAGTAGGGGCATAATGTTCCAAAGTTGCCCCCTAGGCCCTATGCCTCCTGATGGGATGTGCAATAAGAGTTATTGGGTAAAATAATCCACAGGACTCCTGACCCTTTAGTGCAGTGGTTCCCAAACTTTGGCCTTCGGTGTGTTTTGGACTTCAGCTCCCAGAATTCCTAACTGTTGGCCTGAGGTGGCTGGGGCTTCTGGGAGTTGAAGTTCAAAACACCTGGAGGACAAAAGTTTAGTGGTTCCTTTTCTGCACAACTATTAAAGGGCCAAGAGTCCTTTCCCTTATTCCACCTGACATAAGCCCTAGTGTTTAGACTAGAGACATTTAGGGGGCAAAGAAGTAGGGAGGGCCTTTGGGAGGACAATGGGGGTCACAAATGGTTGTATCTGTTCCTCTGTCCTGACTGTAGGACAGAGGAGCAGATGCAGTTGTATGTCCAAACCTGTTGCAGCTTCTGGCAGATCCTGGGCACCCAACCAAGCTCTGGGCAGCAGATGTCTGGGGTCCATCTTCTTTGGGTTTCCAAACCCTCTTGGTGAGTCATCACAAAGCTCCCCACCCCCATGCCAGCCCAGCCATTGCCACCCCAGGCTGTCCCTTGACCCCATGCCCAATCCCTTCAACTATCCCTTGGCTCCTGCACCATGATCCCTAATTAACGACCAGTAATGAGACAATCCAGTTGCCAGAGCGGCTCTCCTGCCGTGGTCCCTGCCCGCCTCCTGGTGCCATGCAGACTTATCACTACTCGCAGGATGTTTACAATAATTTTTAATTTGTACAATTATTAATCATTTTTTTCTATCTGCTTCATTTGCATAATGATTAGCCTGCTCAGTGCTTGCCATGACGGTGAATGACAGCACTTTAAATTAAATTAAGATTTTAATATCCTTCCTCCTCCACACTTTCCTATGGCTAAGGCTAATCAAAGTCAACCGGTGATGCTGGAGCTGAAGGCGGCAGCTGTCTTTCCAAAAATAGCGCTCAAAAGGGACGTGACGGACGGACTTCGGCGTGGCGCAGGAAACACTTGCCGTCTTTGGTCTCCTCTGCAGTACTCAGTTATAGCACTTCGATTCCACTTTCACTGCCATGGTTCCATTCCATGGGATCCTGGGATTTGCAGTTTAGTGAGGGAAACCTAAAATGTTCAGCCAGGAAGAGCTAGTGGCTCCCCAAACTACAAACCCCAAGACCCATTCATACTACATTATGGTATTTTGATCCACTTTAATTACCATGGTATGGCATGCTGGGGTTTGCAGCCCTTTGAGGCACTGGAGCTGCAATTTGTAAACACCTCATTAAATTACAAATCCTATGATTCCACAGGATGAAGCCCCGACGGTGGTTAAAATAAGAGTGTTATAACTGTGTAATGTAAAAGGGGCCTTGGCCTGTGCAAAACGCATAGCAGGGAACAGTATATTTCCTGCAGAAAACTCATCAAATTTGGTTTTACTGTACTTGTATGCTTCTCTGAGATCTTGCGATATGGGAATGGTTATAGAAACGTTTTAACAAATAAAATGCAACAACCATCTCCAGAGAGACCATCCTGCCATTTTGCATGCTTGTTTCTCCTTCTCTGGTTTCCAGGAGCAATTCCAGAAGAAGTCTGCCAGAGCAGAGGGCCTCTTTTAGCAGCAGCTTTTACATTCAAATCATTCCTGGCAAAGAGGAGGGGGGAAAAGGAGGGAGATTGAAAGGACCTTAGCAACCGCCACAAACCCTCCCAACCAGCCAAAACTCAAAGAAAATCCCTGCTCCAAATCCCAGTCCTAAACCCTGAGCATTTTAGATTTGCAGCTGCTAGAGCAAAGGAGCCACTGGATGCATCCCACAGACATGGAAAACCCTCTTTTTAAAGAGTGTCCCTTTGAACTCTGCGACTGTGGGTAAGTGCTATGGAAACCGCTGTCCGATGCTGCCCTTTCTATCTCTTCAGT
>NC_056527.1:130956888-131044456 GCF_019175285.1 Sceloporus undulatus | reverse complement strand
TTGGTCTGGCACTTTTAAAAGCCTAAAATGCACCAGCAACAACAAAAGCCTCTTTTGCTGTCTCCATAGGATGAAGCCCATCCCAACACCAGTCAGGACAGTTGGAGGGTATGGAGGAAGTGGTGAGAAAATAACTGTATTTAGTCATATTGGCATCGTAGGTGAAATCTTGGTAGGTAGGAAAGAACTAGGTAGGTAGGTACTGGAAAAGATATTGAAGAGCAAAGACATACAACTGAACGCTAAAGTCAGGATCATTCAGGCCATTGTATTCCCCATCATCCCTATGTACGGATGTGAGAGCTGGACAGTGAAGGAAGCAGACAAAAAGAAAGTCAACTACTTCAAAACGTGGTGCTGGAGAAGAGTACTTAGGACCATGGACAGCCAAGAAGACAAGCAAATGGGTTCTTGAACAGATCAGACCAGGGCTCTCCTTGGAAGCAAAGATGGTCAAGCTGAGACTATCGCACTTTGGCCACATCATGAGAAGGCATGGATTACTAGAAAAAGCAATAATGCTAGGAAAGGTAGAAGAAAGAGATGAATAGACTCAATCAGGGGAGTTATTAAGGGTAAAGGCTTATTGCAGGATCTGGGCAAAACTGCAGTAGAAGATAGGGATTCTTGGAGATGTCTCACCCACAGGGTCGCCATGAGTTGGAACCAACTCCAGGGCAGCTAACAACAACAAAGGAAGGCTCAAGAGACTCTCGTCTTTCAGGAACTTGGCTTTCTTCCTCGCTGCCACCTACGAAGGATATTATAGACAGATGCTTATTCTACCCTGACTTAGGGAAGGGACCCCCAGGTCCCATCCAGGAGCAGGAAGCCTGGGATGAAAGGAAAGTGGTTGGAAGGCCAAAGTTTTATGGGATGCCTGTCATGGACTTGAGAGCTCTTCCAACCGGAGTACCTTCCTTCCTTGGTGCCACTTGTCCAACCTGTGCTAAATCCATTCATCCCTTTGTTTCCTCACATTCTAGAACAGTGATGGTGAACCTTTTACAGACCGAGTGCCCAAACTGCAACCCAGACCCCACTTATTTATTGCAAAGTGTCACGTCCCTCTGGCTTTCTAGTAAGAAACTCTGGCAAACTCTGTGCTAGGGCGACAGCATGTGTGCCCAAAGAGAGAACTGAGTGCCACCTCTGGCACGTGTGCCATAGGTTCGCCATCACTGTTCTAGAACAACGGTTCCCAAATTTTGCTCCTCCAGATGTTTTGGACTTCAGCCCCCAGAATTCCTGATAGTTAGCCGGGTCTTCTGTGAGCTGAAGTCCAAAACACCTGGAAGAGCGAAGTTTGGGAACGACTGTTCAAGAAGGGCAATGGGGGATGTCTGGTTCTAAGGCTTCCTATGACTTCCAAAGCCACAGAAAAAAATCAAGAAAGTTACTGGGCACCTAAATGCTTGCCAACTTTCCCACACCCAGGATATTTTAGTCCCATGAAAGACCACAAAAGAAGGCAAAGGTTGGCTCCTGTTTTGAAAAACTGCCTGGAAAGGACCCAAATAGTGGCAGAATTACCCCATCCCACATCCCCTTAGAAACATAAGGGAACATTTAGGGAGGCACAACCTTCCAAGGTCCCATGATAGTGCCCCAACCTCTGCCAGTTGCCCAACCTTGTACTCGAAGGACAGGCCATGAAGACACCTAACCCGTGGCCACCTGCTTTTTTCTCCTTCAGCCATCACAAGTGCCACTGGGACTGCCTGAAAAAGCCAGTGCTAGCCCAGTCGAAAAGCAGGCGAGAGTGGCTCTCCCACTACAAGGCCACTTACACATGTCCACCAAGTAAGAGCAGGGGGAAAGCTCCTGGACAGAGTGGGGTGGCTCCTGTCCTGGTTGCCAGGACTTCAGGTCACGTCGCTCCACTCACCCACTCTCCTTCTCTCTGTCCAGCTATCCAGCCACGCAGCAGCAAGAGGCCGCCTTGCACTCCTCCGCACCCAAATCCTCCCCCGATGGACCTCCAGACCACACAACAGACAGCATTCATGGCCTGGGATCCCAAAGGGCAGCACCCGACAGAGATAAAGGCAAGAGGGAAGGTGGAGAGCACCTCAGAGGACCTTTTCTTTTGGGGCAGCCGAGACAGAACAGAACCCCAGAATCACAGAGATGAGTCAATACTTTAAGAATTTAGAGGACTGGGGTAAGGAAAGATTATGGCATGGAGCTATTTCCATTCAGAAAAGCGGACGGAAGTTGTGCTTCCTTTGTGCACCTCATCTTTGGGTAGTACCATCTGTTTGGGTTCAAACAAGTAACCATCTCTAGTGAAAAGCTAACAACAGCTGACTGCAGCCTACTTTTATCAAATGCATGGAGTCCTTTCCTCCATAGGCAAAGGATGAAACATATGCATGGCCTACAAGGGAGGGAAGGAAGGAGGGAAGATGAATGTGCCGGGCTGAAAGTCTGCAAGAATGCCGAGTGAGATTCCTAACCAGGCTGTGCTTTGCAGGGGAGTCCTCACCAGTTTCCACGGGAACCATCCCGGAGGCAAGCACCCCACAGCCATTGCCACTCATGGCCACTCGCCAGCCCCCCAGGCAAATGCCCACCCCGCCTTGTGAAGTACACCTCACCAAGCAACCAGTGCTCCCTGGGACGCAGAAAGGAAGAATCAAATCTGTCAGGTAGAGCTAAAACCAACCTGTGATGGCAAAGGAGCAGCTAAACGCAGCTCTGAAAAGGGTGGAGGGTCTGAAAAATAGAAAAGTTCCTTATTTTATTAATTACCTGCCTTTCTCCAAGATAGAGCCCAAGGTGGATCAAAGCATAGGTCAAAACTAACTAAAGCTCTGCACACTTCACATGCCAGTAATTTCTTTTTTTGCCTTGCAGAAAATGCCCTCGTCTTTGGAGAAAGGCAAGGAGGCATTCCAACCTCTCTGCAACCCACGCAAGCTGGATACGTGACCAAGTACCAAAGCGATTTCCCACCACAAAGGTCCTTCCCAGGCAAGGCTGCACCAGCCCTGCCTCCTCTGGACAACTTGGCCATCAACCGAACCTTCAGGTGGGTGCCACTCATTGGAGGGATCTTGGGGACAAAACAAGCCCTGGTGGTTCCAGCCCAAGGTCCTAACCTTCTTCTGGTTCCACACAGCAACAGTTTCAAGACCATCCAGAGGGAGAGCTACCGCCGGTGGGACGCCTCCGCTTACTCTCATGCCCTATTCACCCCACAGAAGGAGCATTTGGGCAGAGAGGGGGGTGAGAAGTTTGGAGGAGACCCTGCAACAAAGGTATGGAAAGCACTTAAGACAGTTGCAGAGAAGGGTCTTAGAACTGGGAAGAAGGCTGCTGTAAATTTATCCACATTGTTATATATTTTTAATTGTTTCCAGTAGCCCTGTTTTTAAAAGGATAATTTCTTTAAGTGCACCACTTTGAGTCCTTATACTGTATTGGGAGAAAGGTAGGATATAAGTAAATAAAATAATAGTTTTTAACTTTTGGGGGGCTTTTAGCAATATTTTGTTTTAATCCATATTGTAGGACACCCTGGGTCCCATATAGGGGAAAGTGTTTCTCAAACTAGTATCATGCACGGTGGTCAGGTCTTCCATTGCTCTTCTTAGCTCTTCTGAAGGTCCACTAGCAGAACAAGTGGCCTTTCCCATACAAAAGGCCTCTTTACTCACCTGCACATAGTCATCAGCCATCCCATTATGTCCCAGCACCTGCCTTTCAGAGATAAGTGGCAGCCTTGCAATAGGGAGCTCAGGTCTTCAGCTGATATGGCCAATTGGCAACAATTGTCAAGCTTCCATGAATGTCCTGCAGCAAAGGAACTAATACATAACCCTTGAGACATCAGACCTGGCCACAGTGACACATGATTTGGTTACACCCAAATCTGTAATTTGGACGTAATGGCTGTAATGGACTCAACATAAGACTTGCCTTTGAAGCAGGCTCGGAAACTTCTGTTGGTCCAAAGAGCTGCAGCCAGATTGCTAACCAGAGCTGACTACAGAAAAAACACAGCACCAGCTGCTGATCCATTTCCCAACACAATTCAAAGTGCTGGTGATGACTGGTAAAGTCCCATACAGCTGGGTTCAGGCTATCTGAAGGACCACATCTTCCCACGTGAGCCTGCCCAAACTCTAAGATCTTCAGGGGAGGAACTTCTCTCAATCTCACTGCCTACATAGGCATTTGGTGGGAACGCAAGAGAGGGCATTCCCTGTCACTGCAAGGAAATGTATTTGCAAGTTCAAAATTCTTCTCTCTTGCAGCTCACACACCTCTTTCCAGCCTTGGCCAAGGGCACAGAGTCCTTTAAATGGTCCACCACACAACTGAGGTCACCAACGGCCAAGTTCGATGACACCACAGCATACAAGTTCTTCTTCCGGGACTGGGGGGCTCGGCCCCGTATTCGACATGGAGACCCTTGGGAAGGAATCCATAATCACTCTTTGGTAAGGGTGAAGTTTTGGGGTGGGTTAATGAAGGAGGAAGCTGGGGTTGAATGATAGCAGACCAGATTAACATTCCTAGAATACTATTGCCAGAAGGTGCCTCATTGAGTGCAATACCCTACAAAATGGAGTAAGTCCAGCTAGTTTGCAGCAGGCAGCTATCCAGACTCTTTCAGAAGATACCGAGAGAAGGAGCCCCACCACACCTGTTCAGAGGGCTGCATGCCTTCAACCTTATTAAAAGAGTGAAGCAGCAGGGAGCCAGGGCACCTGCTGTCCCTCCAGATGCTGTTAAGGATTGCAATTCCCATTAGATTCCAGCCAGACTGTCCCAGGGTGATGGAGGATGGGAAACATGGTAGGGCCCAGAAGCACCATTACAAATACCCCCATCTCACTGAAATGCTTCAGGTGCTGGGGAAGACAAGTCAAAAAGATGCATTTCCTAAAAGCAGTTCTGCTTGTTTCCTCACTAACCCATGCAAAAGAGGAAATACAGACATTTTATCTGGGGCAACCATTTCTCAGAAGCAAAACCCAGGCTCAACAAATTCATACCCTCCTCCACCTTGTTCCTTGGAGTCATGGAGGTGCTGCAACATTTTTGAGTTTCTTCCATCTCCGAGGATGAGGAAGCAGACCAACTGCCTACATCCCCATCTCCCTGCTCTCAGCACTGTCATTTTAGCTGCTACTCTCCCTTCAATTCCCAGCTTGAACAAACGGATAAGAGTCCTCTCATGTCCAAGTATGTTTTTACACTATGACACACATCTGCCACACTGACTTACTGCCAGTAGCTTGGGTATTGTTTCTTCAAACAGGGTCCTTTTGAATGCCAAACCACAACAAGCACTGCATGGCTGCTCAAGAGAAAAAAGAAAACCAGCTGTCCCAGGCCAGAACCAAACCACACCAGAGAGAGGGAAAGCATGACTTTGCCACTGTCCAACAGGAGGCATACAGGTATTCAGCCAAAGGTAAGCATGGGGGGGGGGGGGCGTCCCCAGGTTTGGCTTGAGGGTGATGGGCAGTGGTTGGAACAACAGTGGCAGCCTGAACCAGTTCCGCCTTCTCTTCCCACCTGCAGGCCTATCCCACTTCCTCTCTATCGGTTCCAAAAGTACTTAATCCAGCAAGAAATGTCACACAACCAAAGTGTGAACATAGCAGCCACAAGGACCAGATGCCAGTCACCAAGAAATCGGAATCTTGGATGTTAAAGTGGATGATGGGGCTTGCAAGTTTTAAAATGGTGCTTTCAACTTTTGCTCATGAGTGGGGTTCTTAAGAGTCATTCACAATTTTAAAAATGTCTTCATTATTAAAAAACTTGTAATAGCTCCAGCCAGTGAGGTGTCATCCTGCTCATTTCCTGCTACCAAAATATGACACTAGCATTTAAAATATCACACACCAGTGATGTTTTTGTAAAAAGCTGTTATTTACAAACTGTACGTACAAATTGCAAAGGATAGAAGAAATATTATCTGTGAAGAGCCCTCCCCACCCCATCCTTGTCCCCTGAGCTGCACGGAATCCAGATTCCTATGAAAAAGTCATTGTATTTAGCTTTTCAGTACACTTCCAACAGAAGGCCCTCAACAGCAGGCCGTTTGTTCAATTTCTCCAAGGACGCCTAACTAGACACTGCACTTAACTGAGTGCTCCAAGTGCCCAACCGCAAACCTGTTAAGGGCATCAAAAACCCATCTAGCACAACAATACAGCCCAAACCTTCCACACTTGGGCATGAAAGGAAGGTTCACTGAAGAGGTCCCTGCCAAGGTCAGCGGCAACATCTCTTCCTGCTTGGCGAGATCAAAGAAGCTGTTTCATTCAAGTGTTGCAGTCTAGTCAAAAACGTCTGTTCACCCTGGACTTGGGACATCTCCACCAGGACTGACTCTTCCAGTCCTTCTAGCACAGTCTATGCCCCAGGAACCTTATAAGCTTCCCCTTCTGCCGGGCTGAAGCCATTTCCCTGCCTTTCCACGAGCTTCTGGGCGGAGCCTGAAGCCCCTTTGAGTTGTTAGGGACAGTGCTGTGGCAAAGAAGATTGTGCCTGGCAGCAGATCCAATGTGGTGAGCAGGTTCTCCCAGGTCGCAAATGGGCCACTCATTCCTTACATGTCCTCCACACTCCATTTGTAGGCCAGCTCCTGCACAGCCTTCTTGCTGGCAATTCTTGCAAAGCGCTTCTGCTCAAAACCATTTGATCTACAGAGGAAAGGAGAGCAACCAGGCAATTTGTACACAAAAAAACGGAAGACACATGTTTCTTTCACTGAACAAGGGACTCATCTGGGTAGAATTTCTTTAAGGGTCCAATTCTGCCATTGGTCTTCAGGCAATGCTGAGCCCCATCAGTGAAAGGGCTGAAAGGCTTCTCTGCTGTGTATCATTTACTGCATTACCGGCCATCAATAAAGCTTATGCTATGGCAGTAACGCATACCAGTTTTCATCATACTGGAGCTGGTGCTTCAAGAGCCATCTTTGGACTTGGCTCTCCCCATGCCTTCCTAAATTCTCCCCCTAAAACTGCCCCACTGCACTCACTTGCCCAACTGGGGAAATGCAACAGTTTCTGATTAGCAATAATGAGGATCCTGTGGACCCTCCCCCTCCCAAAATACATCCCCAATGGGGCAGAGTTCAACCTCCATAGAAGCAGCTTTCTCAGCCATGAGTCAAAGCTGTATGTAGGGAATGCAGCTGGTACCTATCAGTCCCACCACTGGCACAAAGTGGCATGTTTTGCTAATACTCTCAGAAAGCAAGACTCACCTGTCAACTCCATCCCAGCGATACCCAGGCCAGATATTAAACCTGTTGAGTGGGGGTGCTGGTCCATTATACCTTGGCTTTTCTGAACAGATGAAAGGAAATAAAAAAAGCCAACAACCTTGTAAGAACAAAATATCAGTGAAGCCAGAGCATTATGTTGGTATTGACTTTAAACAGAGACAGCGAAATATTAAATGTGGATCTTAAACTCAAAATGCTAACATAAACTGGCTAAAAGCAACCACAAGACATGAATATAAACCAGCCCCAAAACATATGATTTATGGAGAAGACATTGTGGTCACTTGCAATTGTGTACAAGGAACATTTGAAATATCAGAAAGCATGACATTTCCAGGGTGTTACCTACTGTTCTTTAATAAAAAAATTTAAAACCCAGCTGCCAGTCCCTTTTGTTGAGGCGCCTAAAAGAGGGCAATGAGAGTGTGCTGTAATTCAGAGAAAGGGGGCAAAAAAGCCCTCGCAGGTTTGCTTGCCATTTCCACAATCCTTTGTTCCTATGAATGTACTGCTTCTAAACCCTATCTATCCTAAGATGCAGATCCCTCAAGAAGTCTATGTTTTTCAGAGTGGCTTTCTAGGGACAGCATTCACTCTTACCCTTGACTGTGGGCAAGATCAGACCATACCTACTCCTGGTGGTTACGAGTTTAACAGTTCTCCCTGGGCTCAGCAGCCTGCCTGCCAGCGACTCACCCACCCATCCACCCGCCCACATCACCCCATTGCCAGGAGGGCCGCGCAGTTATGAGCCCTGACCTTTTGTGTCTTTCTTCTCCTTGGCCTTCTTCTTCCTAAGGAAGTCGGCCATGGGGTCGCCTTCTCTCTCCTGCTCCCGCAGCATCTTGTCCAAGTCTTGGTCATCAATGTACCGGGCCAGAGGCTTCTGCATTTCCTTCACAGCATCCTCTATATTCTGCTGCTGCTGCCTGCTCTGTGCGAGGCTGTGAGACACACAAAAATAAAAGCAAGACAGAAGTGGTACAGCAGGAGTTTTTCCCCTTGACTGTTTGCCCATTGTGAAAGGGGAAAGAAGGCAACAATGCACTTAGGATATCTTCACACTGTCCTCCTCACAGGGCTGTGATCAGGATGTGTGCTTTGGATGCACATCCAAATGTCCCCAGTATAATCTCTGGTCAGACCAGCTAAAATGGATCATGGAGCAGATATAGAAAAAGACCCTTCTCTGCTTAAGACCCTGGGCAGCGAAAAGCAATTAAACTTGCTAGAGCAGAAGCAACAACTGCGTAGCCTTCCACATCCTACTGAACTGCAGCCCTAGCCAATAATGGGGATTGCTGGGAGCTAAAGTCCAACAGCATCCAGGCAGCTGCACAATTACTATCTCTAGAACAGAGGAATAAAATGTTTCATCTGGCAGAAATCAGATGCCCCCATCCCTTGTTGCTACCATTAAGCCTTCCTGGCTTTTCTCTGCCTCCCTGGCCCTTCCTGATGACCTGGGTCTGATACTCTGAACTCCAGAATCCAGCCAGCTTACCCCTTCCCCCACTTGGCATACTGCTCCTCTCGCTCAGATTTCTCTTCTGCTTTCTTCTGCTGTTCCAGCCTCTCCTGCTTCAAGTCCCTCTTTCGACCCGATTTATCCCGGAAAACAGTTTCGGCATTTTGCGATTGAGCTGAAAAAGGAGCCACACATTCAAATCAGAGCATTATCATCATTGCACCACCAAGGCAACTCTCTCTGATTCTTTCTGTGCCTCCAATAAACCCTTGCATAAGTGGGTGGGGAAATTTCTGTAGCACCCAGAAAGTAAATAATCAAAGTGAACCATTTTTTTCCACTTCCAGGTAATATGACTTTCTGGGTTGCAAAACTTTATTTCCAGACATCTCCCAAACAAAGACTGGGCTGTCTACTCCCATTATTGCTACTAAAAGTGTGCTTCGATGTTAAACTGGACAAGATCCATTTGCATTTCTCCTAAGTCTGCTGCCTGTTAGTGTCAATGGGCTTTGCACAACTACTGAAAAACCGACATTCTTTTATCTGTAGATTTCCTCTTAGCAGAGGTTTCTCCTCGCCTCCCTAGTAAGTAAAAGAAAATAAGGTCCTTCAAATAACCAGGACCTGAGTCACATAGGGCTTTATATTTTATAGGGCTGAGAAACCCACATAGCTCAGTGGCCCAGACTTAGTTCTGGGAGAGACTGATTCAGATCCTGTTTGTGCCACAGATTCACTGGGTGACCCTGTACAAACCAGCCCCTCAGTCTCCCTTCTTCCTGCAACCAAGAGACAGATGCCGCATGGCACTCACCTTCCAGATGTTTGCTGCTGCTTCCACCCTGCCGCTTCAGATCCTGCTGCTCCCTCCGTAGCAACTCAGCTGATACCAAGCCAGCCTTGCCACCTGAGAGCATCTGAGGGCCCTGAAAGCCAAAACCAGCACATCTGTCACACACATAACAGACAAATGCCATATTTTTGACAGTTCCACCCAAGTGTTAGATGCCTCAGATTCTGTAGTATAGCTGCCTCAACCAAGCAAGGCACTGTCAAGAGCAGCACGTCCCCCAAGCCCATCAACATTACTGACCAGACCTACTGGGACTTCCAAACCGAGCTAGAGCAAACCCATTTCCTGATGGGCACCTCCTCACCCTTTGGCTGCTGCTCCTCTCTTTGGAGTCCTCAGTCCAATGAGGTGATGAACGGTCAGGAGGACTCTTGGATCTGTGGGTTTTCTTTGAGGCCGCTTGACCCCTTCGGGGAGGAGACAAATCAGAGTCCGAAGACCCACGGTGCTTCCTTCTGGGTGGGGAGAGATCTGAAGGAGAGTTTTGCCATTGCAACATGTTGCGACTGGGCCGTGGTGGGGAGAGATCTGAGTCAGAGGAGGCTCTGGCATTGCCCCGCGGGAGTGAGTGGGAATCAGAACCAGAATCAGAATCGTGCCTCTGGCGCTTCCTTGGGGAAGGTGCTCTCGGATGAGATTTCTTATGGCCTGGAGAGCCTGTGCACAGAAAGACCAGAGTCAGAATGCATGTGCAAATCAGACTGGACATTTTCCAACATTTTTATAAGACCTGGATTATTCAGAGTTCTTCTCTAAAAAAGCACAGCACTTTTCAGAAGTCAACTCACCTTGGGAGGATGGCTGTTTCCGAGGAAACAACTGGTTTGCATCAGAACTGTGTGTTTTCTTCCGAGGTGCTGACGCTTCAGGAGTAGCCGGCCTCTTCAGATGGGCAGAGTCCTTCTTTGGGAAGCGCTCCTGTTGGCCTTCACTCAAAGGTCTAGAATTATTTATGCTTGCTCCAGAATGGAGCCTTTTAACAGATAAATTAGGTAAGTTGTGGCAGCTTCTCCTGGGTGGAGACTGATCCGATGAATCGTGGGGGGCCCTCCTGGGAGGAGACTGGTCTGGTGGATCATGGCGGCCCCACCTGGGTGGGGACCCATTTTTGGTGTGGTGGTGGCCCCTCCTAGGTGGGGACTGGTCTGGCGAATCATAGCGGACCCTCCTAGGTGGGGACTGGTCTGGGGATTCATGGTGGCCCCTCCTGGTTGGAGACCCGTCTTTGGAGTCATGGCGGCCCCTCCTGGGTGCGAACTGGTCTAGCAAATCATGGTGGCCCCTTCTGGGAGGAGACTGGTCTGGAGAGTCATGGCGCCCCCTCCTGGTTGGGGACTGGTCTGGGGAATTATGGCGGCCTCTCTCAGGTGGGGACTGGTCTGGAAAATGTAGTGGGTTTTTTTGCTTTGCAGCTTCTGAACTGGAAGGCAAGGTCACAAGAAAGAACACAGCGTAAATTAACCACATCTTGTATAGAGGAGACTAAATTCACCTAACATTTGGTTATCAGATGTGATTTTGCCAAGAATCTTCACCCCGTGTGTTACACAACAAGCAGCAGAAAAATTCTGGGAACTGATCTCCTGGCCAAAGAACTCCTTTTGACCATGAAACACAACCGTCCGCCAGGAGCTTCTTCCCCATTCACGCAGTGCCAGCAGATGGCATATCAATGGGCCATCATGCACAGGCATTCTTCAAAAACATTCAACAATTAATAATTTTGCATGCTATTCCTCTCCAATGCTATTACTTCAGCCCAAGCCAGTTCAAGACACACGAAAGAAACGATGTTGGAGACTTACTACCTGCTTTTTAGTGGCACAAAGGCTACACAACCTGTTTTCAATGAGTCTGCAACAAGCTTTGTTTCTTACATTTGACTATTTCATACTGTCAGCAGGTTACAAAAGTTCCTTCCACCCAAAAGGTATTTCTAAACAAATGCACCTACACACAATGCCAAGGCCACCTATCAGTAGAAAATTAAATGATTTGGTAACGCTTTACCCCAATACCAAAATAATAGTAGTAGTAGTAATAATAATAATAATAATAATAATAATAATAACAATTCAAAAATTAAGTGACAGACATAGCCAAGAACAGAATATCAGGCTTCAAACTACTGTTCCTCACCTATTTGTTGATTTTACAAAAGCAGGACGGTCAGTTCTTTGGGTCACTTCATTTTGCTCTAAAGAGAAAAATCAAAACTCGTCTTTACATGTGCCTAAACCAGTAACTCATAAAGTGTAATACAGTCACCGCAAATCCCCTTTAACTCCAGACACCAAGATTAAGTCCCATACGTGGGGAAAAGTCAATGTATAAATAAAAGTACAACACTTTAAAAGAACAGCAGAATGCTAACCTCCCAACAGCTTCCATTTGTTACTGGTGCGGAATACTTCCATCCATTTGACTTCATCTGGGCGTTCATCAATGAACTCTGCCACCTGGAAACAACAGGTGAAACAAGGGATTCAGACTACATCAAGAGGCCCATTACTCTACAAGACGAAACATTCCCTAAGCAGGCAAGTTTTTACTCAACGCATCTGTGCACACCCAATATCTTATATTCTGGTGCCTCCCTATGGAAATTATAATTCACACAAACAACCCTTTAAAAGCACCAAAGTCCTAGACATATCCTTAGTGGCCGCTATTACATCCAACTAATACACAGCCTTAATACTCACCACAGGCAAGTCTCCCTCGTCCCCTTCATCGTCCTCTTTCTCCTGCTCCACAGGAACGCTTTTCCAGCTTGTGTCGTCGTCATCCACTATGCGCATCCTGAGTGATTAGCAATAAGAACAGCATCTAAACACAGCTGTAAACCCTGGACCTTTTTAGAACAAGAAGCCTGGCAATGGCATGGCATACTATGCTTCCCCCAGAGATTCACCTCTATAAACACTTAGATACTAAAGTGTTGGGGAACTCAGAAGAGAAGCTGCTATATCAGAGGATTGATTATTATTATTATTATTATTATTATATGTTTATTTTAAAAACACATTTAGATGTATCCTAGAACATTACATATGACATTAAGACAAAATGATGTGACGACAACAAGAGAGAGAAGAAACAGGAAAGAACAAAAACCTATGAGCATTAACAAGGGGAGTGTGAATAATCCAATGTATATACATACAGACACGCACACACATATTTATCTACCTATGTATATATATAGACACTGACATATATGTATGTGTGTGTATATATATATATATATATATACACACACACACACACACACACACACACAAACAGATATATCTATACAGATATGTGTTATATGTTTAAATATATAAAATACAGATGTTGAATATTGCTGTATTATAATTATAAATTACTAAGAAAAAATTAGATAATAACATTTGGTGCATTATTATGTGTTCTTTTAGTATTTGTATAACCAATTATATATATATACATACATATATATATATACACACACACACACACACACACACATATATATATATATACACACATACACATTCAAGATGACCTGAACAGACTAGAAAGCTGGGCCAAAGCCAACAAAATGAAATTCAACATGGAGAAATGTAAGGTACTGCACTTAGGGCGGAAAAATGAAATGCACAGATATAGGATGGGGGACACCTGGTTGAACAAGACTACATGTGAAAGGGATCTAGGAGTCCAAGTGGACTATAAGTTGAACATGAGTCAACGGTGCAATGCGGCAACTAACAAGGCCAATGCGATTTTAGGCTGCATCAATAGAAGTATAGTGTCTAGATCAAGAGAAGTAATAGTGCCACTCTATTCTGCTTTGGTTGGACCTCACCTGGAATACTGTGTCCAGTTCTGGGCACCACAGTTAAAAAAGGATGTTGAGAAACTGGAGCCATGTGTCCAAAGGAGGGCAACTAAAATGGTGAAGGGTCTGGAAACCATGCCCTATGAGGAACGACTCAGGGAGCTGGGGATGTTTAGCCTGGAGAAGAGACGGTTAAGAGGTGATATGATAGCCCTGTTCAAATATTTGAAGGGATGTCATATTGAGGAGGGAGCAAGCTTGTTTTCTGTGGCTCCAGAGAACAGAACACAGAACAATGGATGCAAACTACAGGAAAAGAGATTCCACCTCAACATTAGGAGGAACTTCCTGACAGTAAGGGCTGTTTGACAGTGGAACACACTCCTTCCTCGGAGTGTAGTGGAGTCTCCTTCCTTAGAGGCCTTTAAACAGAGGCTGGATGGCCATCTGCCAGGGATGCTTTGATTTGGATTCCTGCATGGCAGAATGGGGTTGGACTGGATCAGGGCCCTAGCGGTCTCTTCCATGATAGTCTTTGATTCTACACACATCTTGCCAAGAAAGACCCATGATAGGTTTGCCGTATGAAGGCACACAACAACAACAACAACAACAACAACAACAACAACACTGTCTCAGCCTCAGAGGAAGGCAAAGGGGAGCCTCCTCTGAGCAAACCTTGCCAAGGAAACCCCAACAGAGGTCCACTTTAGGGTCGCCCTAAGTCGGAAAGGGCCTGCCCTCCCAAGAAGGTCCCTCACCGGCCCACCGCCGCCTCCTTCGCCCCTTCCTCCTCCTCCTTCTTCTTCTTCCTCCTCCGCCGCTTCTTGGCCTCGGACTCCTCCTCGCCTCCCAAATAGCGCCGCCGAAGGTACTCCGCCTTCGACAGCCCAGACGCCGCCATTTTAGCACACTGGCCGGAAACGGAAGTGCCGCTCGGGACGGGAGCGAGGGGAAAATACCATAGAGACGAGCATCTCTATGGTCGGAACGGAGGCTGCGTGCTGCACGCCCTCTAGAGGCAACCTCGGTTACTGCCCAAACATTAGTCCTCCGTTCGGACTCCAGATCCCAGAGTGCCTGACTGCTGGCCGAGGTGGCCGGGGCTTCTGGGAGTTGGAGTCCAAAATTGCCTGGAGAACCAAAGCTTGGGAATCCCAGCTCCATAATAATAATATCATCATCGTATTTGATTCTATGATTCTATCATCATCTTGAAACGATCCAAATGGCAACAGCCTTAGTTTAATCTTTTTGCCTTCTAGGGCAGTGGTTCCCAAACTCTGGACCTCTTTTGCATCCAAAACACACTGAGGAAATAATCTAGTTTGAGACCGCTTTAACTGCCCTGGCTCAATGCTGGGGAATTCTGGGAACTGTCATTTTGTGAGACATTTAACCTTCTCTCTGCCAGAGAGCTCTGGTGCCTCAGTTCCCAGGATCCCCGAACACTGAGTCAGGGCAGTTAAAGCAGTCTCAAACTGGATTATTTCTGCAGTGTGTTTAAGACCTTGGACTTCAGCTCCCAGGATTTTGTTGGCCAAATTGGCTGGGGCTTCTGGGAACTGAAGTCCAAAACACAAAGAATTAAAGTTGGAAAAGACCATAATGGCCATCCAATTCCAGTCCAAACCCCTGCCATGCAGGAACTCTCAATCAAAGCATACCCTGTGACAGATGGACATCCAGCCTCTGCTTAATAAGGAGGACAAGACAATGGGAGATGGCCATCCACCTGTAGGACCAAACTTTGGGAATCACTGTTCTAAGGAGAGCTCAGGCTTGATTTGCCCTTGGACCCATTTATAGGTCTTTCTGGCAGTCTGTGGCATCCATAGACCTCTCCTCCAGCGCTGCATTTCAAATGAGTTCTCTTGCGGTCAGCTTTTTCCAGGACCCAGCATTTGCAACCATACATAGAAATCAGTCCTCCTGCTGCTGCTCCCATGGTTCAGGCAAGAATTCTCTTTTACGAAGTCATGTAAAACTCTCAGTGGCTAGCAGCCACAGGAGCTACTACAGGCTCTTGGATGGTTTTTACAACTGCATTTGTACTTTTTAAAAAATATTATCAGTATCTTAGGGAAGATACTTTTACTAATTATCTTAGTAAGTATCACTAAGTAGGGTTGTGGGGTTGCCGGGTTTGGGGGGGGGGGGATTTCTGACAGGCCACAGGATTGGCCCCTAGGCAGATGCAGCAAGGCAATTAATAATACTCTATCCAGCTCCACTGCAAGCAGTCTGTCCTCTACTCACCCACCCAGCAAAGATTTTTAAGAGGACGTTACCCCAGAAGCTACATAAAAGGCCCAGATAAACTACACTTGAGTACCTCACAACCAGAGGAAACAATACAGCAACACTGTTTGGGTAAGGCTTTCATTTTTCAAGATCAGGACCACTTTTTACATTCAGCAGGGAACTATTTTTTATTTTCATTTATTGAATTTATACCCCACCTTTCTGCCAGGAAGGTCTTCTTTTTAGCTATAATGTATCCATCGTAGTTTGTAAGCCAAATTGAGTCCCACCTTTGAGGAAAGGGATATAAATAAAGTTGCTCAACATCCTCCTCCTCCTCCTCATAGCAAGGCAGTCACACTTCAATTACGAGAACAGATCCACTTTTTTATTGCTCCAAAGTAGATAGACGAAAAAGATAAACATTTGCAGAAAAGAGGGCAGTAAAGGGCTGTCAATGTTGCAGAAATGGTAGAAATACAAGCCACCATCCATACACTGGACAGGACCCAAAATGCAACCGAGTGCTGAATAACCCAGTCAGACACCAGGAAGACTGCAGTGCCTGGACAAGGGTGGCTCATTTGTACAAAATGGATCCCCACCCAGCCCAAGCCCCAAACAGGACATCAGCCTACAGATAAGCCAGTCAGATTCCAACTAAGCCACAATTCAGCTTTAATACGTAGGCAGGCACTGCTGGCTGCTGACAGTAAGTGAAAATCAGTCTTGAGAGGTACAAACCACAGATGCAAACTACTCCTTCCCAAAGAGAAATCTCTGCCAGGAAAGTTCCTTTCTTTCTCCTCTGGTGTCCTTGGGTTGCACTTGAAGTGGGCTCTTGCTACCGCTTGGAGGAGGGCTCTGTCTCATAGCCCTCCGTCTTCATATCATTAAGGCCCAGCTCTTCATTCTGCTCAAACCGCCGCTCATAGCGTTCCACATTCATCTCGGGGTCTTCCTCAGGAGCATAGACGTTCTGTAGGCATCAGGGAGGCCGGGGTAAGCAGAGGCATGACAAGGATGCCTTTCCCTCCCAGCCCATAATGCCACCCTGCAACCTTCACTCCTGCATCTCCAATGCCCTCAGTCATCCAGAGATCTCTCCCTCCCTCAAACAAGTCTTCCATTTCTTCTGCACAGCCCCCTATGCTTAAAAGTGCATTCGAGAAAACCCAAGCAATGCCACCTCTTGCTTCCTTTGAAGTGCTTCTCAAACACTGTCTTCTCTATGATGCTTGGTTCCCATGGTATGGAGTAACTAAGCCCAGGTATGGTATGACTGTAATTATCTCCTGCTTCTCTCTTCAATTTGTCCATAGGCTCTTTTAAGTTGGGATTTGTCCTCTCAGAACTCCTTTATATTACCCAACATGATTTTTCAAAAGGAGCAGGATGCATCCGTTTGGTTTTCCACACTCAGCTATGCAGCTGGCAAGTCCTCAGGCCAATGTTTCAGATTGCTTGTAACCAACCTTTTCTTACACATTCCGAAGGATACCCAAACTGGCATTTTTCGATAGACCACTCCACCTATCTTACTTTTACTATTTTACTGGACCTGAGATATACCTTCCGCTTCCAACAGAACTATCTGCTCATGATATTCTCCCTCTGCCTTTCCAATTTCACATTACCTGGAGATAACTGTTCCCTGCAGGGTCATCAAGGACAAAATGTACCTTCAGCTGCCCATCCAGGATCTGGGAAGGGAGGAAAAAGGCAGACTCATCAAAGAATGAAGGAAACAGTTCACCATCCTTTCCGTCTCAGAGAATCAGCCTGTGTCCAGAAGAAGAATCATTCCTAAGTGCCTAAAACTATTTCCAGTCAGGCAACAGCACCACAAGAAGACACAGCAGGGAGCAGGTAAACAGGGAGGTGCCTGACCTGCTGCAGCTTCTTGCTGAACGCATGGAGTCTCTCAGTTCTGTCAGGGTTAGAGCTGTCTCCAAGGGTGAAGGGGTTTTTTTCCACCTGTGGAAGAGATGATTCAGTGTCAGGGTGCTGGTCAAGCAGAGTCTCGCTGCCCTTCTCCTTCACAATCACACCCCCCCCCCAGCTTTCTCACTCAACTGTGAGTGTTCTGCCAAGAACTCATCAGCCAAGAGGAAGAAGTAACTCCACCAGCTGAAGGGCAGCCAATGAGGCAACTAAACTTCTGCTGCTTATTTTCCTTTCCATGATCACATCTTTATTTTACATCATATTTGATAGGCTGTTTTATTTTTCATGCACTATACATAGCTTTGTTAGGTTTGCCTTGAATATGCTGCATTAAGTAACGAAGATAGCTCACCAGACCCTGGATGTCCTTCAGCAGTCCTTCCAGAGTTGTGAATTTGCCACCCAGGACTCCCATTCCTAACTCGAACTCTAGCTCTGGAATCTCCACTCTGCAGGTTTCAGACTGTGGAGAAAGAAATTTGAATTATTTTCTCAAAGACCAAAAGCTAGGCAAGTTGATGGCAAAAATTTGCAAGCCAAAGAGCAGGAAAGGTGCACTGCCTTCAGAATTGTAGCAGTTTTTGAGACTGACTGTGTGAAAGAAGTTGTGGCATAGACTTTCATAGACTGGGTCTCCTTCATCAAGTGCATGGACTTCATTTATCTGAAACACTCTGCATCTGATGAAGTAGACTTGGCCAACCAAAGGTTTGTGCTACAACTTCACTGTGTGTGCTAATCTCAAAGCTGCTACAAGACCCCTTGGCATACCTTCAGAAGATCTCTCGTCAGATCCGATGAGTCCGTTATATGAAGGGAGATCTTGGTTCCCAACGGTTCTATGGCTCCTCCTGATTTAACCTGAGAACAGGCAGGCAAACTGTTAAACAGAGTCAGGACAGAGGTGTGGAGTCCCAGAAGATCTCAGTCTGCTCCAGAGCACAAAGCCTCACCTCGTTCGTTCTATGCCCACAGGCATCACAGTTTGTGGCCATGATAATGACTTCTTTGAAGTGGGGAATCTCTGAGTTGGGAGGCGTCAAGGAAACCTATGTTCAGATTCAGGCAGCCAAATTCACACACACCACCCTGTCTACCACATACAGATGCAAGCCCCGCATCCTTTTTTTACACAAAAATATTGTTTCATTACCTCCATATGTTGTCAGAAGCTCAGACCAACACTTCCAGCCCCAGCAGCATGCATTCTGGCCACTGGTGCAACTCCCACAGAAGATGGGTATGGTTGAAATGTGCTTTCTGGCCATGAGCAATCCGTCTCCTCCACATGCACTTCATTGGTCCTACCTGAAGCTGGGTATGTTGCTCTTTCACCAGCTCAAAGGATACGCACCAGCTTCATGTTTGTAATAGCAGGTGCATTACATTCAGGGCAATTTGTGTTGAACTGATGCACCTGTGACAGCATGCAAGAGAAGCAATGTTGAAGCATTCTTCCAAAGACCACACTCTTCTCAAGTCAAGAAGCAGATTCACCCAGGGAACACTGCAGATCCAACAGGGGCACCTGCTGCTTCATCAGAATCAGCCAAGCAGCAGACCACTCACTCACCTCATTTCTGAGATCATCAGCAGAGTCAGGTGAGTTTTCATGGGGTTCCTCAGCCTGAGAAATAAGACAGAGATTAGAACCACATTCCTTACCACGCCAACTTAGGATCTACAAGCGGGGTCAGAGGACAAGTAGCTCTACAGTGCCACAAAAGTTGGAATGATTTCCAGAGGAATACAACTGTGGCATCTATAGGAGCAAAAGCAACCAAGTTTTAAAGGCAAATTCATTTAAATGTATGCTGTCACTGACTATAGCCCACATTATAGTAGTTCAGAAGTAAGCAGTGAAAGAGCTTTCATGACTCTGCCAAACGCAGACACCCCTTAACTCAATGTCACCTCAATTCCCAGCATGGCCGCCTGCTCAGCAGTTCTCCAGTAATGGGTGACCACCAGAACTTCATCTCGCAGTGGGGCATGAGGGTTCTCCACAAAGCTGTTGCCAGAAGGGTCATCTAGGATCTAGCAGAAAGAAAAGATGTTCATGAGAAAAGCCACCACATCACCCTTCTTGCTTTTGCAGGGAAAACTGGAGTACACACTTGTACAGACCAAATCCTTGCTGGCTGCCCTGCCCAGACAATACTTACAAAAGTGAAGGGTGATTCCACTTCCTTCAAGCGCTTCAACTTGGAGATGAATCCATCTATCTTTTCAGCCAGAGCTGTATCAATTTCCTGTCATCAACAA
The DNA here is from genome assembly GCF_019175285.1 of Sceloporus undulatus. Taxonomy (NCBI): domain Eukaryota; kingdom Metazoa; phylum Chordata; class Lepidosauria; order Squamata; family Phrynosomatidae; genus Sceloporus; species Sceloporus undulatus. The sequence goes on along the minus strand of NC_056527.1, from coordinate 131,024,613 downwards.
GAAATAGCTGCCTTTAGCCCAGGAAGAAAGGGGTTACATTTGCAGAAAAGACCAACGTGCAAATCAGAAGCTGTTCCATACCAGGTCACATAATTTGTATACTCTAGTTGGGGGCTGCCTACTGTTCTGCTGTCAGCAACTCTCCAGAAAGCAGGCTATAAACTTTACTACAGATGTGCTATACGTTATTACTAGGAGTATTTAAATGTAGCAGTTAAAGGTCTAACCAACCATATTATGAGCCTATAGAGCTGTTAACAATACTATTCAACAAATTAAAACATTTTGGGCAAGTGACAATGTCAGAACTACCCAAGCCTCAAGTTCTTTGAATGCTTCCAGATATCATCCAAGTTTTGTTTCCCAAATGTTTTTTTTTTAAAAAAAAAAAAACCTTAAGGCAGGCCAGTGTTTGTTTTATACACAGGCTGCTCTTCAATCATTTCTGCAGCAAAAATAATGTTAGAAACTCATTTTAGTTAGCAGTTAATACTCACCCCCAAAGCACATAGCCTGCTCAGCAGTAGCACCCCCAGCCACCCAAGAAGCAAGAGGAAAGCACTCACATAGATCCCTTGCAAGCCACTTACCTGGCGGCCCGGCTGGTCCTGCTCCAGTCCTGTTATGGCTCTGTCAATTAACCCTTCAAGGGTGGTCAGAGCTGGGAAGAGGAAGAAGCCATAAACGTTACTACTCCATTCTCAAGCTGAGCAATTATGCTTTTCTCTCCTGGCTGACTGTTATGACTGGAAATAATGAGTCTGGCTCATTAGCTGGGCTTCACAGGTTAGCTACTTTAGGACTCTGGGCATTAGATTGCCCATGTTGAGATGGAGCCTGGATGACAACTGTGAAGAGAAGCCACCGCAACCTCTGTCCTTCAAAGAGCACATGCCTTCTGTTGCTCTTCTATTTGTGATTCCTCTGTGAAAATGCTCCTTTTCTCTATTCTACTTCATGCCTGACTTCACAGGGGGGGGACCACAGCAGCTGTAACTATCACACAAACTGCTGCTGCTGCGGACACCCAGATTACACAGAGAGGTGGCATACACAGCTAAACATCAACACTGTTTTGAAAAGCAGCCATTACTTCAGCAAGAGAAAAACAAGAGCAATATTGTAGGAACAGAGAGAAAGGTTTACCAGAAGTATGGATTCCACAGAAAGTTTAGACAGAAAGGTGTTCCAGAGAGAATCTGGAACACAGAACACTGCTATTTGAGCCAGGATCCCTGAACCCCTTGGCTGAAGCCTCGACTCTGCACAACCCACAACCCCAAAGCCCCCCATGGAACAAGTCCCTTTCTGTGAAAGGCCATTTCGACAGCATTGTGGCTGTGCAAGAAGTTCCAGTGTCCCAAGACTACTGCCAACAGCCCAAAGACATACCAAAACGACCATATATACCCACCTCCCTTCTGAGAAAAAGCAGGGATTTCAAAGTCTAGCTCAGGGACTCTAGCTGTGGCACAGTCAGTCTTCACCACTTCCCTATTCATATCCTGGAGAGAATGATTTACAGGAAAGGTTATGCCAGCTTAAGAGGCCGCCCTGCAGCCCACCCAAAGGGCAGGACTGAGGACAGGCCCAAGGCACCAACTCAAGGGCAGCATGAACCAGTAGATAAAACCATCCCAACCCAGCCCAGGAGTGAATGCCAGCCCAGTCATGGAAACTGTGCATCCCTCTGGATATTGCGGGACTACAAATCCCATCAGCCCTGACCAGCATAGCCAATGGTAAGGAATGCTGGGAGCTGCGGTTCAACAACATCTGGAGGTCTGCAGGATTCCCATCCCTCTGCTAGGCTGCTGTTGAGGAACCTCCAAAAAGCCTTCCACTGCATCAAAAGACAACTCAAAAGTAAAAGAGCAGGCATTCTTTAGTCTAACAAATATGACCCCTTAAAATGTTGGTTTTAATCTGCACCTTTGGTGGGATATAATTGTATTTGAACCCTTGTTACAGTTTATACAATACAGTCAACCAATCCATGTTTATGGATTAGCCCATGGGCCATCTCAAAATACCACAAACAGAACTGTATATAAAAACTCTATATAGAAATAAATAAAAAGAACATAAAAATGAAATGTGTAAGAGTATATAAATACAGTAGGCAATAATACATTAAATGGACATAAAAGAGATACATTTATACACCTTATTTCTTCATCATCCCTGCAATTTGCCCCAATCAGCCCCACTTATAAAGATCTCAAACGCATCGTTTTGCTTAAATACCGAGCTGTAATGCAATATATTTTTGATTCGCGGCCGCTCATAAAGTATGTTGTTCTAATAGGTGTATCCCAGTGCATTGTTTGTTTAATATAGGGTCTGAGATACAAGTCTCTTGCCTTCTAATACAATTTGCACTTAAATAGTGTGTGTGCTATATCCTCGATTTCATGCCCTTCACAGATACACTTTCTGTCATTATAAGGCAGTGGTTCCCAACCCGTGGGTCGCGACTCCTTTGGGGGTCGAATGACCCTTTCAGAGGGGTCACCTAAGACCATCGGAAAACACGTATTTTATGTGGTTACGAAGTAGCAATGAAAGTAATTGTTGGGGGTGACCACAACATGAGGAACTGTATTAAAAGGTTGAGAACCACTGTTATAAGGGATGCCATTAAACCTCCCATATCTTGCCATAGTATTACACAATACAAGAGCCACAGAATGGAGACCCAGGTATATTTATAGGGTACACCATTTCACAGAGGTACATACAATTATTTTTGTCCTCCCATCCAGATACTAATTGGACCCAGACTGGTTACTTCTAGCACTATTAATGAATCACATCCTTTGAGCTCCTACCCAGCTGGGCTGATGATATCTGATGGATGAAAAGTCACCCAGCCCTCAGTGCCAGCCTTGCCAGGAAGGACCGATGCCATGACTCTTAAGCGCAGGCCCACCGCTTTCTCAGGAAGGATTTGGGAAGCAGCCTCCCAAAGTCTCCGCACGCTTTCAGAGGCCAGGCTCCGACCCACCTGCTTGTTCCGCACGGCCAAAGTATAGCGGACGCCTTGGTCCTGGATCCGGCCGGCCGACTGGATCTCTGTGTTGGTCCAGTTGCAGCTGCCGCAGGTGAAGGAACTGACAATGATCTCCTTGAAGAACGGGATCTTGGTCAGCAGCAGCCGGGTCACTCCCTGCGTTCGGAGGAGAGAAAAGGGTGTTAGTCCAAACGACAAGAGCTCACAACTAAGAAGACAAGGAAGGCCTATTTCCCAGCATCATGCGGAGGGTCCGCAACCCACTGACTGGGTCTACCCACTTCTGATGCCCCTTCCTCCTATTCCAGGGATTGCCAAACTTTAGTCCTCCAAGTGTTTTGGGCTTCAACTCCTAGGAGCCCCAAGGGTCAGGGACACTGGGAGCCGAAGCCCAAAACCGCTGGAGGACCAACGCTTCTCTATCCCTACTTTGGAAAGCTTACTGCCCAAACGCCCTCCATTTGAAGCACGGGTTCATGTTTATATCAGAGCGGCCAGGCACGTCCTCCTTTTCCCGGACACGTCCTCCATCTCGCCCTCCCCAAACGTCCTCCGCTTCGAAGCACGGCTTCACCATCTCCAGCCCTTACGTCTCCTTGGCTCACCTGTCGGAAGCAAGCCATGCAAAGGGACTCGATCTCGGTCGGCTGCTGTTCCTCGTCCTCGGCGTTCAGGGGCCGGAAGAGGCCTCCGGGGGCGGAGGAAGACGAAGAGGCCGCCCCGGCTCTGCTGCCTCCGCCTGGCTCCCCTCTAGCCGGGTCCAGCGCCCGGAAGGCCGACATGACTGTCTCTTTGCCTCTTTTCCTCCTCTCTGGCAACCGACCCGGAAGCGTTCCTCCCCAGACCGGAAGTTGCGCCCCCTCCCTCCCACGCATGCGCGCGCCTCCTCCCCTCCTCTCCCGCCTCCGCCCGTTTCCATGGGCAACCGTGACGTCACGCGGCCTCTCTACTCCCAGGAGGGCTTCAACCCCCAAACTAGGCCTCAGCCCAATAATGGGCGCATGAATGGCCAAAATGGCCTCGCCAAGTTAAATAAAGAGGTTTCCCCTCAGAGGGAGGACTCCAGGGCCAGACGCTGGAGAGCTTGGCCAGGGGTCAGGAGGAGGAGGAGGATGTGAGGCCTCCAGGGTTAAGGGCAGTCTACCACAGAGGTAGACCGTCGACCCACATCTCCCTCTTGCCCTCAGAAATGGCAAAGGGTCCCCATTAAAATGTTACTCGGTCACAGCCATGCACAGTCCACTCAGTATGGTTCAACATGGCCTCTGTATTGGCTCAGTGTGGTTGTCTTAATTCGCATTCACTTCCCTTTTGTTGTAAAGCTGGTTACTAAACAGAAATAAAAATCATTATTCACTGTACACCAGAAAAGTGTGAAATATAAAAGTGCCTTTAGGGAGCTTGGAAAACAGGATTTGCCGCCTTTGGCTCAGCAGCTACTACATCATGCGGCAGGATTAATGCAGTTTGACATCGTTTTAACTGCCATGGCTCCATTTGTAGTTTTTGTAAAATATATTTTTATTACATTTTGCAAATTGAAATAAAATACATTGTATATGTGTACAATAATATATTCATTTACATTTAGATTCCACCCTACCCACCCCATTCCTTCCTCTATTCTCTATCAGAACCATGTCTATTTGGTTAATCAATTCATCACTTTCTATAGCTTCTTGTTCCTAAATCTTCTTTACATGTATATTTCTATACCCTTAATGCTTCTCTCTCTTTTCTATTTTTAGCAAAGTCGTATTTTAACTTATTATTAATCTTCTAATCACAAGTGAAATTGAAATCATATAATTGACTATTTTAATATATAAAATATATACTTGTATATAATACCTCTCATTTCTTTCTATATAACATATCCGGGTTCCAATAATGCTTGAACCGATTTATCAACTGTTTTTAGAAAGCAACTTAATTTATCTATCTCCTTATAGTCATACATCTTTAACATCCAACTTTCCATGTCTGGGACCATCTCTGATTTCCACATTGCTGCCAACAACAATCTCACGGCACTAATCATATAAAATAGAAGTTTTCCATACTTTCTTTCCACCTCTTCATTCTCCATCATATTTAGCAAAAACATTTTGGGATCTTTATTTATTTTAATCTTGAGTATCACCTGTATTTTTTTGTTGTATTTCAGTCCAAAAATTATTTACTTTTTGGCATTTCCACCAGCAGTATATCATATTTCCCACTTCTTTTTGACACTTCCAGCATTTATTTTGGCTATTACGTGTCATCTTAGATATTGTCTCGGGGGTTAAAAACCATCTAAATTGCATTTTGATCAAATTTTCCTGGATTGCATAGTTTTGAGTATATCTGATTCTCTTCTTCCAATTTTTTTCCCATTGCTCTAATTGAATATTCTGGCCAAAATCTTGTGCCCATTTAATCATGCAGCTTTTTATGTGCTCCTGTTCTAGCTCTTGCTTTAACAGTAATTGATAAATTTTAGCAATTTCCCATGTTCCATGATTCCTGCATAATAATCTTCTGGAATTCTGTCTTGCCACTCATTTGTAGTTTTATGAGACATTCAACCACTTCAGTCAGAGAAATCTAGTGCCACAACATACTACAGTCCCCTTGGTATCCAGGACCACACTCTGGATACCAAAATCCATGGATGATGCTCAAGTCCCATTATATGCAATGAGGTATTTTTTCTTCTTGTTGTTATGGGCCCTAAGTATCTGTTGAGGTTTGGTTCCAGGACTTCCCCCTGGATGGATACCAAAATCCATGCATGTTCAAGTCCCATTAAACATAATGGCATAGAAAAATGGGGTCCCTTATATCAAGTAGCAAAATCAAGGTTTGCTATTTGAAATGTATATATATATTTAATATGTTTCAAGCCATGGATGCTTGAATCCATGGATACAGAGGGCCAACTCTACAGCAGCATCTATACAGGGCCAAAGGTAATTATCCTTCCACACAGATTCAGGATCTAACCCATAATCCATGGTGGGGACTAATATCTTGGTTTTCCTTTCTATTTCCTTTCTATTTATGCAGCAACATCTAGAGGGCCCTATATCAGGGTGAAGAAACTGATTTAACAGCCCTTTATTTCATGCACCTAAAGTGCTTCTGCCAACCTCTGTGAGAGGAAACAGTATAAGAGTTTTCATCCACTTTTTCTCTTTCCATCCAGCTGCTTTCTATTGGAGTCTGATAGTCAAAAATCGGATGATACAGGAGATTATTTCTCCTGGACTTGATATGCTAAAACACACCTGTATGTATTTGTGTGGTGAACATGACTGGGATACCATATTTCTCTAGGTTTTTTCATTTCTGTTTTTATTTTCTGCAGATGGTAAATCTCAGATCTTTGTCTCTCTGTACAATGGTGTATTCGGGGAGCAGAGAGAATCATCTCACTGCAAAAGCAATGTGTAAAATTTAGATACCTTTTGTCACAACAATAAACACAAGAGCCTGGCATCACCCATGTCTCAAAAAGCCTAAAAGGTCAGATAGTACTTTGCCCTGCGGGCCAAATAGTTCCCAAAAGCGACCGGCCGCCTGGCTGTTTGCGCAGGGCAAGGGTTTCAGGAAAGGCTGCTGCTCAGCTCTTTGAGACCCTGAGAAATGTCTTTCCACAGGGAGTCAAGTCTTGTGTGCAAATCCTCCAGGGGTATGGGGTTTTCCTGCAGCTCCCCCAAATAGGAAGGGGGTGTTGACAGCTTGAGCTTCATTTCTCCCATTTCCCTGTCCAGGGCCCTTGTGAAGTTGTCTATTTGAAGGACGGTGTCTCTTCTGAATTCCTCAATCCTCTCCTGGACCTCCTGACCCATAGCATCCAAGTAGGTCCCTGCGTCCTGCCCAAGACTTCTCTGCCGACCAGAGGCGGAGTGCCATGCAGCCAAGATGGTTGAATGAAGGCTCAGCTGCCCCTTCAGGTGCTCCAGGCTTCTCTCAATGTTGAGGTGGAGGTCCTGAACATTGAGGGTCAGCTTCTCAGAGAACTCTTGTATGTACTGGCTAAGTTGTTCCCGAGTGGCGGTGGACTGAGGCACCACGTTTCTGTGGAGCTCATCCACACTACGGCGGATCTCACTTACAAGCCGGTCAACGTAAGGGTGGAAAATGGCCTTCACGTGGTCGGTGAGAAAAGCCATCTTTTCCCCATAAGAGGTTGCAAACATCTGGATTTCATCCACATTGCCAAGCGAGTGGCTCATCAGGCTGAGGTCAAACCTGACCTGCTGGTGCAGCTCCCTTGCATGCAAAGAGACCTGGCCTAGCAGCTCCTCCATGACGGGAGTCAGGCGGGAACGCAGATTTTCCAAGGTCCGGCTGATTTGTTGGCCCACCTCATCCATGTAAGGAGAGAGCTTCATGCGGAGGCCTTCCATTTCCCTCTTGATGAGCTTCTGAAGGCCATCTGCATCTTGGTAGAACCAGGGTTGGAACCCACTGCTCAGTGGGGCCAACTTCTCAAGAATATTGCCCATGTGGTTGGCTCCATCTTGGAGGCGTTCCTTCAAGTTTCTATGGAGGAAGGGGGAAAAAACAATGCACACATCTGCACAGAGGTAAGATAGCCTTGGAGTCTTGGAAACCCATAATTGTGACTGCTCCCAAGCTGTGAAACACACACACACATACACACACACAACTGGGATGTGTAGGGCAAGACAATATTGAGAGTCAGAATCCCATTATTTCCCAGCGCTAGCTTTGTTGCATTGTTTACTATAGATATACTTCTGCAACCTGACTTCGTGTTTCTCCAGGTCTCCATCACTCTCTCAATGTTGGAGCTGCTAAAAAAAATCCATCTAGACAGAGGAGGAGGAGAAAGCAGGCTAGGCAGCCATAAATAGACACTGTGAGAAGGAGCTGCTTTGACAGAGCCTTTGTTAACTGAGGGATGCCTGTTGCTTAAATCCATTTGCTTGACTCCACTCCTCTGGACCAACAGAAAACAAGCTTGCTCTGTTTTCCTTACAAAAGCAGCCCTTCAGGTATTTGACCATTTGACCAATGGGTCATGCCACCCATTTCATTCTTGTCCTCTTTGAACTAAACATGTCCATTTCCCCTATCATTTTCCATAAAACTTGGTGGCTTCCAGACCTTTCCCCATCTTGATCATTCTCTTCTGGGCACCTTTCAGCTTTCTGGTGCCCAGAACTGGATACAGAGCTATTCCAGGCGAGGTTTGATCAAAGCCAAATAGACTGGTCCTATCACTAACTATAAATCCTACATCTGGCATATTGTGGGGTAATCTGGCTGGCTTGTTTGCTTGCTTGTTTCAACCAACACAGCGTATTGTTTGCAGTCGCTCTGTCTTTCACACATACATGCAATGGTTGCCCCATTTGCAAGTGGACACCACCAGCCCACAAGAAACACTGATATTGAGAGCTTTCTACATAAGCACATCACAGGTGCTGCTGTTATAAATTATAGGTTATAGGAGTTCCTGGTTCCTGCCCCCTCCAAAGATATAGCAGAGTACCACTCCCATCAACCCCAGTCACTGTTTATTCTCCCTGGGACTCATGGGCATTGTAATCTGACACATCTGGGAGGTGGGTCTAAGTTGGGGAAAGGCTGGAACAGAGAGAAAACCCCACTCACTTTGTTGTCCCTTGCCCTAGTTTGAACCGCTGGGCTTGTTCCGCACCATCCTTGTCATGCGTCAATTGACTAATGTAGTCCCCGAAACTGTTCTGCAAAGGGTGAGAATGGGAAACTGCAGGGAGAGAAAGAGAAGAAAGAAGGAAACCTGCATGTTAGAAAAGCTTCCACCAGTAGGATCACTTCATTTCCCTGGGCCTGCAATAGATTGCACCTGTCCAAAATCACTATTTAATGACAATATTTCCAGTCACAATATGGCATACCTTCCTCCTCCGTTACGAGCTGAATATGCCAGTGTTAACCACATTAATAAACAGTAAGATGCATGCATGTTGGAACAGGCTGTCCTACAGAGCGGGTCAAAATTTTCCTAAGGTAACACCATTGGGTATTGTAGATAGCAGATGGGTCACATAAATCCATAATCTGGCAGCAGAACTTGCATTTTCATTTGAGTTATAACTGCAAGGAGAAGAGAAAGCTACTGAGCTTCTCAAACAACACAGGATGGATTTAGATTTCTATTACTGAAATCAATATACAAAGATGAGCTCCCAGGGCTGGGTAATAAGGGCACTTTTCCATCATATGTAACCAGACTTATGCACCCAAAATGAAGGATTAATTGCTCAGGAAAGAATCCCCCCGTTCATTCAGAGGTCCAACCCAGAGAGGCACCCAAACCTTCCACCTCCCCAAATGCCTCCTGGTTATCAAAGGAAGGTTCTCCAACCTGAGAAGGTCACCAGGAACACTGCTAGAAGTGTCGTTTGGGGGGACATGATGATCCTGGGACTCTGCAAAAGAAAAAGAAAGGATGCATCAGTACTGTCACCTCAACACACATGAAGGGATCTCCTCTGTTCTCAGACCCAACTGCGGATGGACACCAGCTATGCTGCTTCCATGAGGCAACCCCTCCTCCATCTGTTTATTCTCCTTTTATACTAAAAGTTCAGCACTGAAGTGTGTTTGCTGTGTTCAGAACCCCAAAGGGGATAGATATAAATTACTGGTGCAGCTATTCTACTCTCAGATGGTGGGACTGTGCCCACTGGCCCCTACCTCTTTGCAGGGTGTTGGCTGCCTTCTCTTGGGTGAATCCTGGGGATGCTGTGATTCTCCTTTTATATAATGCACCGTCAAAGCGCACAGGGGCCTTTTGGCGCCTTGGCTGCAGCCCCCAGCCAGCCTGACTCCCATTCCCTGTCAACACAACGTGGAGGTTCAAAGGCACCGGTGCGGCTGTGACGTCCCTGTGGCGGTCAGAGGGGGGCCATCGAGCACTTACTGGGCCAGCCCCCAACCCATGGACACGCCTGGGCCAGTGCACCCTCCTCAGCTGTGGACAAGGGCAGCAGATGTATATGTATGTGTTTCCAGTCTCCAAACATCCAGGTCTCTCAGTGGTCAGGGGGTCAACCTCAGTGGCCAAGATGGAGATAAAATGGGGTCTCTCTTTGCTTTACCCTCTGCATCTGGGGCAAAGCAGGAATGGAGGGTGACTTTTGCCTTCCATTTCCATACATAGACAGAGAGAGTTTTCCCTCTAACACCCAACCAACTGCAATGGGAAACAGTGGGTACAAACTGGGGACTTCCAGAATGTTCTCCATTATGACTAAGAAGCAGGGGGTTATATTTCTATGAGTGTTTTTAGCTTTTGTTTTGTAATGCCCTCCATTTTCTTTGAATATCCTCCATTTTACAATGCCTTATCTTCCTTTGAGGTCACCCTGAGTAAAGTTCAACAGAAGTCATGGGAAGAGAGTAGATTCAGGGAGAGTTAAGCTTGGGCAAGGTAGACTTGCACCCCTGGCCACCTTGCAGTGGCTGTGCTTATTTCTTTCATTTATAGTCTGCTTCTTACCCAAGACCTAAGATGAGTCCATTATTCTTGGACTACAGATCCCAAAATCCCCAGCCAAATGATTCTGGGAGCTTCAGTCCAAAGGGTAAGTTTGCTCTGCTCCTCTCCAAACCCAGGAGGAGACAATTAGGAGCCTTCCATCCATCGCTCTGCTCATTTTGGCCGCTCTGAAGTCCCCTCTGGGCCAAAGGCCTTGGTGACATCCAGCAAAACCTTTTGTTTGTCTGCAAAGAATTGGAAGAGGTCAGAGTCTGCACAGCCAGCAAAGTTCAGCTCATCGCCTGTCTCTACGCAGCCACTGACCCTGGGGCATTTTTGGGGAGGGATTTATTTCCTGAAGATGACCTCTGGCCTTTCCCCAACTGGCTTCATCTGCCTTCTCTCCATGGGTCTTCCCCTTTCCCAAAGACAGCAGCACCCCAAAGCAAAATGGCCAATGCTCCCCAGTCTGGGAGGCTACCCAAATATGATATGGTCATCCCCAAAAAACATCTCATTTGTGCTCTCAAATCCCATCTCCAGACCTTGCTCTTTTTCTCCTAGTCAGTTTCTTGAACAGTGCAAACAGCCATCCAGATGATAAAGTTTTATATTGCTTTTAATTTAGTTTTTTAAAAAAGATAATTGGTTTGATTGTGTTTTAATATAAAACCTTGCTGTGTTTTTAATTGTGTGTGTGTGTATATATATATTTAAGAACCATGGTATGAGTCTGCGAGGGAGGTCAAAGCAATGTCTATTACCAGTATTGCAATGGAGGCAACACTTGCAGAACAGTAAATGACAATGTGAATAATCCTATATGTCACTGACAGACTTTTTAAAAAAACTATCATTAAATGTCTTTGGGAGTATTTCATTCTTTGTTTCTTTTTGTGAGAAAAGTCTATGAAATGGGCCTGATCCTACTTTGATCATTCACACTAAACCGCCCTGCGGACCCACTTGAGAGACAATCCACATATACACAAACCCTTCCAAGAGAGCAAATAGCCACTAACACCATGAAAGAAACAGAGTCACTCTTCTGAATTGCTGAGTTGCTCATTTATTATATCTATTGCATCTGGCCTGTGCCTGCCAGGTGTGCTTGTGTGTACACAAAAGTGCATGGAGATGGCTAGCAGCAGCTAACAGACAAATGGAGTAACAGAGGTGCTCAATCTTTGGCCCATCATGCAGGCATTCTCCCTCCAAGGTTCCTGCGTGATGTTTTGGATTTTCCCTTTCAGAGGTAGGTCAGGAGGACCTCAAGCTTTGAAGCCCAAAGAACACTGGAGTCATGGAGTAATAGAAGAAAGGGTGGGTTCTATGAGCTGTCGCTGTCCAAGGAGGGGGACGCTGGTGTTTCCTTTTCCTCCATCTGGTCCACCTTCTGTTTGAGGGTGTTGAAGAAGGAAGCGAGATTGTCCCTCACGTTCTTCTCCAGGAAACTCAGGTGGTCTCCTGCCCCATCGGCGTAGGGCTCCAATGTCTTCCTCATCTCATCCACCTTCTGCACCAGGAGCTGGTTGAAGTTCTCCCCATAAGGCCCCACTGTTTGACGGAACTCCTCAATGCGTCCATCGATCTTCCCACTCAAGCTGTCCACGTAAGGGGCCAGGGATTCCTGCAGGTCCTGCTGCAACTTCTCCCTCAGCTCTTGTGCCAGAGGGCTCAGCTTTGCCTCCAGGTCTTCAGCCCCCTTGGAGAGCTTCATCCGCAGCTCCTCAGCACCCTTCTTCATTTGGAAGGAGAGACCCTCCAGCTGGTGATTGAGCTGATCCTGGACGTCCTGGGCGAATGGCGAGAGGCCAGCACGCAGCTCTTCCAGGGTCCGATCTGCCTCAGCCTTGAGCTTGTTGGCATAGGGGTCCAGTGTCCCCTTGACTGCCGCTACCTGCTGCTCGATCTGCTGCTGTAGCTGGTCAGCGTAGGGGGAGAGGGAGGCTTGGAGGCTGCCCGCGTTCTCACGCAGCTTGGCCTGCATCTCTTGTGCCAAGGGCTCCAACCTCTGGCGCATCTCAGCAGCATTTTGGTTCACCTGCGTGCGCAACTCCTCAGCATAGGGTCTCAGCTGGGTCTGGAGGTTCTGGATGGTGCTGGCTATCTGGCGGCGGACCTCTTCAGCGTGGGGAGTGATCCTGGCTCGGAGTTGGTCCAGCTCCCGCTGGATTTGCTCCTTCACCTTCTCAGAGTCTTCTGCCAGCTGACTATGGAGCTTGGTGGCAAAGGGGACCACCTGCTTCTGGAGTTCCCCAGCGTAGGTGCTGACAGCCTCAAAATTGTCCTGGAAGAGAGAACTGAGAAGGAGAGAGAAGGAGAGATGTCTTGTCAGGTGGCAAGGGGAGCCATGCTGACTATATAAAACAAAACCCAAGTCCCCCTTGCTGGTGGTAATGATGCCTTCATTAGGCCAATCAAAAGAGCTTTAAGGAGGTTCTTAAATAGTGGGATAGAAGCAGGATTGAAACTGTAATCGTATTGCATGACATTGTGACTAGGCAGTAGGTATCCTGTAATCAATCCGTGCTTCTGCCACTGCTTTTAATGAACGGGAAAACCCCATGAATAGCTGCCAGTCCTGCAGTTAACTCATTATTGAAGTATGTGCCATAGGTCATTAGGGGATAATTCTGAGAGAAAGAGAATTTAAAGGGGTTTGACTGCACCCCTGCCCTTTCCCAATGAAATCAATACTTCTTGGTGCTGAGGAGGCAACCCTTTAATCTGGTGCACTTTTTCAACTGCTCCTAACATTTCCGAGCTCCTCTCTCCTCCCCCCCCCCCCGCTTTCCTCCTTTGTCTTCAATTGCTGCAAACTGAGTTCAACATTCAAAAGTAGTTTGCATTCATTTAACATAACAAGATGGAGAGGAGGGGATGGCCGTGAAAGAAGGAACATCGTGCTATTGCCTCAATGTGTAAAGGGGCCCCAAGGCGCTTTCCGCAGCACCACTATCCCCAGGAGCCACTACTCACTTGAGTTGCTTGCTGATCTCCGACTGCTGGAGCTGGTCCACTGTCTCCTTGGCATTGGTGCTCAGCTGGGTAAAGTAATTCCAAACCACATCGGCCACCTGGTCAGCGCTGACCTCAGCCTGGGCCCCTGCAGGGATTGCAAGGAAAGAGGTCAGTGTGGTGGACAACCCACATAGGCACCCCTTCGCCACCGGCCCACAAAACTCCCATCATCCTGCTACTTTAATTTAATTTAGCCTCTTTTTAACCAGAAGATGGATGCAGAGCAGAGCAGAGGGTGAGTTTTACTTTTCTGCCAGCTGGTTTTACTAAGTTGATTGCTATAGCCCCCAAAATGGTACGCAGTCCAATTTTTGAAAAATAATAATAATTGTGGAGTTATTCCATTTTTCCATCTTCTTCCCTGAGGCAAAAAGAACTCAGTGGAGTTACAAGCAGAAGGACAACAATGCCCTTTCTTCCCTGATTGAGACAGAGCAATGGCACAGTAAAATAGCCCTCTTTCAAACATTGTGGTGCGATAATTCCTGGCCAAGGGCTTTCACAAACACCTTATCCATTTTACATGCCTCACTTCTGTGATGGCTTTGCTAACCTTGACTTAAAGCCCGAACCTTTACCATTCAGGCTACTTGTTAGCAGTTACACTGGGATTCTTGATTACATTCTGCAGCCAGCAAACTAAGCAAGAAATGGTTCAGTGCTGCATTGCAAAGACAAAGCAGTATTTCAATTTAGTGTGTTCAGCTTAAACAAATTCATTTAAGCAATGTGGCCTAAACAAACATGGAAAGTGGCATATCTCACAGGAGTTTATTTCCTTTGCTGGAGACCGAGAACAGAAGTTACCCCAGGGAGAATGTCCCCATTCGGAGTTACCTGCAATGATGGCCAAGAGGCCAAAGAAGAAGGCAGCTCCCTTCAGAGACATGGTGGTCTGCGGTGAGCGACTCTTTGTTGGCGTTCCTTAAGGGAATAGCTGTCCTGCAAAAAGAGAGAAGAGTATTAACAGCTTTTGTTGCTGTTGTTTTCTGCTTCCAAGTCCTTTCCGATTTACGGCGAACCTAGCCTACAGCACCTGGTCTTCCCTAGTGGTCTCCCATCCAAGGACTAACCAGGTCTGATCCTGCTTGGCTTCCAAGATCAGAGGGGATCTGATACCATTTGAGTGTTCAAGCCCTATAAGGTGTAAAGGTCAGACTAGGTGGACATTGTGTTGCCCACTGAAGCAAGAGGCTTGAATAGATGATCCCTTTCTCCATGTCCTCTGCAAGGAAAGCATCAGTCCCCAGACCAAAGAGAGCCAAAGGCCCTGACCCAGCATCCATCCATCCTGCCTCCCTCCAGGAAAGGAGAGGGACCCCCATCCAAGCAGTCTTCATCCTAAGCTTCTTCCCATTGTCTCACCTCCTCCAGGGTTCCTTCTGCTCTGCTCTGCTCAGCCTGCCCAACCCTTCCATATTTATAGCCATTTCTCCTGGGCTTCCACGCAGGCAGGCCGGTGACACATCCTCCAGCCCGGCTTGGACTTTAGCAGGAGCGCAACGTGGAGGGCCAGTGATGGCCACCACCAGGCAGCCTCCTTATCTGCCAGGCCAGGAGGGCTGTTAAACTGCAGCATCCAGACTTTCAGACAGAGAGAGCAAGATTACAGGAGTCTCCAATCTGCCAATCTGCTAGGCCAGTGTGTGGCCATAAAAGCCATGGCGACTAGTATCTACAGACTGACAGGGACACCTTAGGAGAGTGCAGAGTCCCCCGGCTTCTCTCTTGGGGAGTGTTTCCATGGACTATGTGCATGCCGGACACCATTTTGAACACCTGGACATGTCCAACCGTGTCTCATTTTGGAAGGGAAATAATAGGGCTCAGAGGGATTATATCAGGAGAGCGGGGGAAACCCCACAAAGTCTCCAAATATAGCTAGGATGCAACCCCGCTTGCAACCCTAGAGAACTGGGTCTCAAAAGCTAGCCTAGACTGAACACACATACAGTATACACCTAGACAGCAGCTATCACTCAGTGACAAGGGCTACTTTCTGTATTCCTCATTTTATCGACCACCATCCCAGTCTGAACAAGATGCCTGTTTTTGTCTGATTTGGGAAGCTAAGCAGAGTCAGATCTGATTGGGATTTAGACAGGAGAACCCCAGGAGGCAATGCACATATTAAAAGGGAGGCTTGTTTTTGGAGTTGTTCTGCGGTGCCAACTGCTTTAATCCAGCCTTGCATAGAGCAGACATTTTTTAAAATCAATTTTATTTCACAATTTTATCCAACAAACAAAATCACCACATATTCCAAACTTATTATATCACTATTATATCTAACAAACAAAACCATCATATATCACATCTCAACTTTATCATCCCAGCCTCCCTTTCTTCCTTCCATCACTTCTTTCTCTCTTTCTCTTACACGCTCCATTCTTTTCATCCTTCCATTATCCATCTTTATTCTCCTCCTCCTTCTCTCAATCTTCACCCACTTCACCTACTCATCTCCTCTCTTATCCTATTTTCTTCCTATTCATTCAACTCTTTACCTCTCAAATCCTTCAGACCTTCTCTAACCTTCTACACTTACTCGTACCTTCTTAAATCTACCCCTGTCTTTCCTAGATACCTAATCTGCCTAACCCAAACCCTACCAATCCTTATATTCTAATTTCACTAAGGATTCTTTCACATCGTATTGACTTCTTTCCTCCCTTAGGGCAGACATTTAATGCTGACAGCATACTGTCCCAGCTGTCCTGGTTTATCAGAGACAATTTTAATTAAATCCTCTGCAATCCCACTTTTTCAGCTGCTTTTAAAAGGTCCCAGTTTCCCTCTCCTCCTTCCACTTTCCCCCTTTTGTCCTGCAAAATGAGTTCAAAGTGCAAAAGTAGTTTGCACCCAACTAATTCAGCAGCAATGGGAAAAGGAGGGGAGGCCCTTTCTCTGCTAAACAGTCATCTCTCGAAGCCTGATGCAACAGAAAGGTCTTCGCTGCCTAAAAACAAATAGCAGAGAAGGCACTGGTTTAATCTCTCCAGAGCCTGGGAGCAACTGAGAAGGTCCTGCCTCCCCTTCTCCTATCAGATATATCTATGAGGTGAGAAATGAGCAGGGCCTCCTCAGAAGATCTCAAACATGGACAGGTTTGTATGGGAAAATGCAGTCCTGGGCCTGAGCCACATAGAGCTTCGTAGGTCATCACCAGCACTTTGAATTTTGCCCAGAAACAGATTGGCAGCCAGCAGAGCAGTTGCAACAAGGGACTTAGCTCTTTGGGCCAACAGAAGTTTCCAAACACTCTTCAAAGGTAGCCCCACGTAAAGTGTGTTCCAATAGTCCAAATATTCCATAAAGCAATATTAATGCAATGGGCTCTACCTCTGAGAATGTCCAGAGTGCTTTCCCACCCCCACCACCATCTCCAAGTGTAAAACATCAATGCAGATGCTATTTGCCTGCCTCCAAGGGTCAGCTTTCCTGGCATTTCTTTTGGTTTCAGAATAAACCTGTTGACTTTGCTGTTCCCTGGGGCCCCTCCAGGATGGAGTGTTATCTCGGGGTCACAGTCCAAGGTGATGTGGATTTGATGCACAGGACAGAAGGGCAAAGCGCAGCTGGGCATGGCAGCCAGCAGCAGCCCCCAGGGTCCAATGATGAGGCTCCTGTGAATCTTCAAACCTCCTGTTTTGGATGAGACCAAGATGGACGAAACCTCCAAGTACCCATCTGAATAAATCCCCATCCCATATGCACACCCCATTTGAAGTGCTGAGAAATCACAAGGCTACAGTCTAAGCCCCAAACTGACCAGTTGTGTGGCCAGCAGATAAAACCAAGGACCCAAACTGGGCAATTGCAGAAAGTTGGAGTGGGAATTGTGGGGATGCTGGGGGGGGAGGAAACGTTTCTTTGGCCTTGTAGTGATGGAGCAGTGTGCAAGCCTTTGAGCTGCACAGAGCTCTTCTTCCAGACTTCTGCAAGGGAAGAAGATTCAGCACCAAGCCTCTGTCCAAGCCTACACCTTGGCCCAAGGCTGGCCTAGGGAGCCAGGGGAAGGTGATGTGGAGGACAAGGGGGGGCTCTTTTCTCACCCTCCAACCATGTTTTCCATTGAGCAAACTGGGCCACTGAATCATGTGCCAGGAGCAATAGGTGCTTCCCCCCCCCCCCCGCATTCCCCAACTCTGCTCCGCTTGCAGGTCCTGGCCGAACTTTGGCCAAATAGCCCCAGTGGCCTGGACAGGGTGGGGGAAGGGGGTACATAAAGGTCAAACTGCCCAGGAGGGATCCAGGGAGAGGCTCCTGGGAGGCAGAAGGAACAGGTGAGCTCTGGGGGAGCAGCATGGTGGGCAGGCAAAGTGGGGTGGGGGAAGGTGGGTACCATCACTTGAGGAAGGGCTATTGCCGGCTATAGCCCAGGGGGCAAAGCTTGTATATGTATCCCCCCCCTTAAGCAGTTTGGAGCCTAGTAGAGGTGTAGCTGTGTGGGGGGGGGTTGTTGTACACACACACACACACACCCAAATAAGAATTCTGGCCTCCCATCCTTCAGTCCCCAAATTTCTAGCACTGCAGAGAGTGAGACAGTGAAGATGTCTTCTCTTCTGTTTGCAGTATTTGGTCTCATCCAAGTATCATCTTACCTTTTTTCCTTTTTCTGGAATGCCTAAACTCTGTTTCTAAATGCTCTGCTGAGGTTTGAAGTTTCTGCAAGGTTATAAATTTGGCGGGTGAAGGAAAATTTCATTGGGGAGCAATGGCCAAAATCCAAGAGGCCCCAGAACAGCACAAGGAGGATGTGGCAACAGAGGGGCAATTGCTTAGTCTGCAGGGCTGGAGGAGGGGCACAATGAAGGCATTGCCCCCCAACAAGATTTCTGACCCTCCGCTATAGGATTTTCCTTAAATTTCTAGTATTGCATTATCCTACAATTTCAGTTGAGCAATTATCTTTATACTGTAGTTTAGGTGTCCAAAGAAAGGAGCAGGCAGAGTGACCCAGGGAATGAGAACACAGCAAACAGAGGAGTCCCAGGTGCAAATGGTTTTCAGTCTCTGCAATGCTAGAAATTTGGGGAATGAAGGGAAATCATGATTCATAGAGTTGGATGAGACTCCAAGGGTCATCCAGTCCAGTCCTATTTTGCCATGCAGGAAAACACCATCCAAGCTCTTCCAGTGACAGATGGCCATCCAGCTTCTCTTTTAAAATCTCCAAATAAAGCTCTCCAAAATGTCATTTGGGGAGTATAATTCTTATTTGGAGGGGCCATGCCAGTATTGCTACCTCTTGCAGTCCTGGTGCTTGTTTTTGAGCTGTGCCACATCCAGGAGAAAGGACTGCTTGGGCATGAAGGGGAACCTGCCTGCCAAATCTGAGCCCACTTCCCAGTCCCTCCTGGCCCCAGTCTCCCTACTTGGATTGGCAGAAGCCCTCCCAGGGTCAGGCAAAAAGAGATCCCTTGGCTCCCATTAAATAAACAAATGCACAAAGCTTTGGGGTGGCTGGGACTGGACTCTGCAGCCAGAGACGCCGCTGGGTGGGCCTGGTAAATCTCTCAAGCTGACACTGCTGACTTCCACAGCGCCTCCATTATACAATGGATGATTGTGCTAGAAGGCAGTCATCCATGTGGAAAGGACTTTTCCCAGGGAACTTGCGCATACGTGTCTCGCTGGGCCAATGTGTGTCACTCAAGCTTTGTGCATTTGCCAAACACGTCAAGGGCCAAATGAGCACGAAACCTTGGCAGTGCTTTGGCAGCAGATACCTGCATGGCATGGGAGATGCTCCTTGGGGTCCCTTCCATCTTGACCCCTGGAGCCCTGGTTGTCTGGAGGCAAAAGACAAAGATCTTGACCAGGGGCGGGGTTGGAGAGCAAGGCTGGAATGTCCAAGCCACACCTGGATCATGGGATTCAGAGTCCTTGCTGAGTGTCCTCCTTGCACTCAGTCCCCTGGAGAGGGAAAGGGAAGGGGGCTTCTTCTCCCTGGAGGTCTTTTGATGCCCAGTGACATGACTCCCCTTTCCTGGCACAGGTTTAAGCAAGTGACACAATGAAGGGCCCTCTGCTGCTGCTCTTTGTCCTCCTGGCGCTGATGGCTACTTTTGCACGTAAGAACCTGGAGTGCCCTTGGTCTGGATTGGGACCTACACACATGTGAGCAAGGGGGCAGGATAAGGGGCCGGTCTGCATCCAGATGACATAGCCATCAAGGGGAAGAGAGAAGGGGGAGGAGGAAAAATGGTCTCCCTTTCCCTCCCTATTCAACACTGGCCTCTGGGGGCTTCTACATCAACAAGGAGATGAACCTGTCCATGTTTGAGATCTTCTGAGGAGGCCCTGCTCATTTCTCACCTCATAGATATATCTGATAGGAGAAGGGGAGGCAGGACCTTCTCAGTTGCTCCCAGGCTCTGGAGAGATTAAACCAGTGCCTTCTCTGCTATTTGTTTTTAGGCAGCGAAGACCTTTCTGTTGCATCAGGCTTTGAGAGATGTCTGTTTAGCAGAGAAAGGGCCTCCCCTCCTTTTCCCATTGCTGCTGAACTTTATAATAGCTATCCACAGTGCTGGAGTCTGTCCTTAACTAGTTCCATATCTGGAGAAGGTCTGAAGTTTAGACTAAAACCCAGAGGAGATTCATCTTCCTCCTCCACCATCAAGGGAGTCACCATCCGCTGCGAGCAGGTGATCCCTCTTGTCTGGGATCCATCAAAGAACCACTTGAGCTGAAGACCAGAAACTGGATTTCCCAACATCTTTGACTTTTGTTTAATGCTGCAGGGATGGGGTCCAACCCAGACAGCGGTATAACTCTGGATTTTTCCGGCATGTGGGTGACAGAAGAGGGTTAAGCCTATCCCTCTGGACCATTTCCCAACTTAAATTGCACCTCATCACACTGCTGTTAGAAAAGTTAAAAATATTGTGAGAACTAGGGCCTGAATACACTAAAGGCAACCTAGTTAGTACTTGGATAGGAGATTATCAGCTAATATGGGGTGCTATAGGCTCTGTTTCAGAGGAAGCAACTGGCAAACCTACCTGTGAGTCTTCCTTGCCTAAGAAAACCTAATGAAATTTATGGGGTCTCCATAAGTCAACAGGTGACTTGAAGACACATTGTGAGATCTGCTCCTGCATCTCCTGCTTCATGAACCAAACACAGGCACCTCTCACAGCTTCCCCATGGGCATTGCTTCTTAGCAGAAGCCAGGAGCAAAACATCTTTCTTCCTAAAAGGGCAGGGGTATGGAAAGACTGGTTGCCCGGGATAGCCATTTGACTCCCTTCTTGGTTTTGGTGGGCAACCAAGAGGTTCTCCTTGCTCTCCAGGCACCATGGATTGTGTTTGGTGGTCCAAGTGGCAGAGATTGATTTCCCAAGAGTCCTCCCTCACCAAGAGAAAGGGGGTGTCCATCTGTCTTGTGTCTCCTCCTTTTCTCCCTCAACAGGGGCCGAAGCACCCCAAGAGGAGAGCCTGGTGGAGAAGGTGCAGGTCTATGCCCAGCAAGCTGCCCAGAAGGTGCAGGAACACCTGGCCACCATCCGGGAGTCGCAGCCTGCTCAGCAGGCCAGGTGGGTAATGTTCCTCCTTCCAAGAAGTAAAGAGGGGGGCAGAAGAAGGACCCCCACCTGGTGCTTGTGGGGCTACCTAGTGTTTGGCCAAAGGAGTTTTGGTCCCCCAATAACTCCTTCCTCCCCAAAACACCTTGATCCACGACCAGTGCATAGTAGCCCTGCCTCCCAGTCATGGACCACCATCCCTTGGCCAAGGGCAAGCCCTGCGGCCCATAAATGTTAACTGTGGTGGAGGTGGAAGCAATGTGCTGAATCGTGTCTCTTTCTCTCACCCCCATTCCTTCCCACCCCACTGCTGCCCATTTCTTTCAGGGAATGGTTGGAGGCCAGCTTCTCACACATCCAGCAATACCTCAGTCAGGTGAAGGACAAGCTGACCAGTGTAGTGGAGAAAACAACAGTGTCCTCCAGCGCATGAGTTGCTGCTTCAACTGCCTGGCTCCGGGTTGATCTCTCCCAGAAGAGCCAAGAAGGGGTCTCCATGTGGAGTGTGCATCTTGACTCCTTTAATTCCTCCCGCCTTCTCCCCTTTCCTTAACAACGCCTCTTTCTTCTCCCCTCCAAACACCTCCTCCTTAGTGGCACCCGGTTGTTCCAGGTGTGGCGAGATTCCCCCCATTAAACTGTACAAACACTCCGTCTGTGTGAGTTTCTTGCTGCAGACCAACAAAACCCATAAGGAGGGAGCAAAAGAGAGCCAGAGTGGTGGGATTAAGTGGTTTGAATGCTACTTGTTGTGTGCCTTCAAGTCCTTTTTGATAGATGGAGACCCTAAGGCAACCCTATCATAGGGTCTTCTTAGCAAGGTTTATTCAGAGAGGGTTTGTCATTGCCTTTCTCTGAGGCTGAGAGGGTGTGCCTTGTCCAAAGTGACCCAGTGGGTTTTCATGGCTGAATGGGGATTCAGATCCTGGTCTACAGAGTTGTAGTCCAACCCTCAAACCATGACACCATGCAGGCTGTAAGACAGAGGGACTTGGAATTCCAGGCATGAGGCCTAAGGATGATCTTTGGTGATATGATGGGAGCTAGCACTGGCAACGTTGGGAGGATACAGTCAGAAAGGGCAACACCTGGTGAAGTTGTGAAGCACACCATTTTAAGCATTAACCCCACACTTGCACAGAGTATGCTTTTGAAACCTAAAACACCCAAATCTTAACAAATCAAATAAAAATACCAGAAATTCCTCCCAAGGACATGAGAAGAAGGGACACACCTGAAACTCAGGACCAGGCCAGAAATCTGGTCACTCCAGAGAAACACCAGAGTGGGTTTGCAGCAATCCTAGACTGAAGGGTTTTGACCAGGAGCTGAATTGCATAGGGGCCAAGAGGCTCGCACACTCATCCCCTCTACAGCCAAGGTCACCTGTTCCATTGGCCATCACTGCTACTATGCTGACCACCCTTGGACTACTCATCAAGGGAAGTACCACCATCAAGTTGCTTTCCAATCTGGATGCCCAAAGAGGAAAGAGGTGGCATGCCTTTCTACCTACCCCTGCCCCCCTTTCATTTTGCTGGCCTGAGAATCTCCAGATTATGTCTGCGCAATGCCTAAGACAGAATCTGGGGTCTGAGCTCCAGATGCTGCTCAGTTTGGCTCCTTCCCAGAGCTGTCAGCCTGTCCAGCAGTGACCACTTTCCCGGCCAACCAAGGAAAACGGGTCAACAGCTCTCCTTCTGGCGGGAGCAAGGTGGAAGGTGCTCCCTTGCACAGTGAAGGACTTGTGGAGGATGCACCCAGCAATTCCATTCACCCTTGCAGGACCCATACAACTCAAGAAGTGGCACAGCTCGCCCAAGGCGTCCATCCCTAGCACAGACGGCTCTCTTCATCGACAGAAGTGGGTGAAGGTGGGGAGGCCTTCCAAAGCAACACAGAAAGAGATGCTTGAAGAGGCACTGAAAAAATGCACCAGTTTGAGTGTTGGATGCGGAATCTGGGAGATCAGGACCCAAATCTCCTCAGCTCAGCCAAGGATACCCATTTGGTTAAGTCACACTCTCAGCCTCGGGGGAAGGCAATGGCAAGCCTCCTCTGAATAAATCTTGCCAAGGAAATCCAAGGAGAGGGTTCCCATAAAGGTGGAGTTGACCTGACTGTGAAAAGTAGCCTTCCTAACACAGGTTAAGATGCTCACTCATGTCTGGGATGCTGGAACCATGGATTTCCTGTGTGGAGAAGGCGTTGGGTCAGTGGGCCCTCAGAGGTCCCAGTGAAGATCTCACCTATTCATCTACAACACTTTTGGGGCCTGAAACAGCCTTCCCACCCTTGCCCAGCCTCATTCCTCCAGGCTTCAGCATTCCTCCTTATGACTCAGTCTGCAGGTATGTAAACAGCCCAATGGTGGTGGTCCTTACTGGAGGGGGAGGGAGGCACTCTTCTCCCAGACCCCTCCTCAGTTCCCTAGTAGGCAATGTGGGAGGGGAGGGGGCTTTAGACTGGGGCAACCTGCAGAAAGGAGTAGCTACTGCCCTCCTCCAAAGGCCTGTCTCTGTCCTCCATTGCCCACCCCATCAGCCCTGCCTCCCCACAGCTCCCAGCACCCTTCCCCTGTTTGCAAGGAGCAGACACTCTGCAAAGTTCAAATGCCACAACCTCCACTGCTTTTTTATTGTTATCCTTTGGAAAAAAAGAAAAGGAAGAGGGAGAAGAGGTATTGCTTGTGTGCAAGAGAAAGTGCTTGCACATGGACACACATGGGCCTCCACTCCAGCTTGGGGGGCACAGGGTGGGATCCTTCCACCCTCTAACTCCCCTGGGATGGAGAGTGGAGTGCTTCTTGCCCCCCAACCCCACCCCTCTTTCTCTCATACATTTCAACACCTTAGGAAAGCTCAGTGGCAAATATCAAAGTGGGAGGGAGGCCCAGAGTTTGAGGCAGGGGTTGCTGGGACTCTGGGATTTAGGAAGGGGTCGAGAAGGGGGACAGAGATGGAAGCATCAGGCCCACTAGGACTGCTGCTGCTGCTCCTGCTGGGGCCCTTCCAGGCTCTTCTGCACCGCCGCCACAACCTCCAGCAAGCGGGTCTTTGCCTTCTGGACCAAGGGGGCAATATCCTGCCGCAGCTTCTCCAAGATGGGGGCAACCCTCTCCCGGAAATCGTTGACATGCTCCTGGACGCGGGTGTGGTACTGTGCCACCTCGGGCATGCCCTTCTCTTTGATCTCCTGCAGCTTCTCACTTATTTTCTGGCGCATCTCATCGCTGTAAGGGGCCAGGTTCTTGCGCAGCTCATCTACAAGAGCACGGGTTCTGTCCCGGGCATCTTCAGCCATGGGGCGCAGCTTCTCCTGCATGGTCTCCAGGTTCTGGCGGGTGAGTGCCTTCATCTCATCAGCGATGGGTTGCATGCGGATCCGGTAGGCCTCGGCCTCCTGTTGGAGCTTCTTACCAAAATCCTCGAAAAAGGGCTGGACCTTGGCCTTGACTTCCTCCATGTCCTTGGTCAGGGACTGGCGCAGGGCCTCCCAGTCTGCATTGAGTTGAGTCCGGAGGGTCTCCACTTGTGGGGAGAACTCTTCGCGGAACTTGGTCACTGTGGCGCTTAAGATGTCGTAGCTCTCAGCCAGCTTCAGGCTGCAGACCGGAAGGGAAACCAAGTCAGAGGGCAGGACAGTGGGTAAGAAAGCTACTATTTAAAAAAATTATTTATTTAGCATGAGCGATCACAGAATCTCTGGATGGGGGATTTTGGGACTGTCATACAAAAGAAATAGCATCTCCAAGTTTTGCCAAAACACAGCAGCAAGAAAAGAGCTGGAGAACCAGCCCGTCTTTGGCCAGTTGCTCCTTCATCTTCTAATGCAGTTTGCTTTGGGCCACCTTCCTGCCTGGTGTTTGTGTTTGGACCCTGAGCCTTTGCCCTCTGCAAGACTGGAGAACCTCTCCACCCGAGCAAAGCACAGCCACCCTGCCAGGCTTTGGACGTCAAGATAAAAACTCTGCTCCGGTCACATAATCTCTTGAAGAAGAGTAAAGGTTGCTTGCACAGACTTCTCTCCAATCCCTCTAATACCCCAGGCCATGGCCCCGAGCCGCCCCTGGCCTGTCACACAAAGACTTCTCTTTCCAGCTTTATATTTTTTTAAACTTCAACTCAGCATTATATTTTGGCTTTGCAGGCTGTCTTTGCAAGTGTTGCTGTGTTCTCTCTCAGTGTACAGCAAACTCTCTCTGCCTTTTGTCCAGTTGCTGTGTTCTGGCAAAACTTAAGGAGAGTAACTTTTGAGAGGTAACAACTGCTAGGATCCCACACCAGCTATTTGGAAAATGTTCACCTATTGAGTTAATGTGACATAGAGGTTTGAGTATTGGATAAGGGAACTCCCTGGGTGACCAAGGCCAAGTCACACTCTCTCAGCCTCAGAGGAAGACCATGGCAAGCCTCCTCTGAAAAAATTCTGCCAAGAAAACCTTATGATAAGTTCGTCTTAGGGGCCTCAGAAGTCAGAAACTACCTGAATCATAGAATAATGTTAGTGTTGGAAGGGACCCTCAAGGGTAGTCCAATCAATTTGCATGTAGGAATACTACATATAACTAAAGTACTCCTGAAAAGTGTCTACTCAACCTCTGTTCAAAGATCTCCAAAGGAGGAAAGTCCACCACCCTCTGAAGCATTGCATTTCACTGTCAAACATCTTGAACAGTAAACAAGTTCTTCCTAATGCTCAGTTGGAATTCTTTACTTGCAATATGAGCCCAAGTCGAAGGCATAAAACAACAACACATTGAGCAATCTCCTAAATTTTTCTCTTGGGTACTCCTCTTGGTTTTGGTGTGCACCCAGAGGAAGGGTGGTGCCCAGCCCTGTTTCATGGGCCCCTCCTGACTGAAAGAAACTTCCAAGAACTGGGGTGAGCTGCCTGCCAATCTGATCTCTGGCCTTTGGATGACAGCTTGAACAGAGTCCCAGTTCTGGGCAATCCTTGGGACAGCAGAGTGCCCAGGCAGAGCACATTCTTCCCTCCCCACATATATGGGTCCCCAGGAAGAAAAGCAACCCCCACCTCCAAACCAGATGCTGAGGACAGAGAAAGAGAGAGAGAGAGAGAGAGAGTCTTCCCCAAATACACCACTCACTCAAGTTTCTGTGCCAAGGCAGAGGAATCGAACTGGGCCAGGGCTTCGTTGGCTCCAGCCTTTGCTGTTTCAAAGTAGACACGAACCGCATCTTGGAGGTTCTCGAGGGAAGTATGTTGGGGCTCATCACGCTGCCAGAAGTGGCGAGCCTGGGTTCCTGAGGAAGAAAGGCAACCCATCCTTTAGAGCAGGCCAGAGGGGTCCTCTGTGGAAGGGGCAGGTGGGCACCAAGCCAAGCCTTCCTAGTTTGGCTCCCATGGAAGAAGACCTCCAGCTGGATCCTTAGCTCCAGGATGCCTGGATCATGTACTAAGCTTCTCCCTAGACTGCTATCTTCCCTCCATCACTTCTGCTTTCTCCATCACCTCTTAGGAGCTCTGCTTTCCCAGAAGGATACAGGGCCAGACCCTCGAGTAAGGATTGGCATTAAGGCCAAGGATGCAAGCGTTGTCCTGGGGCTCCCCAATTGTTACAGACCCCGATCAACCCATGTGTGTCACTACTTACCGGTGAGGAACACCAGAAGGAGGGTCACTGCGATGGCTCTCATCTTGCAAAGCGTTCCAACCTGGAGGTTGCAGAAAGATTTCAGGCAAGGGGGCAAAACATCCACAGAAAGGTTTTTAAAAAGGCTGGGAAAGGCTTCCTTCATTCCCATCAACACCCAGGCCCATAACAAAAGAGAACCAAGCCCAGGAAAGATGGCAGAAAACCATGGAAGCTCTGTGGCAAGGGGAAATTGCTATGGGCCATGCAAAGAGGGGGAAGTTGCCCTCCTGCCCTGCTCAAGAGCTTCTGGGTTGCCTGGCTGGCCAATGTGGCAAGAAGGCATCTGGCTGAGATGGACCTGGTTCAGTCCAGTGTGGATGCTCATCAGGCTTTAGAGTATGAAGGGCTATGGATAAGACACACAAGCATCATCCTGGACTAGACCAAAGTGCCTTCCATTTTGCCAGCCATGGAAGAGAGGACCATGGAAGCTGAACACCAGGAACTGCAGAGGTTCAGCAGCTCATCTCCAGAAAGTCTTGCTGAAAGGCCATTAAGAGTCCATCTCTCCAAGATGTCCCCCTTAGTCATTTGCACTGCTCTCCAAATATGGTCAGCACAGAGAACAACCCACAGTATCAAGGAGAAGAGGGGTACAGATTCTCAACAAAAGTTTTTCACTGGGTGGAAATGCAAAGAAGGGAAGAAGAGGGGAAGGATGGAGAAATGTTGAGAAGCCCAAGTTGGACAGAGCCTCAGATACTGGGGTTCCCAGTTTCTTACCCGTTCCTTTGCCGTCAGCTGCTCTGCCCGCTGCTCCCAGCACAGCAAAACTCTCAGCTATTTATACTGGAGGTGGTTGTTTATTGCCGGAGATAAGTGAGCGCTGTTAAGGGGGAATTCACTCCCAAGCTGTGACTATGATGTGGCGCTTAGAGTTCAAGGATCAAGCACACATCCCCAGAGGGGACAGGCACAACCAAGGAGCAATGGGGTGGGGATGGGGGATGGAGGCAGCCTGCTGATCTGGTCCAGGGCCAGCTCTTTGACCTGGATTTGCACCATGGGTTGAGCAGGGACCCCACACCTTCCTGCCTGGATGGTGGCCAAGAGGGAGATTTGCAAGCCCTGCTGGTTCTGTTGTTGTTCTCAAGTGGCTTAAGGACTCTGCCCTGTGTGGGCTCAGCGCTCCCTTTGGGAGAACAACTCCCTAACCAGGCCCTGCCAGCAGAAATCATCTGAGCCATTAGCACATGCCTGGGATTGGACCCGGACCTGGGCATGATGGGCACAGGCTGCTTGGTTCGGAGGGAAGCTGGCAGGCCTTGGTGCCGTTCCATGCCATCCTCAGCCTCTTGGTGCTTTCAAAGCAGGGTCAAACCTTTCCCTTAGCTCATAAATAATTGGGATGTTTGCAGGACCCACTGCCCACTGAAAGACATGGTGCAACAGCTTCTGAGGCAGGGAAAACAGCATGGAGGGGAAAGATTGTCTGGAACAGGATCCCACCAAGTGTCCCCCATCTCCTTTCCCCAAGTTGACTGATCACATCCTCTTTTGCATAGAATCACAGACTCCTAGAGCTGGAAGAGACCCCAAGGGCCATCCAGTCCAACTTCCTTCTGCCATGCAAGACACCATCCCAGTCTTCCCTGTGACAGATGGACATCCACCCTTTGCTTAACAAGGAGGACAAGACGATGGGAGAAGTTGACACTAGCAGTTGTTGCCACGAGGCCTGGCCACTTACACCACACCTGCCGAGAAAAGCAGCGGGAGCAAGTGGTAGGTAGGAGGCCATCTTTAGCCACAGAGGCATTGGCTCTGTCCCCCTTCCTTATGGGAATAGATCACCTTCTCATTTGGCCCCAGCCTCAGATTCTGCCAAGGTACCTCAGGCCAGGGCTACTCAACCATGGTAGCTTATGGGCCAGTCCATTCCATGAACCCTGAAGGAAGAATGTTTCAGCCCATAGGCACAATATGAGACCTGTTCCTGGCACACTAGAAGAACATAGTGTAGGCGCTACTGCCAAACTAAGGACAAGGCTGGTCTTCCTCATTTCTGGAGTGAGGGCTGTACAACTCTACGCTTATGGGGTCTTCTTATCCAGTCTCAGAGCATTGGGAAGGTGGGCTCCAACTAATCATTGCTCAGGATGGGAAGAAGAGATGGGGGCGCTGGAAGAAGCCATTGCCCAGCTTATGGACCAAGGTGACCCCAATTCTGCCTTCATGGATGGAGTTGCTTTCAAGGACTGTGACTTTTCTGCTTCCATTTCTAAGGAAAGAGGAGATTATCAGAGAGAACAGACAGAACAAGAGCCAGAGAGGAGTGAGACCAGAGCAGAGAGTCAACCATAATCATGGGTTTATTTGTCATGATCCCACGTCCAACTAAGTTACTAGTTGCAAATGAACACACACACACCCCCTTGCAAAAAAAAAACATAACAAAACAAAAACCTGAACTAAGAGTTTGCTGAAGATCTGGAGGAGTTTTTGTTATGTGGATTCTTGTTTTCAGTCCGACAGAAATGAGGGGTGGAGGGAATACTTTGGACATTTCCCAATAACAGAAATAATAGCAAAGTATATCATACATTCAACATATACTGCGAGTATTGATTACTACAATACAAAGCAATGATTTTTTAAAAACCCACAAAAATAAAAAGTGTGATACTGCAAAAGAGGGTGGCTGGGCCAGTCACCTGGTGGCTTGTTTTGCAGGGCTCTGGAGAACAGCCGCTGTCATTGGCTCCCAGGATCATGTAAACAGAAGCGGAGGGGAAGGGGGACACAAACCAAAGGAAGAGTCGTCCAAGGCCATGCTGGCGGGGTCCCTCTGAGTGCCTTTGGGTCCCTTCCCACTGGAGGGACAAGTGGGGAGCCCACTAAGACCAGCACTGTCCCCTCTGCCCTCAGGCTTCCCTGGCAAGGGACCGGTAATGCCAGCATGGAGGTCCAGGCACAAGCCAGCCACAGCCTGGGGCAGTTAAGTGGCTTCAGAACCAGCCCCTGCCCCACTTGGGACTGCTTCATCTCCAGATGCCACGGAAGCCACGGCGGAGGCAATGGGGAGCAGGAGGAGGAGGAAGATGGCGAGAGCAAAAGAACCTAGGCCATGCTGGTCTCACACTTCTTCTGTGCAAATTCAGGAGGGCTGCATTGAGAGAGGTGTATATATCTATCTATATATATCTATATATCTATATATATTTCCTTTAAAAAATTATTCCAAAAAGAGTCAGTCATAGGAATTTTCTATGGTAGCGTTTTCAAAAGGTCCAAAGGCAGAAAAGATGACAAGATCCTTACCCCCCGCCACAAAGCCCCCACCCCAAATCTTGGGTCAGTCGCAGAAAATAAGGTTCCCCCAGGAGTGGACAGAGAGGTCTCTGGGAGGCCTTGGCGGGAGGGTCAACGCTCCCAGGGGTCGGCCAGAGAAAAGTCAATACTGGGAGGGCAGCGGAACATTTGGGGGGGAGGAAGCAGTCAAGCGGGTGGGAGGGAGGGAGGAGGGCTTGCGGTCTTCTCTTAACAATTAATTTATTAATAATATTAATATCAATAATAATAACAATAACAACAACAGAACATTTACCAAAAGCAAATTCCTACATGATCTGAAGGGAAGCAAGTTAAAAGAGGAAAGCTGGTTCTCACACGGTTGATCTAAGAAAGAAAAAGAAAAAAGCTGGGGGTTGAGGGGTGTTGAGATGTGTATTTGACAGGAAAAGATGTACAAAAAGAAGGAGGGGAGGGGAAGAGAGAGAACTCTGCAGCACAATGATTTTAAGCTTTAAAAACAGAAATGAGACGCACAAATTAAAGAGACACACAAAAGCAATATTGCACCACTGCTGGGGGGGGGGAGTCCAAATTGCCACCAGGGGAGGGGGCAGAGAGCGAGGCAAGGAAGGCCGCTGTGACTTTGAGGTTCAGCCCCCATGCTCCCCACAAATACTGCCCCCAGCCTCTCCACCACACTATACCCCTGGTCCAGCTGTGTCGCTGTGCGGGGGAAATACGTCCCAAGCGTCTGCTTATTGCTGGCGGATGGCCAGGGCTCCTCGCCGCCACCTTCCCCAGGCCAGGATGAGCCCCTGCAATGGGGCAGCTGGTGCCGCTTCAATCCAGCTCCCCAGAGAACCCGCCTAATGGGCTCTCCGGCTCTCTGCGAACAGCTGGTATCACAGGTGAATATGGTAATAATGAACATCCAAAAGGAACAAGTACACTGTTGAACTGAGGAAGAGGAGTAGGAGAAGCTGCCGCTGCCATCGCCATTGTAAAATTTCCATCCAGGAGAAACGCTACGGCCATTTGGCGCAATGCTGCAAGATACTGTTGGTTTTGAAATGGACCTTTTTCTTCCAAAGCTGTACATACCCCTACCAAAATAGAACAAGAAAGAGGAGTGGCTGGCTGGGATGCTGCCATTTCTGTCCACTGTGTGCACACAGCCCATCCCATGCCTACCCCTATTCCTGGCACAAAGCATCCAGGATCTGTGGAGTGCCACTCACTTGGCCAGGGAATGGTGGTTGCCTGCTCCTTTCCACACCCATTCTCCATTTATGTTTATCTCCACTGCTTCCAGGGTCCCAGAAACTAACCGGTGGTTGAGGCAGAGTGGGAGTGGATTAGCACAGGGTTTCTTGGCTTTGGTACCACATGCCCCACCCCCACCGGGGCACTGCCAAGGGCTCCCCACAATACTTACTGTAGCCCACCAGGTCTTTAGACCCCAGCTTGCTCCATCCCAAAGGGAACCTCTGGATGCTTGTAACTCAGGAGGACATCCGTAATGCACGTGGAGGGGTAACAAGAGGCATTCAGGTGCTGGCTGCTGTCCCCTAGCGCTGGGTGTTCCTCTCCTTCCAAATTATCCTCATAGTCTGAGAAGGAAGAGGGTAAGAGGA
The DNA here is from genome assembly GCF_019175285.1 of Sceloporus undulatus. Classification (NCBI taxonomy): domain Eukaryota; kingdom Metazoa; phylum Chordata; class Lepidosauria; order Squamata; family Phrynosomatidae; genus Sceloporus; species Sceloporus undulatus. The sequence continues at coordinate 130,993,031 of NC_056527.1, read as the reverse complement.
GACATTCAAGGCAGCTGCAGGTTCAGTGTCAAGGGCAGCATTCAGCTCCTCCTGGCACTAGGTGGGATTCAGACCCCAGCATGTGCTAAGCAGAGAGGGCACTGCCAGCACATGGAGACAGCCTGCCTTGTTGGACAGAATTCCCTTCACTCAACTAACAGGACAAATAGAGTTGAGTTGCAGGACCAAGTCAGATTTATTTGCACCTCTGTCATTCCTGCCCTGAGGTCCCACAAAGGGAGAAGTGTGGGGCTTACAGGTAATCCCAAGTTTGCAGGTGCCTCCCGCCTCACCTCTTTCCAAGCCTGGATTAAGGCCCATTGAAGGTGCCACTCTGCCTGTTCCATGCCTGGAGGGTGCCCACCGCTCACCTTCCCTCTCCCCATCATGGAGAGGTTGGCTGCCCATCAAGGATGACTGGCTGAGCACAGCGTCAGACATGCGGGCGGAACTGAGCGCCTTCCCTGCCATGAGGCTCATGCCAGGCAGGGTGTCCAACTGCACCTGTGGTTGGGAGAGGGGAATGTATTGTCAAGGTGAAGGGCATTGAGAGAACCCAGCTTCCTTTTCTGAGCAGTGGGGCATTTGCCCAGGAAGTGTCTGAGCCTATGCCTCAGCCAGTGCCCGCCCTTCAAGCCGCAGGAAAGAAGATCCTGCCCACCAAGCCAACCACCCGCCTGCTCCCATAACGTACGTAGGCATCCTCGCTGCCCTGAATGGTGTGGTGTCTCTGCAGAGGCCGGGATCTGTGGTGGGGTCCAGGGACAGCCCTGGCCGAGTACGCCCCCAGTGCCTCCGCGTCTGTCATCTCCACCTGCCTGGGCGAGTGCCTGGCCATGGCATCTTTGAGGGGGAGGGAGAAGAGTGGGCATGCAGAGAAAGAGAGTTAGGCCTTGTGTGGACACCCGCCATTGCTCACCCTTCTGGCCCAGGTGGGAGAAAGGAAATGGAAGTTGGTCTCTCCCCCTTTTCCCTACCCTCAACCCTCTTTCCTGCCAGAAGGTGGTGCTTAGGGATACCTATTTGATACCTTGACCATTGGACTGTGGTGCCCCTGGTATTCAGTTTCTTTCCCTTGCTGTTCACCATACACACAAATCCACTAAGGGAGGTTATCTGGAGTTTTGACACTCAATATACCAATATACCAATGATACTCAACTCTCACTTCTATCCATCCAACTCCAAGGAAGCTATTCTGGTATTAAACCAGTGTCTGCTGAGAGGAACTGAGATGCTGGCAAACAAGTTGAATCTTAAGCCAGACAAGACAGTCATTAATAAGTCTGGTCAGGAAACAGTAATTCAGCCTGTGCTGGGTCAGGTTGCTGTACTGGGCCTGAAATCTCATCTTCACTCCTTGTGCATACTCCTAGATCCCATCTGGATCTTGGAGGCCCAGGTTTTGGCAGGAGTCAGGAGTGCGCACGCACGCACACACAGTTAAAGCCAGTGTTCTAGTTGCACCCATTTGTAGAGATGGCAGATCTGGCTATGGCAACACATGCCTTCATTACATCCCATTTGTGTTCCTGCAATGCTGGGCTGCCTTTGAAAAGGTTTGGGAACTTCAGCAGATTTAAAATGCTGCAGGCAGACTGCTGACAGATCACTCCCTTGTTGAAAGAGCTTCACTGGCCACTGGACCCTTACCGAGCAAAATTTAAGATGCCAGTTATTACCTATAAAGTCCTGTAGGGCTTGGCCTCAAACTGTCTGAAAGACTGGCTGTCTCTTCCTCTGCAAGCCTGCTCAAGTCCTCTCACATTCAAGGGGATTGCTGTCAGTCCCACCACAGTTGCAGCTACAGTTGGTGAGGACACAGGAGACAGAGCCCCCTCTTTGCTCTCTTTTTGTTGACACATGAAGACCAAATTGGCATTTGGATTTTTAACCAGGTGAGACAGAAGGGTCTTTTAAAAGGTGGGTGCTCCACTTTTATTTCCATCATGTTTATAATGGATTTTAAATTGGTTTAAATATTGTTTTTATATAAATGCATTTTCACTTCCTCTATAAGCTGCCATGTTCCCATATGCGTGAGGGAGAGAAACTGACTCATAGATCGATTATCTGCCAGGCACAGCCCCACGCCAGCCAACTCCCAACAGTGGGTCCCCTTAGAGGCTGGAAGCTAACAGTCCCTGACTGTAGGTTAACACAGGAGAGCAAAGGGGGGCTTATTGATCCCTAAGTAAATGCCCACCCTCTGCACAACCAGGGCAGAGGGATGCATTGGCAGTACATGCACATGTGTTCTTTTGCCAATGGGCTGATGTACCTGCTGAGAGACTGCCACATAGGAGGCAGCTCCTGGTCTTTGTCCTTCAGCCTTTCCACAGGGCCTCTGCTCCTGCTCCTTCCTCCTCTTGGGAACTCACTGCCAAGTGCAAGAACCATCCCAAGGGGTGTTGTTCCTTGTTGCAAAGGAGTCCAACCAAAGGTCTGCTTATGCTGTGCTGTGCTGTGCTGGGGGGGGGGGGGGGGGCGGGGGAGGCAGAGTAAAGGCTGCCTTTCTGTCAGGCCTTTCATAGCCTCAGCAGAAGGGAGGCTGAGGAGCAGACTCATAACCAAACCTTACCCACCAGGGATGCAAAGAATGGACAGCAGGGAGCAAGTAGATGGGTAGCACTTCCCCATGCCCTGGGAAGATGATTCCCATCTTCAGCCAATTCCCTGGCTGCGCAGGCAGGAGTACACAGACCCCACTTAAGAGCTGACAAATGTGTCCTTCTTGGGCTACAACCCCCCAAGTCTAAAAAAGGGAAAGGTGCAGCCTTCTAGTGCTATGGGACTCCCTGTACCAGCCCTTGTTAGCCCCAGAGGAATTCTGGGACAATGAGGAACGCCATCCAACTCCACCTAACCGGGGGGAGGCAAGATGGCCAATGATCCAGTATAAGGGTTCTGGGTGGAAAAGCAGAAACAGGATGGGAAATCTTCTTTGTGGCATCACTTCTCTGACTTCACCTGACTCTGGGACTTCCCAGAAGAGACTGATGGATGAGAAGAATCCACAAAACGTCTCCAAGAAGTCCCAGATGGCAACACCACCCTCCTCAGGTCTCTTGGTCCTGTTCCCACCTACTGGGGCTCAAGGGAGTTGCTAGCTCAGGAGCTGGAGGTTCTGCTAGGTTCTGAAACACTGTTAAGCCACTCTGTTCCTCAGGTCTAGCTAAGCCATGTTCAATGCCATCCAAACTAGAGGCCATTGCCATGTAGGCAGTGGCCAGTTCCCGACTGCCACAGTGGGCACACCTAACTCAGCAGATGAGACCTAGGGCAGGGGCAACAGAACCCTACCCAGTTCCCTTGAGGCTGCCCCTCTGCCTCCAAAGCCAATCCCTTTTACCCCCCAACCCCCACCTCACCCAAAGCATCCTTCTTCCCCGTCACCAGCCTTACCTCGGCAGGGTGCCTCATTCCGACTGAAGGCAGCTGCCATGTGCTGGTGTCGATATGGATGGGGCCCCAGTTCTTGCTCATGTTTAGCGGTCCCATAAAAAGCATCCAGATCCCCCTGGCCGCCAATGCTTAAGAGCAGCCGGGGGTCATGGTGGTGATGATGGTGATGGCCACCTTTGGTCTTACTGCCTGGAAAGTTGTCCCTGTCCCCGTCGCACAGGCAGTCTACTGCTACTGCCACCGCTGCCTCCTCGTCCTCCTCTTCCATGCTCTCAGAGTGGACCAGGGCGGGCGTGGGGGCATACCCATGGGCCGCCACCTGCTGGATACAATCGTGTTCTCGCACTTTCAGGAGGTGCTGGGGGCTGGTGTGGTGGGGGTGGTGAGCATGGTGGGGATGGTAGGAGTCAGCATTTTGATAAGGCAAAGAGAGAGAGTGGCGCTCTGACAGTTTCTGAGCCATGCCGGCGACCACATGGTGTCCACCCTCCCCGTGGCTCATGTGCCGGATCAGTTCTTGGAGCTCCTGCTGCTGCTGCTGCCGCCGCTTCATCAGCTGGGCAACCTCCACCTGGGGCAGCCGCAGGTCTGCGTGGCCTGTGAGCGAGTGTCGGGGTGAGAGCAGGCCCTGTAGGATGTGTGGGACTTGCTGGTGCCGGGTGTAGTCAGTCGGCGTCGGGGACAGCAGGGCCTGATGGAGGGCTGAGGTGGCGTAGTGCTGCTGCTGCTGCTGAGTACTCTGGGAAAAGGCAGGAAACTGCTCCATCGCTGGGACTTTCAATGCCTGCACGGGGGGGAACCCCGTGGCCGGGCCATAGCTGCTGGGAGAGACCCGGGCCTGCTCTGGAAACAGGTGGGGATGTGCGTGCACCTGGTCGTAGCCAGTGGAGGGATACCTGCGCAAAAAGGGGCAGTAATAAGAGGCTTCAGAAGCACAACAGAAGACAGGCCAGGGTGGCCAGAGTGAGGAGGAGTGGAAAAAACAGCAGGACCCCCTCTGCGCTATGGCTTATCCCGAGCCTTCTCTGTGGAAAGTCAGCCTGCTTTGGGTGAAGAAGAGCTATGCAGAGCTATCTGGGCTGACATTATGCCTTTATGCATCCAACTAATGCACTTCAACACATGCACTTCAAACACATTTACTTCAAAACCCACCACCTTTAGAAACAAGGGGATCATTCTGCTGACAGAGAAGCAAAGCAAGGCAAAGCTCTTTATTTCTTTTATGGACTACAGTTAGTTCCCAGGAGCTGCCAACCTGAACAGCCACTTGGATTCTGGGAACTTTACACCCCCACCCCCCAAACAAAGGAATTTTCCCAAGAGTTTTGGGGAAAAGGACGAAGCACCCTGGGCCCAGTGCAAGTTTTTGGCTGGGCAGAATTGCCCATTCTGTACAGCACGATTCTAGATGGCCTCCAGCAGGTGAAGCAGGCATAGTGAACTGCATCCATAGCTGTTACCTGTGTGGCTCCGTGCCATCGGCGCTGAGCTGCTTGGAGAGAGGCCTGGGTCCATAGGCAAGGGAGGCCATCAAGCTGGCACGGTGGTGCATCTGCAACTGGTTGGCACTGGGATTGATGGGCATGCCCCGTCCGGCCTGCAGGAGGCTGCTGCCCATCATGTCTGCGGGCTCCTGCACCTGCATGGCGACCTGCTGCCCCTGCCCTGGCTGCTGCATGCCCAGGCAGGAGAGACCCAAGTTGGGGGGAGGAGAGCAACTGCCCGACTGCGGGAAGATGGCACCATGAGAAGGCATCCCTTGGAACAGTGACTGGGAGGCACCACCTGCAAAGAGCAAATCATCTCCATTAAAGCCCCGCCTGGCCTGGACAAACATAGCCTGGGGGCTGGGGAGGGCATTAGCCATTCTCACGGTATTAGCCAAAGGACTAGTTTTGATTGTTATAGCCTGCCATTTCTGTGTAGTTGAGCCTGAGCAACAATTACAGTGGCTGCAGCTCCTTCGTATCCCAAAGGTGACCATCAGTGGGAAGGGTAGAAAGCCCCCTAAGTGGCTTCTCCTCCAGCACCCAGAAGAATGAGGAGCAATTGTGATTTAAATCAGGGAGGGGGATAGCCAAGAGTCCCATTCACTGACTGATATGCTTACCATGGCTCTGGTGCACACTGCCGCTGGTGGGAGGAGGGCTGCTGTCTGCCTGCCTGAAGAGATGGTTGCTGGGATGGTTTGGAGGTGGACTGGATGGCTGTATCCGTAACCTGCACAGACACACAGTGAGCATCTTTTTGAAAATATTGGACCTTGGGAGGCATCACTGATGCAGAGTGAATGGAAATCTGGAAGGCTCTACTTTTAGTTCATAAAAACCTGAGGGTAGCTGCATGGAATGAGACCAAGCCAGGTCTATCTTGTCCCATGTTCTCTCCTTCCAGCAGTCAAACTAAGGCCCTGATAGAAGCCCGCAAGTAAGACAAGCACACAAAGGCACCTCTTCCTTTTCTTCCCCAGCCTCCAGTACTGAGAAGGCCACTGCCTTCAATACTGGAGGAAATAAGTGTCCAGGATGGCTAGTGACCATGGTTGGCCCTGGCCCTCATCAGCTTGTCTAACACCCTTTCAAAAATCTTCCACATTGATTATGGCCATCACAATGTCTCCTGTAGAAAAAAAAAACTGTTTTAACTTTGTGGGGTGTGAACTACGGCTTCTTCCCCACTATCCTGAATGCTTCACCCCTATGTTTCACTGTATAACCATAGGCTTTGTTGTGAGAAGAGCCAGGGGAAGTTCCTCATGTCCTTCCTCTGCACCATGTATCATCTTGAAACTTGCCAGTCTGGAGGGTGAGATGTTATGGCACAGAAGAACCTAAGCTGTACTGCACCATGTGTGGGCTAGCAGAGGCTGCAAGCAACCACACGAGGATGTGCAAACGCCTTGACAAAGTCTGTGTGACATGTCAGATTGGGGGGACAGGAAGAAATACACACACAGTCTGGTAAGGACTTGGCTCAAGAGAAGGCATCCCTTCCTACAGATGATTCCCCCCTTATAGCCTTCCTGTACAAATGAAGGCCCAGAAGTGAGAGGCACTAAGCAAACCCAACTGCTTCCTTAAAGAAAAAGGTGTTACTAGCAGGGAGAAAGCTCAAGGCCTCCAGGATATGAGGGCACAGCCAGCATCTCCCACTTACCTTATTTGAAAGACCATATCTCCCCATATGAACCACCTAGACTTTCTCTCGGTCCCACCACCATCCCAGGCTCGCCTGGTGAGGACCCGAGAGAGAGCCTCTCAGTGGCTGCTCCTTCCCTGTGGAACTCCCTTCCACGGGAGACCAGGCTGGCCCCCTCACTGATAGCCTTTTGTAGGCAGGCAAAGACATTTTTGTTTAAACAGGCCTTTTGGAGATCTGGCAGGCTTGGTTTTATTGGGAGATGGTTGGACTTGGACTTTTTAATTTTAACTCTGTATGTTTTTAAAAAGTTTATACTTGTAATTTTTATATTTTTATGATTTTAATAGTACAATTTTAACTTATGTTTATATATGTACGCCGCTTTGGGTCCCATTTTGGGAGAAAGGTGGGATAAAAATAAAATAAAATAAAATAAATAAATAAACAAACATTACCTCTGGAGCTGGTGGGTAAGCAGAGCAGGCTGGTTTTCCCCTGGAGCTTGGAGGGGTGGAGAGGGCTGAGGAGGGCAGACACAGTCCTGCGTGAGGAAGAGAGGGACCTCTTGGTTATCCATAGTGGCAGCCACTGCAGATTGAATCTGGTGGGACCTCCATCACATAAAGGATGCTGCTCAGCTCCCAGAGGTACTAGAAGACCCGTACGAGAGCCCACCTTGGGCGCCCCAGTACCTGGATCTGCTGCTGAAGGATCTGGTGATGCTGTTCCTGCTGGTACAAGATGTGCTGCTGTTGTGTCTTCTCCAGGGTCCGCTCATCCATGTGGCCCCCGTACATCTTCTGGAGCTGTTCACACTCCTGAAACAAACCATCAAGTGAGGTTCTGCTGCTTCTCCTCTTCAGCAGAATCTTTTTGCCAAAAATATTTTTGTATTTCTTTCTTTCTTTACTTATTTATTAAAACTTTGGAAAACGGTAAGAGTTGCAAAGAGAACTCAGCAAAGCCTGGACCTCCTGGAGCTACTCTCTAACAAAGCTGGTCGACTGCAGGATTACAGCCTCAACTAGTATCATTCCCTGATTGTGGAGGACTGCTCCCACCCCCATGGACAGGCTACCCACTTTCCCAGGCAGCAGCCCTGGGTTTAGCTCCCAGTCAAACCAAACACCTTACCTGCTGGAGCTGCTTAATGCTGCTGTGGTTGCCCATCTTCTCCAACTGGGCCTTGAATGCCTGGATGCTGGCAGCCCCATCAGAGAAACGGCGAACTGGGGAGAAACGCTCCGTGGGAAGATGCAGAGTATTGGAGTCCTTGTAGACATAGCTGTACACAGGCACAGACACACAGAGGGTGGAATCCTTGCTCCCTGTAGCCTGGGCTCCCCAAAAGCAGGCCAGGGAAGCAGCCACTTTTCCACAGGCCCAGCTTGCCCATTTGTTCTGTGTGCACAAACGCCTTGCTCTGAAGCACAACTCTGGAAGCAGTAACTGGCATCTTTGCTTCAACATCTCTTGAATCCATTGACCAAACCCCCGTTCTCAGGTCAGAGGGAACACTAGCTTCCAGGGCCCTTGGCATTAACCTCTCGCTGGCCCTGCAGCATCTGAGAGGAACCAATATGAGTCACACCAGGACTGAAAAAGGGAGCTGGCTCGGCACTCTTCTTCCCTCTTTGGCACATACAAGGAGCCAACACAGGCAGGAATGGGGAACTGGGAAGGTTTCCCATCCAAAGAAATAAAGAGAATGTTGAATTCCTCAGCACCAGGGGCACATTCTGATGGACAAGACTGGTAGCATGCCAGCCCTGAGCCCAGAAGCAGTAGCATCTGGGTAAAAATGAGGAGGAGGAAGAAGTTGCTAGGCCATGGGGTAGGCAAAGCATAGTCCTCCAGCTGTTGTTGGACTGCAAAGCCCAGTGGCCCGGCTAATGGGAAGTCATAAACCAACAACATGACAAACTAACATGAGGCACAGATCACTTTCCAGTCATCTCAGGAGAAGAGGTATAAGCTGTAGAATCTGAGGCCAGGCCAAAGCAGGCTCCTCTGACTTCTTCAGCAACCAAGCCAGCTGTTCAGACCTGGGCTCTCAAGCAATTTCAGGACCCCCACTCTTCCCCTTGCTCTAGTGCCCCCCTCCCATGATACACAGCCAACTACTTGGGGCACAAGAGAAAGAAAGGCCCCACCAGAAGATACAGAGTGGCCCCAATTCCACAACTCAGCAGGAAAACAGAGGACCTGGCTGTGGGGCACACTTCTTCCTGCTCAGAACATCTGGCCCAGGTTCTAACCAAATCACAGCCACCAAGGACTAGAGAAACCAGGGATGGGGAGAGGGGTTTGATGCAGGGCCATTTGGCATGCCTTTGGACTCCCAGGCCAATCTTGCTGAATACTGAGCAAGGGTCCCCTAGGGTGGCTTTGGCTGCAGAACTGGCAAAACAACAGAGTGTCCCTGAGACTGTACAGAATATGCCTCCCTCCCAATGCCAACATAGGACAGGGCAGAGAGCATGATGCATGGCTTAATAACATGGGCCCCTCTGCGACAGACCATAGCCCCCTGCCCTTCCTGCCCATCCCTGTGGCTCTCAGCTGCTTCAACACCATTGCCAAGTATCTCTTTCAGCTGCCTATGAGAGTCCTTCTGCCCCCTAAAGTAACATCCAGGCAGTTGCTGTCTGCGATGCCATTCCGAACAGCGGAAGAGCCATTCCACGCAAACAGTTGGCTGCCTGGTGCTCAGTGCTGTCCCAGACACAAGGCATGGTGGCTTTGCTGAGGTCTGCGATAAGGCACAAAGCCTCCCCACCCCAGCCTCACTGCCCCTTTGCCAGGCGAAGGTGAGGGGCCCTCGTTCTGACATGTAGGGCAACCAACACCCGAAGGGGCTTAGCTGACCTCCACATGAAGCGACCATCTCCCAGTAACATCATATCCATGTGTGTGTCTAGAGTGGCAGAGCCTTAGAAACTGAGGAAAGGAAAGCTGGTTTACATCCCAGCACAAAAACATATGAGCTCAACCCAGGCCCTGAAGTCAGTGGGAGGCAAATGCCAGGGCAGCTCCAAGAAAGAAAAGGTGCTCCATTGTTCCCCAGCAGCACCTGAAAATATGGTGCTTCCTGGCCTTCTCAACTACAAGGAAGGGGTAGAGAAGAGGCAGTGCCCCCTATCCTTAGCCCCCAGTTTGTTCAGCCTGATGCCACACAGGCTCCCATTCCTGCGTCAAAGCCAGTTAACCCAAAGTTATTTAGGGCCAGCACCCCTTATCTCTGCCTGCTCAAGTTCCAGCGTGGCACCTGCATGCCTTCTGCTGGCTCAGAGTTCAGCTGCTCAGGCTGGTGACGTCTCCACCAGCTCAGCAGCTACCTGAGGACAGAGGCAGAAATGGCTCAGGAGGGAGTGTGTGAATGAAAGGCTAGTTGAGGAAGGCAATCTCGACAGGGTCTGTCTGTGCACAAGACTAATGTCTGATCTGAGATTAGGGGGAGAGAGGGCTTCAAGCAACTTTATCGGTGGCCAGGCTTCCAAGAGCAGCTCAGCCTCTCTCTGTCCCAGCTTCCTGAGAGCTTGTTTTGCAACAGGCAAAGGTCACTCCTGTGCTCCTGCCACAGCGTCCTTCTCTGTCACAACCACTGTTTCTCCTTTCCCCTTCCCCCACCAAGGGATTTCAGCAAGGAAGCACTGCAGGCAAGCACATCCTGCACTGGTGGAAGTCCCATGACAGAGCTGTTGACACAAATAAGGTCCAGAGGTTTCTCCTCCGCAGGTCTCTCCAGGGGGCATTCCAGGGGTATTTTCTCACTGTGGAAGAGGTCGAACTCTGCCCACCAGAAGGAACTGTCCTAACCACTAGGTACCGGATCATGGATCTTCTGGCAAGGAGGAGAATCAAATCAGGTGCCCCTAGGTCCCTGATGCCCTCATGCTCATTTGGGGCCACCCTCTGCTTAGATTCACCTCCAAGGCATGGCAGGGGTCAGAGAAAGCTTGGGGGAGTTGCTCTCCCAAGAGGGCCAACTGGGACATCCCTTCCTGAAAGGCTCCCCACTTTCCTTGCCCTGCCTAGGTGTCTCCAGCTGAAGGGAGGACCCCTGGGGGCTAATGGCAGGAGAGGCCCTGTAGGAAGGATTTCCGGTTGCCAAGCAATGACTTGTTCTTTCACTGGCCTTTCTCTCTCTCTCTCTCTGACTCTCTCTGCAGGGGATTCGGATGGCCTTTGGCCGCCCTAGTCAGCTTTCCCTGAAGGGCAGCACTATTCCGAGTGGCCGGTGCCACTACTCACCGGTGCTGATCGGGTGCCAGGTGTGATGCCCGGGAGCGGAAGGGCTGCTGTCCTAGCTGCCTCTGCAAGTCGGGTGGGATTTCCGCGGTGGGGTTGGTCATTGCCAGGGTGTGCCTTTTTGACCTATTGGCCAAGTATCTGCAACAAGCAGGAGCACATTTCATGAGAGGGAGAGGCACATGCCTGGCGGGAGCGCCAGAGAAGGAGCAAGGTGGGCAGTGGCGGGGTGGGGAGGCACCCCACTGGGCCGCTCTCTCACAAGAAATGCTTAATAGGATTGGGGCTGGGTGCGGGTGGGGGAACGTGAGAGAACAATTGGCTCTTTGGGGCTGGGGGGCAACTCTAGAGAAAGCAGAAACACCAGCCTACAGAGATTTCAAGCAAAGCGAGGGGAAGGTTAAGAGCAGGCCCACCTGCAGGGCTGCAGCAGGAGAAGGGAAGAGAAAGGGAGGGGGCAGCCTGGACTCTGGCTCTGAGTAGCCCCTACAGTTTGGAGGCCTCTTCCAGGAACTGAAACAGAATGACCTGAGCAGGACAACTAACAGATATCAGAGGTGGGTCTCACAGGTACTCAGGCAGAAGGGCAATCCCTTCTCCTCAACACTTGGGGGCATTTCCCAGAAGAGGAAACACTCCTGAGTTGCTTTTGGAAGAAATGAGGTGCAAGGACTCTGCCAGCACCACCATAGTTCAAAGAACCTGGTCCTCTGGCATTGCCCACCCCACCCAGCTAATGGTGCCTAGTCTCAGCTGGGCTGCCAAGAGCACCACCTAGGCTCCATGCCTGTGTACTTCCATTAAAACCTGGACACCAAGGTGAAGGAACAAGGGAGGGCCCAGTAAGAAGGGAACATCTCAGGTCACACCTTCCAAAAGCTTAGGCCCAGCTTATCTGAAAGGTCATGTCTTCCAAAACATGCCTGCCTGAATTTTATGATCCCCAGTGGAGGGCTTTCTCTGAGGCCCACCACCATCACATATACAGCTGGTGAAGACAATGGAGACGTGTCTTTTTTGGTGGCTGCAATTCCCTCACACGTACCTGCTGTCTATGCTCTCTTTCCACCAGAAAGCAAGGATCTCCTCATTTGCCGAGGCCTTGAACTATTAACTGGCCCCTGCAGGAAGTCTTTTAAACTGGGCTGTGCCCCATTTTTACCATCATGACTATGATATTTTAACCTATTTTTCTACTGTTTTAAATTCAATTGCTTATTGCTTTTTAATTTTAACTTACATTGCAAGCTGCCTTGGGCCCCAGTCGGGAAGAAAAGAGGGAGATAAATCCAGCTTCTGGGTTTCAGTAACAATCAGCCAGAAGGGCCAAATGAGCAACCAGGAAGGATCCCCATCTCCCAAGGAAAGGGGATCTCTCCCGCTGCTTTGCACTGTGGGCCAGATCAGGCAAGGCTCTATCTGGGGAAGGAGTGGGCAAAGTGTGGGGTGCATGTGTGCCCTGGGGTCAAATAACCCTGATGTAAAAAAGACTGCTTCTGTGCCTGAGACAACTAGGGCAAAAGGGAGGGGGCACTGGAAGTAATTTTAAAGTTATTTTTCACAAGGGAATGCAGATGGGAAGGGCAGTCCTCCAAGGTCATTTGGGGCCCAGTACAGCACAGAGGTGAAGTGATGACAGGGACCAGGTTGCACAGACTGGCCAGGTAGAACTTGAGCCATTTCCTGAAGGGCTTGTAACCTGCTGGTGGCCAAGGCTGCCTCCTTTCATGCCTTCTGGGGTGGATCTGGCCATCAGCAACTTTGCTGCAGGCACAGGCTGGATTTCAGGGCTCGGAGTCTCCAGCAAGCCTGGGTGTGGGAGGACGACCAGAGAGAGACCAGCCAGGGGTCAGCCCTGTGTTCTGGGAAGTGGAATGGTGCTCAAATGGTGTTCCTGGGAGGTCAATATTTGCATCAACCCACCCACCCTGCAGACATAATGTTGACTCTTTCAGCAACCGGTAGCACAAGGGAACATCCAGTACAGAGGAGAGGACAAGTGGAGGAAACAGAGCACCCTCCTTGGGAAGAGGGGAGAACCAGCAGTGTGGAGATCTGACATGTCAAGGGAGTGGGATATCCCCTCTTCCCAGCAGAAGGCAGCCCCCTCTAGGGTTCTACAGGCTCCCAGAAGATGGGGTATTAAGAGCCAGTGGTTAGGCTCAAATGACTTCTCTATTACTGCAAGGGGCCCAGCTGCCTCACTCACCGAAAGGCATTCCAAATCTTTGCATCTCCTTTTGCTTTCTCTGCCTGCCTCCTTCTCTGCAGGGGAAGAACTAACAAGGCACTTCCACAAGGAAGTGTTTGCTTCAGGAAAACCCAGACATCTTTACTAGCAAGGCCAGTTGCTAGGAAATGAAAAAGCCTAGTCTCCCTAATACTTGGCAAAAGCTGTGGTTGGGTCAGCCTGCAACTCTTCCCCTAGGCCATGCGCTCCCAAAAGAGCAGGCTGGATGAAGGGAAGGGCAGCGCAGCCAAGGCCAGATCCCGCTAGCCTTGCAGTTGGATGCTCTAGGACCTGCCAGAGAGCACAGATACAGCCAGAAGCCAACCTGTGGGCATCTTGGTTTTGAGACATATACTTACAGCTGAGCCCTGGATGCTAGTGGAAGTTCTACCTACCCATCCAATCACCAGAAAGAGGTTAGTAGGAAGACCAAGGAAAGGAGCAGGAGCAGCTCAGAGTTGTAGCAGAGTCCACATGGAAAACCAGCTCTCAGAGAAGCAGAGTGAAGCAGAAACCACAAGCCAAACAGATGCCTGTTATTGTTAGGGTAGCTGACAGACAAGAGAAGGGATCCTCCGACGACAGGAAGGGGAACAGGGGCAGGAGCATTACCTCTGCACAGCCTCCTGGTCTGGCTCTCCGTCTGAACTCTCCTCATCCACAGGGGTCACGGCGGGCACTGCCTGGAGGGAGCAGAAGGGCAGAGCTGGGTTTGACAGAAAGGGTCCTTTCCCCTTACACCAGGTGTAGGCAACTGTGGAAGGCCGGGGGCTATACTGGACCTCCAGAGATCATGGAGAGCCACTACCCTCCCATAGCACCCACCTCTGCAAAAAAAATAAATAAATAACAATGCTATTTTTTAATCAAGTAATTTCTAGAAGGCATAGAGGCCATTTTCACTACATTTTGGGGCTTTCCTGTGCCATTTTAGGCATAGTAATTTTTTTTTTATCAATAGGAAGTGAGTGGAAGTAACTGTTTCAAAACTGGCTCCTCCAGCAGTGACTAAATTAGACCAGCCCCTCCCCAATGTGGTGGAAATACCCCATGCCTCCTAGAAGGCATTGTTTTGGGAGGAAATGTTTTTGGTAGTGGCAGTGCCCTGCACACTCCCCAAAAGCTGTTTTATGGGATTCTGGAGCAATTCCTTTAGACCATTCCTCCTCTCAATATCCTCTCCCCAAGTCATGGAAAGTGCAGCTCATCACTTCCACAACAACAGATATGCTTGGCAGGACTGCCCAAGCCTCAACAAGCAGATTGGCACAGCCTAACTTCCCAGAAAAGCTCCAGAAGAAAAGATAACCAAGCCTTTAAAAGAAGAGCAATGGGGAAATTAGACCCTGGCTTGAGAGGTGCCCAGGAAACACCAGCTCATCCAACACACACTTCTATCACAAGAGAGACCCAGACCATCCTTAGGCTTACCTCCTAAAAGATTAAGACACACAAAAAAAAGGAGACTCGGGCGATGGAGCTAAAAAAATCAAACTTGTGCACTAGTCCTTCCTTTTGCTACTTACTGGTGTCATGGTAACGAGTGGAGAAGGGCCCCGGGGACGCTTCAAGAGCTGCTGGGCATGCAACTGGATGTTGGCTCCTCCATCTGATGCCCTCCGTCCAAGGGGTCCCATTCCATTCAACAACTGCAGAGTCGGGGGCTGCAACAATGACTGCTCCTGCAAGGAAACACTCTTGTCTCTGCCAGATCCCAACTATGCACTGCAAAGCCAGGAGTGAGGGCAGGGCCCAAAGGGCATGAGTGTGCCACCATCCCTTCAGAGCATGTGCTGGCATGGCGGGGGTAGGGGGTAGGTACTAGTCCTATGGCTTGGCAGCAAAGTCAGCAAAGACTCTGGCTCTCCATACTCAATAGCTGTGCTCATCAGGTGGTCTCAGTGTTACTCAGGATCGCCCACCAAGCAGGCCAATGGACCCTCAAAGGAAAAAATGAACCAATATCCAGGGCTCCCTGGCTGAAACTATCATCCCTGTCTCCTGCATGGAGGGCCTCACCGGTCCTTTGCCATACCTTGTACTCCAACTGGCCCGTCGGCTGGAGGTGATGCATGGGCAGCATGTTGGCTGCCATGTTCATGTTTGGTGCCACCTGCAGGAAGGGGGCCTGTGGTGCAACACGAGGGAAGCCTGGCAGTAGCTTCTGAAGATCTTCCATCACCTCAGTGCTGCAAAGACAAACACCGCCACTCACAGAAAGGGCCGGGCAATGCCACTGCTTTACCCAGGTAGTGCCGACAGGTGCAGTTCCCAACTCTGAGGACTGCAAGTGTGGGGACAGTCTGCACACCCACCTTCTTCTCTAACAGTTTCCTGGGCTAACACTGGCCTGGTCATTTTGTTTCACATATGCATATTGTTAATTCTGAATGAAAAGTTTCCTGAAACTGCTCCTTGTTGTGTAAATCTACCCCTGCTCTTTCCCTGTTATTTCTCCCTCTGGTCCAAATATTCCATTAAAACAATGCCCAGGAACACATCAGTCTCCTTAACTGAGGTATAACTGTAAAGGATCATCCCCAAAGTAGGGCCAGGAATCCACAAAGCTACTGACTTGAGAAAGGGATTGTGTTTACCTGCCAGAGAGCTACAATAATGGAGAAAACCCACACCCATGAGTCACCCCTGGATCACCTGGACAGGGTGACCACATTATCAGATGATGATAATAACAATAACAATAATAAATTTTATTTATATACCGCCTTTCCAACAGATCAAGGCGGTTTACAAAAATGCATAGATTATTACAAAAACAATTACATAAATACACAACTAAAAATTCATCCCCTTACCTTAACTAAATACAGTTAAATTATTAACCACATGGCTAGCAAAGCAGACTTACCGAGGATCAGCCACTCCCACTGTGTGCCTCCTCATGGAGAGATAGCGGACCAGGGCTTCAGGAGATGGCTCTTCCCCTTCATCTGAATCCAGGTTCATGGTTCCGTCCGTCTGGAACAAGGACACACACACACACACACGAATGTTTGTGAGAAGGAAAGCTGAGAGGCCTTTAGGGACACAACAAGGGCAGGTCCCAAGGGCAGGAACCAAGGAGGAAAGGGACACTGACCTCCACAATTTGGTTCTCCGGGTTGATGAGCTGCACTTGGGGAACACTGATGCTCACTGTGTTGCCTCCTTGCTCTGCCTGCAGGGGGGACATTAAGCCAAACACTGAAACCCGCATGAATCTCAAGGACCATTCCTCCAGCTCAGCTGCCAGCAACAGCAAGGACTGCCCAAATACTCTTGCTGCAGCAGACATACACAAACACACCAGGGTTCTGCCCTACTCTTCTTGCCACGATTCACAGGAGGCTCTACCAGGGATGTTGAGAGAAGGCTCTCATCCCAGGGCTGACCAACCTGCCAGCAATCATTCCCAACTGTACAGAAGGAATGATTTCTCTTGCCTTCTGAGAGGTCATGCCTACATGGCACAAGTGGCCGGTCTCTTGCACAAAACAGACCTGGATGTTGGCAGCTGTGACTGCTGGGAAGGTCATGGTCCTTGGCAGGCCAGGCTGAGTGCAAATGCGCAGATTCTTATGCCTCTTCTGGCGGTCACAGAGTAGGCTGTAGATGGCACTGTAGTGATCGTATGCCTCTGTCCTTAATGACTGAGAGAGCAGGGGAGAGCAAGGAAGAGATCACCTTTCTCTTTCCAAGGCCCAAGGCAGGTCGGCCCCTTTCTCCCCAAATGCCCAGCACTCCCAGAGATACCTGCAGGGTGTGCTCCTTATCCAGACCCATCTCTGCCATGGCCAGCAGCACGTCTTCATTCACAGGCTCCATCTGCCGCTCGATCTTCAGGTGCTGGCACTCAGCTATTAGCTAGAAAGCACAAGACATTTCAGTAGTGGTTACTTGCCCACAAGAAGGAAAAGCAAGGAGGAGAAAGGTGGTTTGGGGTTTGCTGACCATGAATCAGCCAGGGATGCCACCTTCACATTTCTGCACCCAGCAAGTTTTGACACAGGCTCAAGTCCACTACTTCACCCTACTTGCCTGTCCTACCTCTCTTCCCTCAACCGCTTCTTCAAGCTTAAACATTATATTTCATATCAAGCATGTACAAGAGATTTACAAAACTGATGACATTAAAATTGTACTCCTTATGGTGTAACACTGGAGTGGGGGAAGGGGAGGCAAAGCTTCCCCTTCCCCCACTTGCCACAAAATGTGGAAGGTGCATGCACACACTCCACGCACACCCACCCACCACCCATTCTGCCAACTTACTTACCGTGTCAAACTCAGTATCCACCTCCCCAAGCTTCATCCACTTGTGCTTGCAGATCTGCTCCATGGAGAGCCGCCTGCTTGGCTCCAGCACCAACATGTGGCGGATCAAGTGCTCACACTCTGAAAGACAGGAGCCAGAGGGTACACTGAGGAAACGGAGGAGCCAGGCTGTGGCTGTCAGCCACACTCACCTCCAGCCACAGGGCATTTCAGCAGTAGGGAGGGCAAATTTTCAGTTCTGGACACCCACAAGGTACGTGTGTATCTCAGGAAACCCTCTGCCACCTCCTACTCCCTGTGGCTGCATCCAGTCCAACTCAAGAATGCTCTACCTCAATGTGGCCATGAGGCATTTGGTCCAAACCCCAAGTGTCATCAGGCCTACCAGCCATGACTGGCTTCTACCAGGGACTCAGAGAAAGCTACCAGCTAACAGTCAGGCAGGGCCCATTGCCAGAAGAACTCAAGGAAGCCAAAAAGCAAAAGGGCTGAAGCTTGACTCAGGCTTGCATCCTTCCGAGATCGCTAATTTTGTTTCCCCTTGAAATGGTTGGCTCTACCTTGCCTCTTCCACTCACTATCATTTCTTTCACTCTTTTAGGCCACAAAGGAGCTGCTCACTGGGAAGCAACTGAACTCTTGCTTCTTGGAAACTTATAAAGCCAGGCTTGTGCTACATCTGCTACTGCTTGTCCAGGTGGATTTGGAATGGCTCTGGTGGCACACCAGGCAAGACTGTGATTGGATCAGGACCAGGAAGCAAGGTAGCCTGGTACATCTGAAGGCCTCCAGTCATAAAAACAGGAGAGACAGCCCATTCGCTCCCTCCTGTTTTGCAAGGTTCAACTGTGTGCTGGCTCAGAAGGTTGCCCTGTCTATTTACAGCTCTGCTCAGGGTTACTGATGTGTGAAACTGGCTGAGAAGGTAGGCAAACCCCACACATCCCATCACTCCCACGCCCAACACCTCAGCCTCACCTAGACCCTGCTTTTGGGGGCACTCACAGTGTCTGCTTGTTGCCATCTTGGTGCCTGAAGCAGTGACAGCTCTCCCTCCCCATAGCTGCCAAACAGGGTTGTGAAGCTCTTTCTTATTCTTTGACTGGTAACAGCCTTGCACTGCATCACCAACCATTAAGTCACAATGAGTTCTGATTAATAATGTCCACAGGAAACTGGCAGTTACGCCTACGCCATTCTGCAGTGGGCTGAAAATTAATTTTCCTCCAGCGAGAAGGCAACCCCCTGATCACAGCAAAGATGGATGGGAGGATTACTGGGAGAGCTTTGCTTTGCTTTCCACAGTCTGAGCTAGTGGGTCCAAGGGAGGCTTCTCCAACCTGTTCTCAACAGTTTCCCCACTCACTGTGACCAGGCTGCTTGGGCTTTTCCCCTATATGTGCAAAACTGCTCAAGGTTGCCTGTCCCAACCAGAGAGCATTAAGAGCCACTATCCAAAGCAGAGGACAGGAACCCATCCTCCATGAACAGGCCTCTCCTGGGTGACCACCTCTGCCAGTAGCTGTTTGGGACAGGTGTCATGAGTGGTTTACTGGGGCAGAAGGAAGGGCAGCTGCTTGGCCTGCCAGGGGAAGCAACCTCCTTCTGAGCCTCAGGAGAAGAAAAATGCCTCACTGGAAGACCAAACAACCTTTAGCGCTAGCAGAGACCACAGATGATCCTCCTACAGCCTCCCCCTTATTAAGAGAGGCAGGAGTCGTGAGCCTTCTTACTACCACAAGAGGGGGCAAGGCAAGATGGGAAGTATAAAAGCAGGGCTTCCACCCAATGGAGGTGAGGGGCAATGTTTTCCCAAATGCGCCGGGACTGGCCTGGTATTTTTGCCCACTAGCTACAGCTGCTTCTTTTTCTCCCAGAAATTCACTAGGGCTACATGCTCTACTCTGGTCAGAGCAAAGAGAAAGCTTTCCTTTTTGCATATAGAAGAGATAGCGGCATCACTTCCATTCTTTATCAGAAGAGCATGCCAGCCTAAGGCAGCCAAAGCCAGCTCCTGTGCTGTTTGGGCATCCACAAGGGATACTGGCCAGCATGAGCACTCAATGCTGCCAAGGGATCCAGCAGCCAAATGCTTTTCATCAGGAAAGGGAGCCATGGATGCTAGCCAGCTCTGGACAGCTTGCCTGAGGACAATGTATTTCCCGCCTGCTGAGCCGGCAGCCTCACGGGACGCCTTACCTGTGGACATGAAAAATGGAATGCGAAACTTCCCACTCAGCACCCTTGCCCGCAGGTTCTGCAGTGTACTCCCATCAAAAGGCAGGGCCCCACAGACCAGCACATAGAGCACCACGCCAAGGCTCTGTGAGAAAGAAGACCACAGGTACTCACGTCGACCATCAGTCCCACAGTCACAGAAAGCCAACTTTCACCTGTGGTGGGCCTTTGCCCCTCCCTCCCTACTTCCTTCACTATTTCTAGAGAAGTCCCTTCCTATGAAACCAAAGTAAAGCTAACAACTACATTTAAACATTGGCAAATATGTCATCACGAGAGCCTTTTTGGACAGAGAGCGACAGCTATGCTCCTGTGAGAAAACAGTAATCCTGGCAACACAGAAGCAAACCTCAGCACATACCCAAATGTCCACCTTCGGTCCATCATACTCCTTCCCCTCAAAAAGTTCAGGAGCCGCATATGGTGGGCTTCCACACCAGGTCTTCAGCAACTGGCCAGGTGTGAATTTGTTACTGAATCCAAAATCTGAAATGAGACAAGGAAGGAATGGGTTCAAGCAGCTATCCAGTGGCAAATGATTTCCCATCAAGGCTTAAACCATTTCTTGGCCTTTGGCACCTGCTCAGATGCTGGACTGTAGCACAGAAGGCTAGCAACAGGTGGAAGAGAAGAAGCATAAAAAGGGAGTGCAAATGGCATGAGGCAGCAGAACACCCTTCCACCCTGTTCACTACCAGAAGGGGCAAGACCAGCTGCTTCTCCAAACCATTTGGCGGGTTGGCACCAGAACGGTGATTGACCCGCAGATTTGCACAAAGCATTATCATAGAAATCAAACAAATGCTGGAAATGTCAAAAGAATATCAGATCTTGGTTTCATGTGTGGTGGAGATGCACTAAACTAAACGCTTATTAGAAGAAAATACATAACACAATTCAAGAAATCATAGGAATTAGATTTCAATTAAAACCAGAAATATACCTACTTAATATGTTAAATATAATTCCCCTGGATAAAGAAAATGGTGGAGAATGTTACTGTACATGACCTCTGCAGCAAGAATAATGATAGCACAACTATGGAAAAAAGCAGAACTCGCAACGTTAGATGACTGGTTATTGAAAGTATTGGATATGCAGGAAATGGACAGGTTAACTTTGTGGCTAAATCATAAGGATATAGATAAGACAGAAGAAGAATGGTTCTGATAACAGAATTTTGCAGAAAGCGATGGCAAGGACAAAGCAAGTCAGAGAATTAAGAAAGGGAGATGTTATGATAAAACAATATGAACAATAATAGTAGAAACAAAGAATTGTGCCTAGGAAATCTTGATACTTTGTTCAGGGGAAACAAAGACAAATAATGCTTAATAAATAGCTATAGGATTTATTGCCAAGAAAACTGTGGAAGTTTATATAGATATAGTGTAAATATTGTATTGTACATTATAAAAATTATAACATATAGATTATATGTTATATATAATATAAGACTGTACAATATAAGATTGTAGTAGAATTATAATGAGACAATTTGTGATGGTAATTGTGTATTAACAAAACAGGTTTTTGTATTTTATATTTAGAAAATATTTTATTTTATTTTAAAAGCATTATCATAGGAGCAGCATTTGTATTTTCATTTTCTTTTGGAATCTTCTTTTGTCACAATAGCCACATGCTAGTTCAAATGTATTTACTGAGTCCTCCCACACCAACACAGGATTCCTTTCCAGATCAGTTTAATGCCCCATGAGCACCACTTCACCCTTACTAATGTTAAATAAACCTGCTATTTTAACGCCCATTCCCTCTAGCTGAGAGAGGCTTTGACAGCTCTTCGCTGCTGCTTAAAACAACGTAGTGCCACCAGTCAACATGGCTACCTGACTGCTCATTCCAAACTCCAGATCATTTATGAACAAATCAAACAGGTCCCAGTTCAGATCCTTCGGAGCTGCCACTGTTAACACTCCTTCAGAACTGACTATTTACTCCTAATTTTCTGCTTCCTGATCTTTAACCAGTTACTGATCGATTAAAGAACCTCTCGGAATTTGGTGAGGGAAAAAGTTTGTAAAAATAAAAGTAGAAAATTAGAAAGCCAAGTAAAGAATGACAGACCTGCAATTTTGATATTCAGATTTGCATCCAGAAGCAAGTTCTCTGCTTTCAAATCTCTGTGGACGATGTTACGACAGTGGCAGAAATGCACAGCTGCTACGATCTGCTTAAACTTCTTCCGTGCTTCCTTTTCAGCCATGCGTCCATGGGCCACCAAGTGATCTGAGGGAATAATAAGGCAGGAGGAAGAGAGGGGACAATGGAAGTTGGTTGTTGGAGCACCACACAGTTCTTATAGAGGACAGTAGAACTTGGCAAGTACTACTTACCCAGAACTGGCCTGGATCAGCTCCCCTTAAAAAAATAGCACCAAGAGCTAGTGGCACACCTGTCAGTCTAGATAGTCCCAGAACAGCAGTGACAAGAAGGAAAATAAGAATGATCCTCTTCCGTCTGGATATTTCTACCTAGGTCAGCATCAATAGCTAACAGCCACAGATCAGGTTGCAATATCTACATGAATTTTCCAATCTCCTGTTTGAATGCACACTCTGAAAGGCTAGAGGGAGATGTATCAAGTACCAAAAATTAGTTTAACCCTGGCCCAAATGGAAGACAGTTTGAACATTTCCGAAAGGAAGTCAGACTTAGACTCTGGAGAGTCTCCATGGGAAGAATAACGATGCAGCAATCTCTGAACATGCTTCTCTATGCAAACATGCTGATCTAATGCCTCGCAGCTGCCATTTCTAGCAAGCCTCAGTTGAACCCACAGCTCCAAAGGGAGCAGGGCCCAAGCTCTTGCCTTCTGGGTCCTGCATAGGTAAAGGGTGGCATCATGATGCCCTTCCTTCTCTTTGGTTGGGGAGCAATATGTGCACCTGCCAGTCTCCCACCAATTTACTAATTGGTCAATTTGCCTCAGAGCAGACAGAGATGTAAAAGAAGGGAAGAGTCTCAGGATGCATTTTTTTAAAAGGTTGATAGTCCTAATTTGAGGGATAAAACCTATTTTAAATACCTTGGGATTCAGTCACTTTTTCACATCTACTATTGTGCAGTTAGATAGAAAGGGTCCCAGAAGGGCAATGCCAAGGAAGCCTGAGCAGAACCAGAATACACTGAAGGATCCCACCTTTGCCTCTCATCATCTGTGCCAGGTCAAGCCAAATGAGCATATATGTGCATGCAGATATTGTGATGCAGATTTAAGAAGCAACGAGGCTCCAAAGAGAAGGCAAAGTTTGGAAGAGGTTCCTATTAAGTGACAGAATGGCGTGGTTTTGGAGTTCTCTTTGTCACCTGACTTAACACCCAAGCCAGTAAAGTTGAAGACGGTGATGGCAGCCAAGCCATGGCTATTTTGTGTCTTTAGCTGGCAGCTTACCTTGATAGGTCTTCTTGGCTCTAGCTTCCCTTCCCAATAAAGTAAGAAAATGGTTTTGGTTTTGGCAGCAAAAGAAAACCTTCTGCATATGATCACAGAGAAATCGTGGCAGGAACTAGCCAGCCATTAACCTAACAGCCCCTGAGACAAAAGGCCTGTTAGTTTTGGTTGTTGTTTTTAAACTCCAGTGACCCAGCTTGGCTGATGGGCACCTCTGAACTCAGTTTATATTCAGAGATGGGTCTAGAAATGCAAAGACCTGGGGGGGGGGTATTTCAGACAAAACCCACCAACCCCTATTCCCTGCCGAAGCCTATTCTTCCTGAAAAATTGAGAAAATGTATTATGGCATATTATCTTTTATAATGATGAATAAAATATTTAAGAAAAGGTATTCACATAATTACTGTCCCAAAATTATTTCTAACAGCTATGTACTGATGCAAAATTTCCAGAAATTTTACATCTCTAGATGGGTAAAATTCACAGTTTGTGAAATATTCTTCAGTAAATTGGTCTTTGCTCAGAATCTTACACAAAACAGTTGCTTGGCCTACAAGCCTTTTTTAAAAAAGAGAGTTGGGCCTCCTCTCTTCCAGATTTCTACCTAGGCAGTAAAATTTCACATTTGAGCCTAAAGATATTTGGCACAGATTGTGTAAAAAAAGGGGGGAGGGGAGGAAAAGAAGTAAGGGAAGGACGGACAGCAAGTGAGAAATACAGGGAGGACTGGAAGGACTGCATTTTAGCATGCAGACACTAAACACATACACACACACTTGCATAAAAGTCCAAAAATGCTGAGCAGGAAGAAGCAATGGCCAAAGACCCAGTGCACTAGGAACAAGCCTACTGGCAGGTATCTGGTGGTTGCATGCATCTGCTTAAAATGTAAAAATGGTTTATATGATGATGACACGACTTAAAGCAGCCCAATGTTTCATGAGGAGGGACCTGGCTCAAGGCTTATGGCCATCAATCCCACAAATCAATCATGTGTTGTGGCACTAAGTCCTTCTTTCGTCTGCCTTGAGCCATCAGTTTCACCTGATGACCCCACAGGCATGTCAGACGCTGTCATTCACACAGCTGGGCCTTTGGGGATCTACCTAGTCCACTGTCCATGGTGACACTAACCATCAGCAACAGTTCTCTGGGATATCAGGCAGGCAGCTGCTTCTGGCACCAGGTGATGCTTGGGGTTGAACTGGGGACTTTCTACATGCACAGCAAATTCTCTGTGCTTCCCCCACCCACTTTCCACACCAGAAGGTAATGAATGGCAACCTTTAAAAAAAAAAGCCCTCCACAAACAGGAGTGTGAGGTTCAAGATTCATTTTCACACTGACAAAGGGGGGGGGGGGGGAAGCTGGCTGCCACAAAAACATGTGCAGGGCAAGAACGGCAAATGTGGCTTAGAAACCACTTGGAGTCTGAGAAGCAAGTTTGCAGGCAGGTCTTGGATCTGGCGCTCAAAGAGTCTTACTGGAAACAAAGTGATGCCTTCCATGGGTGAAGGGAAGCTGTTCCAGAGGGCAACAACAAGGCATGTCACCATCCCTACAGAGCTGGTTAGTATGCAAAGTCCTTTGGGGCCCATGAGGAAAGAGAAGATACTTAAGGCTTTCATGAAGCCACTACTGGAGTGCCTGGCTCTGCTGGGATGTTAACTCGCACCCCAATCCAGAATTGTGGCTGCAGCCCAGCCAGTTCTCTGCACCTCTGCTTGGGAAGCCTCACCGAAGTCACCTGGCCTCAGTTCTGGGAATGTGTGAACAGGACTGACGTCTTGGGCACTGCCTGCACTGAACAGCTTTTCAAATAAATGGCATTTAATTGCAGAAAAAGAAACTGGATTGCTCAAATCCCTATCAAAATACATTAGAAATGCCACATCAAAGGAAATAAACTGCCCTTTATCAGGAGAGGCAGAAGGCTTTCGATGGCTTTGTGTAATTAGTATTTACTGCAAACCCATTGTGTCTGGGCATTTTAATTAGTGGGCACTTGGGCAAAACCACCACCTGATGGGAAAGCTTCAGCTTTATTTTGATTTCGCTACAGCAGACTTTCCTCTTTCATTCTATAATTAATACTGTTTATAAAGGAGAGCAGGATGAACTGGCCCAAACAAGACAGCTGATTTGAAGAAATGGCCTTTTTGAAGGAAGAGTCCAAGGCACTCCCAGGTCCATGTCTAAATTCAGATCCAGGGGTCTGCATCCCCAGATTGCTGCCTTTGCACAGCTTTCCCCAAAAGAAGCCTCTGAAGTTGCCCTCGACAGTCAGAACAAATGGCAAGATGGTAGCAACACCATCAACCTCTATGGCAGTGATGGTGAACCTATGGCACGCGTGCCAGAGGTGGCACTCACATGTGCCGTCGCCCCAGCACAGAGTTTGCCAGAGTTTGTTACTAGAAAGCCAGAGGGACACAGCACTTTGCAATAAATAAGTGGGTTATGGGTTGCAGTCTGGGCACTCAGCCTCTAAAAGATTCACCATCGCTGCTCTATGGGCTCCACCCTTCATAACTCTTTGTGGGCTTGGCTGTTAGCACCTCATGTCTGGCCCAGGCAAGAAAGAGGGGAAAGGAACAAGACCCTTTTGCAGCCACCCCACCAAGGTGGCCCAGAAGGACCCATTCAGTACTTGCGGTAGTACTGGATGCCCTGTCTGCCTACAGCTGCTGCTTGCAAGCCACCCCACTCCTGGCAACGGGAGAGGGTACCTCCTCCCTATCCTCTCCCTTCCCCAGATGTTGGGCAGATTTTTCTTTTTTGAACAGAAGATGCAAGGTAAACAAATGACTGAGTATTATTAACACAGTTGCCCCACAAGGGCAGCCATCTGGCCAGTGACTGCAGTGAGAAACAAGTCTCCTGTAGACACTGAGGGTAAGGCGGTGTGGGTACGACCGGGACCAGATGATGGGGCTGCCCAAGAGGACCCGTTCTAGCAGCCACAGCAGACTCCTCTTGTGCCAAAGCTGTCAAAAGATGACAGGGACTGAGGCTTTCCAAAAGGGGCTCTTGGTTTCCTGAAGCAAATCACCCCTTTGCCTCTGGAACTCTCAAGTGATTCTTCATTACAAAACACCAAAGGGGGTCTGGTTTCACTGGCCCATGAAATGTGGGCTTCAGGGACAAAACAGTGGCAGCAATGGTAGACAGCTGGGGAATGGCAGAAGCAGCACAGAGGCAGTGGCCAACCCTGGGTCAGAAACGAGAGCAAAAAATTGCTGGAAGGGGTGGCAATGCAGTGGTTTTGGCTGCTGGCTGTAAGCCCCCTCAGTTCCAAACAAGCTCAATTGACTGCAGCCTGAGGCTCTTTCAAAAGCAAAGAGAGGAAGGTTTCTGCCTGATCTGCACGTAACCTGGTTATTTTGGTACCTGACCAAGCCCAAGACTATGGGCAGTTTGCTTGAGAGCACACAGCCTCTCTGACTACAAGGCAAAAATGACTGCAAGGTTGGAGAGATACATAATGTTAGTCTGCTTCAGCACATTAAAGCTGCCCCCAGTGCCAGGTCTGACGTGTGTGTGTGTGTCCATGCACAGCCATGCATCCTTCACCAGACAGCTAGCCTCCCAACCTCAAAGGAAGAACTATCTACAGGTCACACAGGTCCTCTTCAAAAAGCTCTTGGCTAATGGAGAGACACAGGCAGCACAGATAAAACTGAGCTAGATGAGCCACTGTGGGCTTGGTGAAAGGCAGTCCCATGTTTCTTCTCCCAACTGCTCTGCCCCTGAAAATGCTGACATTGGAAGAAGATTCTTCAGAGACAGTAGAGTTTCTTCAGCCAGTGCCTACCATATCATTTAAAGCATGTCTTCCACTCTGTGATTGGGGCTTGGCTTCCTTGCTTGAGCCACCTCCCCAACACACTCACCCTCTGTTTCACCAGAACTACGTCTAAGAGTAAGGATGGCTTTCTGTTGTTGGAGCATGCTAAGATCGCTCATCTCTCTGCCACTTCCCAACAAACACTTGCTCCAAAGCGCCTGCCTATAGCAATTGTGACCAACCCCTGACAGCCCTCCATGAAAAATGCAGAACAACTGTCTTGAGTCAAAGGCATGAGTGTATGTATGCACTCACACATAAGTGAGATAGGAAACAAAAAAAAACGAGAACCAAGTTGCAAGTTCAAGTCTGTATGGAAAAGCCACCAAAGGCACATGTGAGATTAACAGAGATCTCTGGCACAAATTTCAGCCTGTTCCCAGAGACAACTTATTTCCTCCATCTCTGCCCCCCACCAGAAAATGGCCTTTTCAAGCCACAAATGCACTGGGTTCATCTGTATGTCTTGGGGACATTTTACTGGTGCTACAGCTGCAGGTCACCCATTCCATATTTCCCATGGTGGTGTGGGTCCAACCCAGGTGAGTCCTGTGCTAACCAAACAAACTCAAAGACTTCAAGCACAGTAACTATGAAAAGGATTATTTTAAACTGCTAGAACTGTTGTTGAATCTTAAGGGTTTAGGTCTTTCAACTATGGAAGGTTCCTCAGACTCCTGATTTTCTTTTCCATTCAGGGAAGGTAACAAGGCTGGTGTCTTACAGCCTGCCAGTCCTCTTTGCCACCAACTGCTCTGATGGACGGAAAGTTCTGAGGCCTAAAGGGCATTGCCCAACTTGAAGCAGAAATAGGGCAAGCCATTTTATGCTGAGTGTAGTTAACTAAATACATTATCTGATTAGAAGGAAGGCAATAAAGGTACTTACCAAATATTTCCCCTCCGCTTGCATATTCTGTCACCAGATAAATCATCCGCTCCGTCTCCATAACCTGAACAAGGACAAAAAAATCGGCAGATAAGGAGACCGCCCAGGACAAAAGGAGGTTGTGGGCTTCTCTTTTGTGACTTGCATCTCTGATACGCAAGAGCTACTTCCAACAAATTAGAAGCGCCCAGCAGCTGTGTTTTAGCATGCGAGGCCGGCTGAGGACAGCCACTGGGACCTTTAAACCAGGGTACAAGAAAAAGAGAGATGGAACCAAAGTTTGAACTGCTGGAGTCAACTTCCAAAGAGCCTATTTTCCATGCTAAAAAGAACCTGCTCACCTGCTCAGCACTACTTTTTTTTATAGGGCCATAAAGATGTTTCCACAAGCTGAACTACTGCTGCCATTTACTCCCAAATTTTAAAAGAACAACTTGTAAATGCAGTGACAGGTCAACCATTTTGATTCACTATATAGTGCAGAGAAGTGGGCCATTTAACTGATTAATGAGAGAGATGTCTGTGGTTGGAGGAGGACCTATGAAAGGCTTCCAGGTCAGATGTTTTGATCTCTGGCATTTCCAAAGCTCCACTGCTGGCCTCACTTAGCTCAAATTATTCAGCAGCTGCAGATGCACCAGCAAGGCAGAAAGGCCCCTTTGCAAATGCAAGGGACACATTCTGAACAAGTCAGCCATCTCAACAGCAGAGGCTTGGCAGTTTGCTTCAGAGGCTGCTTCGTTTAAGAGAGAAATCTGGCAGAAGAAGAACACAGCCAGCTCAAAGCTTCTTACTGCCAACACCTTTGGCTTCTTGTTGAACTGGCAGATTAAAGATAGCCGGGGCTAGCAGAACCACTGCTTTACTCCAGGTTTATTCCTGCTGCTGCTACTGGAAATCCAGTAGGAGAGTTCTTGGGGAAACAACCACAGAGACACAAAGATTCTCTTCCACTGAGAATCCAGGTTGGGGGAGTTGAGAGAGGCACAACATGGGCACATTGAGCTGAAAAAGAGTGCAGGACCGGAGAGTGCAGGGAAGTCTCCAAGTCATGTCATAAGAGGAGAAACTGCATCACTGTCTTCCTGCAGTCTCTCAACTATGTGGTCAGACATGTCTCACCACCTAAACCCACAACAGCCAAAGCAACAAGATGGAGCAAATAAGATTCATGCTGCCATCAGAGTTGTTCCACAGGACTAGAAGCCAGGCAGTGCACCAAAGTCTGCTCCCTCCATCTACTTCAAGTCATGAGAACAAGCCTGTCATCAAACACAGTTGTAATTCTGAATATAAGCTAGTTCTGGGGGAAGCACTACAGGATGAATGCATTTAGGTGGCAGAGTGCTGGTGGCAGAACTCCTGCCACATATAAAGGGCAGCGGAGCAGCAGGGCATACACTCTCCCCTCTGGTGGAGGGAAAGGAAGAGCCGAAAGGGAAAGTTCAGACCAATTATGGTGTTTCAGCATAAAGCATTCTGGAAACACACACACGCCAGGCCTGCTCCTTTATGAGCAAGATAGAAAAAACCCTCTAGCCAAACACTGTGTTGTGTTTCAGACTTTTCATTGTTAACTCCCCTGGAAACTGATATCTAAGGCCAGTGTAGGAATCTGTGAATAAACCTCCACAAGAGGACAAGTGCAATCTGCCCAAAGGCGGCTCTTTTGTTCCTCAGTGATTTAGAGGAGCTGTTATGAACCAAGAAGGCCCTGGAGCAACAGGAGCAGGGAGGTACACCTGGATCCACGCCTGAGCCCTCTAGGAACCAGGAATCCTGTGTCAAAATCAGGGCCCAGAAGAAGTGGTCTCTGGTTTCACAAACACACACACACACACAAAAAAAATTCCCACTACAGGAATACTCCAAATACTCCAAATAACTATATGCAATTAGCAATCAGGTAGCCTTCTATTGAAGAAACAGTTACTTTTATAGCAAAGTTATAGAACTATAAACTTTTAAGTTGTGTGTGAACATAACATATTTAACAGTATAAACACAATGTATAACTGTAAATAGTTATATATTGTGTTTGCATTGTTAAATATGTTATAACTGGTTATAATTACATTGTTGCATTGCACACCTGTTAACAAGGTCATGGCAATTTGCTGTAAAAGTAACTGTTGCTCCAACAGAAGGCTGTGTTTGCAGTTTGGGGGTGCTTCTTGACTCATCGCTTCAGATGAGAAATCAGGTGAATGTGACGGTCAAGCACGTCTGCTATCAGCTTCAGCTGATACGCCAGCTGCGCCCTTTCCTGGAACTGGGGGACCTTGAAACTGTAGTACACACACTGGTAACCTCAAGACTTGATTTTTGCAATGCACTCTACATGCGGCTACCCTTGTGCCTTGTCCGGAAACTTCAACTGGTACAGAATATGGCAGCCAGATTGATTACAGGAACAACTAGCAGGGACCTTATTACACCAATATTGAAATCACTCCACTGGCTGCCTATTAGTTTCCAGGCACAGTACAAGGTGTTGGTTATTACCTTTAAAGCCCTTCATGGCCTGGGCCCAACCTATTTAAGGAATCGCTTTCTTCCATATAATCTGCCCCATGCACTCAGATCCTCTGGAAGGAATTTGTTGCAGTCTGTAAAGACGAGATTGACTGTGACCTCCCAGAGGACTTTTTCCACAATCGCTCCCACCTTATGGAATGGCCTGCCGGACGAGATTCGTCAAATTACCAACATAGATAGCTTTAAGAAAGCTGTCAAGACAGACCTCTTCTGGCAGGCCTTCCCGGAATAGCACCCAGCCACGTAAAGATCCCCCCACAGACATATATAAGTGATGACTCTGCCCACTATTGTTCTATTGTTTTTAGATTTTAGTCTTTGTAATTTTAATTGCTAGAACTGTTTAATCCTTTTTTAGGGGGGGAGGAAACTATATATATTATCGTATTATTTTAATGTTGTATGCCGCTTAGATTGTTGAAACAAAAAGCGAGATATAAACACAAGTTTTATTTATTATTTATTTACCTGATTGCTAATTCCTGTATATATAGGTCTCTGTTTTCAGTCTGTTTCCCTCAACTGCTGTAGAAACCCTTGCTATGCCAAAACACAGCTCCATGAAAAGTGCCCAGTGAGTATGACTAGCCTACTGGCAGGTCTTGCCAGAGTAGGGGCCAGGCTATATATTGGGGAGTAGCTTCACTTTGACATGGTGTTGGGCACTGGCATGGCAAGGAGCTTCTCACCCTGCAACCAACCCTGGAAAAGCAGCCCACTTTGCAGAAGCTCCCTTAGATGAGATGAAGACTCACCAGGAGTGGACCTAGGCCCCAGTGGGAGAATCCCATGACCTTTAGCACAAGCCCTGGCACCCCCATTGCACAGTTGTCTTACCTGATACAATCGGATGATGTGTGGGTGGCAGAGCATCTTCATAATCTGAACTTCCCTGAATATCTTCTTGAGGTTCTCTTCATCCAGCTGAGTTTTATCAATGATCTTTATAGCAACCTGAAAGAGAACAGCAAGACAAACAATTAGGAACAGCATTGTCAGAATGACTATGTGGAATCTAGAAGCAACACAACATCCTAAAGTAAAACTTCTCTGCTCCCAGAAACAGTTATAAGAATGTATGTCATCAATAGGATTCTGTCCTTAGCATGGAAAAGGTCTGCCCCAGATCTGACACTCAAGATGGAGATGTGAAAAACTGAAGTTGTGACCTGCGTAGAACTAGAAGTCCTCCCACCCGCCTATGGGGAACATTCAGGAAGACATCCCATAGAATGTCACAGGAGGTTTTCCAACAAAGGTTTTCCATGGCAGAGGGTTGGGCACTTCCCACAATATGATGCTAAGGTTATGGTGTCCCACATTAACTCACTTTGCTGCATGAGTACTAAAAGTATGATAGCGAGCAGACTGCAAAGTCAGTTCCAAAACCCTTTTTCAACTGAACAAGTGTTACAGTCCCAATAAAGTGGCTTTTCACCAAGAGAGCATCATTTTAAATCCAAAACATCCAAAGGAAGCCATTTCAAGAGGTGTGGCTCAGTCACTTGTTCCATCTTGTGGAGTGAGCTATCTCTCTGACCACACAGACACACTAGCCCATGTTTACCATCTTGGTTTTCAGGAATGTTGGGCTGTGGACCAAGAAAAGCTGGGTAATTCTAATCATAGAATCATAGAATCGTACAGTTGGAAGAGACCGCAAGGGCCATCCAGTCCAACCCCCTGCCATGCAGGAAATCACAATCAAAGCATCCCTGGCAGATGGTCATCCAGCCTCTCTTTGCAGACCTCTAAGGAAGGAGACTCCACTACACTCTGAGGGAGTTTGTTCCACTGTCAAACAGCCCTTACTGTCAGGAAGTTCCTCCTAATGTTGAGCTGGAATCTCTTTTCCTGTAGTTTGCATCCATTGTTCTGCGTTCTATTCTCTGGAGCCACAGAAAACAAGCTTGCTCCCTCCTCAATATGACATCCCTTCAAATATTTGAACAGGGCTATCATATCACCTCTTAACCGTCTCTTCCCCAGGCTAAACATCCCCAGCTCCCTGAGTCGTTCCTCATAGGGCATGGTTTCCAGACCCTTCACCATTTTAGTTGCCCTCCTTTGGACACATGGCTCCAGTTTCTCAACATCCATTTTTAACTGTGGTGCCCAGAACTAGACACAGTATTCCAGGTGAGGTCCAACCAAAGCAGAATAGAGTGGCACTATTACTTCTCTTGATCTAGACACTATACTTCTATTGATGCAGCCTAAAATCGCATTGGCCTTGTTAGTTGCCGCATTGCACCGTTGACTCATGTTCAACTTATAGTCCACTTGGACTTCTAGATCCCTTTCACATGTAGTCTTGTTCAACCAGGTGTCCCCCATCCTATATCTGTGCATTTCATTTTTCCGCCCTAAGTGCAGTACCTTACATTTCTCCATGTTGAATTTCATTTTGTTGGCTTTGGCCCAGTTTTCTAGTCTGTAAAGGTCATTTTGAATCTTGATCCTGTCCTCTGGGGTATTAGCTACTCTTCCTAATTTTGTGTCATCTGCAAATTTGATAAGTATGCCTCAATTTTGTCCTCCAAGTCATTAATAAAGATGTTGAATAGCACTGGGTCCAGGACAGAGCCCTGTGGGACCCCACTGGTCACTTCTCTCCAGGATGAAAAGGAGCCATTGTTGAGCACCCTTTGGCTTCGGCGGGTCAACCAATTACAAATCCATGTAACAGTTGCCTTGTCTAGCTCACATTTTACAAGCTTGTTTGCAAGAATATCATGGGGAACTTTGTCAAAGGCCTTACTGAAATCAAGATATACTATATCCACAGCATTCCCTTCATCTAACAAGTTGGTAATTTTATCAAAAAAAGAGATCAGGTTTGTCTGGCATGACTTCTTTCTCTGAAACCCGTAATATGGGGTACTAGACTCCTGCCTGTAATCCTCCACTTCCTAAAAAACAAGTCTTTGCCAGAGCACTGGCTGTGAAAGTCTTATTTTGCCCAGCTCCATGTAATAATGTAAGGAATCAAATCAAGGCTGCCAGCAGGCGCAAGTGTGTGCTCCCATTTATTTTAATGATGCAACACTTATCTTCAAATGGAGTCTTGCACGAACACAAGGTTTCCTAGACCGAAGCCAACCTTCCAGCACTTGCTTACTGTAATCATGGGATTTCCTGAAAGTAACTCTCGCTTTGTCAGTGCCTGTCCTTTTCCCAAAGTGGAACTGCAGGGGTGACACCAGAAGAAATGTTAAGAAGCCACCCACCCAGAGGAATCTGCCGTTTTGCACTTCTCCAAGAAGTCATTCATTGCTGCTTCCTCCAGTGCTTTCCCCAGGACAGCCTGTGTCCCATTCCACATACTGATAAGTGCCCTCACAGAGGCATCTTCTCCAGCGTTTGAAGCCACCTGTTTACATTCCTGTTTACCCATCACCATGGAGATGTTCAGGGCCACATGAAACCCAAGTCAGTGTCACTTTCCTGGCACAAATGTTGGAGCGCAGCCATTTGTTCATGAAGCAGGAAAGGGATCGAACAAAGTCACCCTCTCCAGCAAAACAGATTCCCAGTGAGGACTTTGTCCCAAGCCACACTAATACAGACTGCAGGACTCCCTGTTTTTCCCCAGTGCTGTATCTCTAACCTCCCTTTCTCTCCCCCTTCCCACCCCTCTCATGGCTGCACTGCCCTTTCCAGGTGAACAAGGACCCTGCCTACCCAGCAGCTGGCCCCAAAAGATGTCCTCAGATCTTAGCCTGGAAAAGCAGTTTTGGTAAAGCTTCAAGGGCAGAGGAAGAAGTCTCAACCATCTCGCTGGGAAAGCAGACTTTCCTATTTATGGCAACCTTAAGCGAACCTATCATGGGATTTTGGCAGCAAGATTAGTTCAGAGGGGAATTGCTGTTGCCTTCCTCTGAGGCTGAGAGAGGATGACTTGTCCAAGGGCACCCACTGCCCAAGTGGGATTCAAACCCTTGTCTCCCAGCGACCAACACTCAAATCACCAAACCACACTGGCTCTACTCCTTCCACCTGCATGCTTTTATCTTTAAAAGTGCCTTCTATCCATTCATGTAGAAGAGACATTAAACAAGCTGACCCACAATCTCCTAGATCCCGTTTTTTTTTAAAATGGTGTTACATATTGACCATTTTCCAGATTTATGATACAGAAGCCAACTATTGAGACAAGGTACATATTTAAAAAAAATTGGAACAACATTTTTCACATTTTTCACTATCGTGAACTCTTGGATGGATACTATCTGTACCCAGGGACCCATCAATTTTTCACTTGTCAGCAGGGCCTAGAGCATCCTTCCCTAATCTCCAGTATTCTCTCCTCCTTAGATTTTCAGCTTGAAATGCTGAATTCGGGCAAGAGGTGATGCTTTACATACCTTCTATGTGAAAATAATGGCCTTTTCCCTGCACCTTCTACAAGGAACAAAGCTACCCAGACCTTATGCCTGCAAATTAAACAAGTCTCCCTCCACCATTAGAAGCTAAGCCCCTCTTGGAAGTTTTCAGCTGGTTTTATCCACTGCTAGCTGCAAAAGCACCTTCTTAATAGTCTCAGTTCAAAATTTTGGCTGGCAGTGGGTGACTACAGAGAAGCAAAGGGAAAGACTACCCCGCTGTGGGCAGCCCAGGAGGATGAGGGGTGGCCAGTCCCATAAACTCTAAGGGTGCTTCAGGTTCATGCAGAGGTTGCTTTGGATGCTGCTCAACACGTTGGAGATTAAGTTGGGCAGCAATTAAGAGTCACACTAATCTATGACAGAATTCTTTCATTGAACTCCAAAACAAAAGCCCCGGGAAAATAACAATGCTAACAAAGCATAGCACCTGCAGAGACCCAGTCAGCTGCCAGCAAAAATACTGGCACCAATTAGGAGAAGAGCCCAGAATCCAAACTGCCTCCCCTTGCCCAGCACCTGCTTGAAGTTCAACCTGGTAATTTTGAGACACAAACTGCAGGAGGAGAAAGGCTAGCTGAGTTAGCCAACAGTCCACTGAGGAGGGGGTTGTGGGTACGATTCTGAAGCAAAGTCCCAAGCCCCCCTTGGACTAGTTATGAGAAATGCCAAGTTCCTTGGTTATGGTGATAACAGAAGCGTGAGAGCAGGAACGGCCCCAAAAGGGCTGCTCAAACGGCCGCCGCTCCTCTCTCTGCAGGGATACAAGGCAGTACCTATAGCACAGAACAGCACAGGGCTAAGGTCCAATCCTGTGGGATCCACAGCAGAGCCAAAGACCATTGCCTCCATTCCCAGCAAGGAGCACACAATATCATCATCTCCAGATCCAGCCACTGAAGTCTCAAAATGGCTGCAGAGAGAGAAAGACAAACACTCTACTGCTCCTGCTCCAAGGCCAGCAATGGTCAAGCCAAGAGGGCCTTCTTGTTGGCTGCTCCCAGGTAGAGAAATTCCCTTCCTATATAAGCTTTCATAGATCTGCTCTACTTCCTACGAAAGCTCACACTACCAGCTTCTTTCTTTCAGTTAGTCTCAAACTACAAGATCCCTTTGCAGACTGATATTCCAGACTAACACGGGTAGGTCTCTGTTTTAACTTTTGTTAAGAGATCATGAACAACAGGGCTGGGGGAAATGGCAGAATCTACACAAGGCTGTATGGAGGTGGTACTGTGCCCCGGGACATCACCTGCTTCCTTCCCTCGCTTCCACCGCTGTTGTTGTGAACAACTACTGACTCTCACGCTAGAGCAATTTCATGTGTTTCAAGCCTACTTCCCTCTCCAAGACTGTGAGGAAAACATTTAATCTATGCCAGAAGCATGAGCTCCAGCGCATATGAGAAATGTGGAGAGGAAGAGTCCTGGCTCTGCCTGACCTGGCTTGGCTTCTAGGCTCCCTATGCCTCTGTCATTACGGAACAGAATGCCAAGGAAGCTACAGAGGATCTGTGTTTGACTG
>NC_056527.1:130892491-130956878 GCF_019175285.1 Sceloporus undulatus | reverse complement strand
CCGAGTGGCCCCAAAAGTAGGTCAGGACGGTGTGTCGCTACTTGGCTTGACTTCCTCCAAAAAGCACCAGAGTACAGAGACTCTGGGGGGAAATTCTCCAACTTTCCACACCGCCATTTTGACCCAGACAGTTGGAATAGACACTCTGAAGAGCTTGCAAAGCACACAAAACAGAGATCTTCTTGGCTGCCTCATAACAAAAAATGCACGGCAGCAGCCCCAAACCCAGCACTGCTGGCTTATGACACTGGGTGGAAAAACACCTCTGGATGATGCTCCACAGGCTTCCCATAAAAGGCTACTGCTTCACCAGCTCTCATTACCAAAAAACCCTCAGCCGCTCTCCCTTTGACACAAATGGACTAAGACATCTGGGTACAACGGGTACTACTTTCCTCCAAAGTGGGCAACACATACTTTTGGAAAAAAGAGGAAAGACAAATGCCAAGAAACACTCATTTCCAAATGAAGTGGCACATGGACATTGCCCGTCCAGTGAGGGCATGCAGCTTCCACAGAAGCAGATGGACCAATGAGGTCTTCCAAAATGCTGGAACTTGTTTTTAGCTGCAGGTATGGGGTCAAAGTCACAACACGGGGGGGAAAGAGGGTGCATGAAGGACAGGGTCGCTGCCTGCTAACTTACTGAAATTCTTTGCTTACTCCCAAATTGATCAATCTTTGGTGATCTAATGTTTCCACTCCCCCAAGGAGAAAAACCAGGAGGAAATCAGCCAGTGGAAATCATGTCGCTTTGGGACATGTTTAGAATGCAAACATTTTGTTTGGCTAGCTCTGACCACATGCCTTGGTTCTGTTTGTTGACTGGTATTATGAGGGTGAGTTGCAGACAGGGCACTGTTGTGGCCATGTTGCCTGTGGATCTCTGCCTCCAAATCCCCACTGTATGCTTCCAGTCCAAGTAACTCTCACAAGAGGCCACCCAGCACATCACTCAGAACGTCACACACCGGGCAGCACAGCTCCCTGATATACGCCAGGAAGTGGCCATCCCCAGAATCGTCTCTGGTCGACTCACAGCCGCCTCCACTTGAGGAAAAACCCAGCCAACTCCTCAGGTCTGGATTTCCTGCTCTTTCACAAGCTAGGCTGTCAGGAGGCCAAGCCAAGATGATAAATCAACTCCACTACTCAGTGCAGGCTGTATCAGAGAACAGAGGTGAGCTAAATGGAGGAAGGGGAGGAGGAAGCCAACACCCTCCTGGCCCCATTAAGAATCAAGGCAAACATCCTGTTTACCTGTTTTAAGAGCGAGTCATATTCAGACAGGCTTCCCCAGAACTCCTGCTTACCTGTTGACCACAAACAAACTACAGCCAAGCCAAGACAAAGGAGAAAGAATAGAATCCAGAGTCTTCGTCTGCTGGCCCGCTCCCTGAGGACATGGTTCTGGCTGAAAAAGAGAACTGTCTTCTTGTCCTTCTGCCTCTTAATAGAGAAGTGAAAGCCATCAAGCAGCTCCCCAAAGTTAGCAAGGGCCAGAATTCAGCAAGAGCCACTGAACTCATAGGCGCCTTCTTTTTTTCTGGGCAAGTAATCTTCCCCTGATCAAGGAAGAAGGGACCCAAGCAGAGCTCAAAAGGCAACCAAAAAGGGTGAGCCGCAACAGTTTTAACATATGCACACACGCACACGTTGCATATGTTAAAACTGTTGCGGTCCACCCTTTTTGGAGCTTCTCCAGCCTCTCTAGGAAGGGAATTCCTCTACCTGGGAGCATACACACAAAGACATGAGCTGCAGAAACTGCCAGACAGGAATCGTATGCTTGCAGAGATGATGGCCAGGTTGAATCAGAGCACCCAAGGTAATGGTCCCTGAGAAAAATGCAAGTATTATTATCCCACCTTGGCCAAACTGGCTCCTTTGACCAATAATAATAATAATAATTTTATTTATATCCCGCTTTTTGCCAGGCAATCAAAGCGGTGTACAACAAGTTAAAATGCATCCATATATACATAGTGCCCCCCTTAAATCAAGATTAAACCATATAAGATTAAAAACTACATATTAAAATCTGACTAATCCAAATAATAATCATCATGGGCAGAGTTCACTAGTCTTATTCGTGGTCGAGTATTTTATTCTGGGAAGGCCTGCCAGAAGAGATCTGTCTTAATGGCTTTTTTAAAGCTCTCTAGATTGGTAATTTGAGGGATCTCATCCAGGCCATTCCATAAATTGGGAGCGGTTGCAGAAAAAGATATCTCCATGGCGACTTGCAAAGACAGGGACTGGGATCTTTCTTTTTCTAAACAGCAGAGTTTCTATCAGCCCAGTCCTACACAGCTAAGGGCCAAAATGCCCACCAGCAGCAATTCTGCCAGCAGCAGTCACCCACCATCACCTTTTCAGCTGGTTTGGGCTATAGCATATCACTTGCAGGACATGCTTCCCACAAAGTCCAAGGGCTCCTTAAAGCAGTCAGACATATTTTTGTTTTCTTCGGCTCCTGACTTCTGCCTTCTTGGTTTTGCTTTTACTTCTGCTGTGACCACTTTCAGCACTGCCTTTCATTGTGACTTTTATTTTTCATTACTTTGCCAATGACTGTAAACTGCCAAAATTCTGATTTTGAATGGAATGATGGCATGTAAGTGCTGTGAATAAATAAAATCATTATTAAAGTTCCTTTTGCATTCATTTCCTTGTCACAGGCTAAGCCAGAATACTGTAATAGGTCTCGCTGAGAAGCAGGAAGGGTTGGAGGGGGGTATCATTCAGTGAAAGCTGTTGCAAGTGTGGATTTCCTTCCATTGTTCCAGGAGGACCGATGTGTGAGCAACCAACAGCTGGCACCCACCCACTCACACACTGCACATGCCGTGTGTATTTGTGTGTGTATGTGTGTTTGTGCCTTCAACTCACCTGTTGACTTATGATGTCCCCATGAATTTCATAGGGCTTCCTTAGGCAAAGAATCCTCAGAGGTGGTTTTGTCACCTCTGAAACATAGCCCACACTACCTGGGATTCCCTGGTGGTCTCCCATGCAAGGACTAACCAGGCTTGACCCTGCTTAACATCCAAGATCAGATAGGATTTGGTGCCTTTAGGGTCTTTAGGCCTATAACTATCATTTAGTACCAGTTAGGAAAACAAATCAGTCTTGACAATTCCCTGAGCCCTTTAGTTCCCCCCACCAAGTTCAATACACCTTAAAGAAAAATGTCCCTTTGGCTAAAGTCACCTTCCCTCACAAACATAGTCGTAGCACACATCTGTGTCACAGGAGACACAAGAGCTGAAATAACCAAGGCCCCCGGTGCCTGAAAACCAGCAAAAGACTAAGTGTATGGAAGAGGTGTACTCCAGGCAGAAAAGGTTGCCAAGGACATCAAGTTGGAAAATTCTTATTTTGAAACCCGATGCAGGTCTGGGGTGCAAGAAGGCCCCATACAACATAAGAGAGAAGAGCTAGGAAGAGTTTTTGGAAGGTGGAAAAGCAAAACCTGGAGCAGCATCCTTGGCAGGAAGAGGAGAGTCTCCCTGCAACAGTGGCTGGATTTCACTCTCCTCCAAGGACACACAAATACATACACACTCCACAATTGCTGCAGCTTTGCCTTTCCGCCAGGGGATCAAGCTACTACTGGAAGTTTCACTTTTCCTGCTCTGCAGCCTCAAATTAAATCCAGATCAAGCCAGCAATGTGCATCCACTCAAAGAGGCCTGTGTCATGGACTCACATCTGGAGCGCATTTTTATTAGCACACGCACGTCCATCTCAGCTGGAGACAAGGCTCTGAACTTAGACGCTTTTGTTGGTGACCTGACATCACAAGCACCAGGCCGGCATTGGGACCTCTCTCTCTCTCTCTCTCACACACACACACACATAAACACAAAAACACACAAAGAGGTGCCAGCTCATGCTGCTGGGCCATGGTCCAAGCACCAAATCCACTTTATGGACTTCCAAACAGAGTCAGATGGTGCCACAAGGAGGCCTTTGCTCACTCAAGGACTGTGCCGTCCTCTCTTGCTATGGCTCCAGGGAGTTTATCACATGGGAGGGATTTATCTTAATTTCGAATGAAAAGAAAGTGGGACCAGAACACTAGTTCAGCAAATTTATGTGAATTCGAATTGCGTTTGAACTGACTTGCCATTGCCCAAAAATAACTTGCCATTGCCCGAAATTGCGTGTGATCACCTCTCACGCAATAACGTGAAACCCTATGATTGCGTTTGGACTCACACCCCACTGCCCGAAATTGTGTGTGGTAGTCTATCACACAATAACGTTAAACCCCATGATTGCATTCGGATTGCCATTGGATTATACTTCCAATTTCCCTTGTCTGATAACATCCCAGGTCTGTCCTGCCACCTTTTCTGACCCATTTGCAAACCCAACCAGAGGCCATCCAAAAGCTCTCAGTCCCTTGGGAAGAACTGTTCAGAGCAGTGCTTCTCGGACTACCGATTGTGGGGGACCAGGAGGGTTTTTCCTACTGTGCCACCAACCGGCACTGTCTTTGTGCTCATAGAGCCACAATTGTTTCTTTCAAAAATTCTCTGTGATTCGGCAGGCGAAAGCTTAATTAAAAATAATAATTGTGAGCCGCTCTGATAGCCTTTAGGGCTGAAGGGCAGGGTATAAATACCATAAATAAATAATATTAAAATAAATTAAGGACTAGTGCTGGTCCAGGGATGAATAAGTTGAGCGCAAATTAAAGTATATGTCACTGGGTTGAGAAGGGTTTTGTTCTAGATGCAAAAGCTGCACATGTCACAAAAGGTAAAAGAGGTTCATTGCTGCAGTGGCAGCATCATTTCTGCCTCCTGAGAAGGCAGCCTGCTGGCAGTTCCTCACTGAACTGCTGGGTTTTCCTCCTAGGGAATGGGTGCATTTAGTGACACAGAGGAAGGGAACTGCTCCAGCCTCCCTTCTGGGAGTCCTCCTGGATAAAAGGCATCCAATGCAGAGCTGTTATTTCCTGTGCCTCCCTCAGCCCACACTTCCTGCAAGCCTGCAATTTCCAGGCAATTGAAGGGGGGGGGGGGGGGAGCAGCAGAGAAGAGATGCATCAACAGCAGCAGCATCCAGGCCATCTGAATTGGTGATACAGAAAGTGATGGTTTCCACACTGGTGCTGGTCCTAGCTGCCTACAGGTAGGAGGGATGCACAATGGCCTCCCAAAGCAGTGCAAGTCTTCAGCCTTGGGGTCAATCATGGCTGCCTCAAAGCCTGCTTGCAGATGGCTATTGCCACACAGGGTGTGTTATCTGCAAAGCCTGCAAACATTTTGGTTGCTCCTGGCCCAGAGCAAGGCTGGTTCCTGGTTCTGCACCTCTGAGGCTCCGCCATCCTCAGAGACAAGAGGGGCAGATACAGAGCATCTCTGCAAGCTTTGCCTTTGCTTGACTGGAAGCACTTCTCTGAATTATTGGCAATGCTTCCTGGGGGATTCTGGGGCTTTTGGTCCCCCCCAAAAGGGGAGAGGGATCTTCCAAACCTCTGGCCTGGAAATACCACCCCCCAGATTTGAAAGGCAGGCTCCATTGTCAGCAATTCCAAAACATCCTCTCTTTATAGCATCTGCTTTTTGCTTATGCTCAAACTGCTTGTGTTTATTTATTTAAATATTTATATCCCACCCTTTATGAAAACGATCTCAGGCTGATGCACAATAATGGCAACTGAAACAAGACGGTCAGAATATCTTATCATCAGGACTATTGTGAGGACAGCACAGGTCTCAGCAAGCAGCAAATGGGCAAACGGAGCACTTTCACTCCCAGAAATGCCAAAGCAGAAAGGTCTGTCAGAAAGCAGATGATCCAACCGGAGCTGTTCCATCCCTCCAAGCTGCCTTTTCCCACACATGTACTGAAGAACGCCATCGAACAACGTGGGAGGGGAGTTGAAAAACAGCTCACATGTGTTCAGCCCTGAACCTCCGAGGAGGAGAAAGGGAGGGAAGGAGGGAGGGAAGAATGGGGTAGGGGAGATCAACACAGACGTCACTGGGGTGCTGTGATCCTGCAGAAGGCCAGGTTGTCTGGAAACTAAAGGGGAAGGAGAAGCCATTTCTTCACGAGCAAAGACAATGCTTTTCATAAGCAGAGTCTTGATCAAAGAGCAAACATAGGGAGAGCGATTAGGGAAGCCCTATCAGGCTTGAAGATAACACTTCAGGGCACACAATCTGTCTTGCAAAGGTGCAGCGTGTACATCTCCCGGGCAGGAAAATCCACTGCAGCACATGGATGAGACGGGCGAGACAAGGCTAAGGAACCAGGAGAAGTTGCCTAGTCTCACTACCTGTCAGCTGAAGACATTCTGGGGCAAAAAAGGACCCACTCTGGAGGGTGAAACTGCAAGCCAGCATCCAATGGCAGAAGCTAGCCAAGTACAAGTCTGAATTAAACACAAAACAAAACAAAATCAACCCTAAATTGGTTTCAGTATGCAGTATGACCTCCACATTTGCAGGGCTTAGGGGTATAGGGCCCCCATGAAAGTGGAACAAACACAAATAACCACCTCTCTAGGAAACGCTAGGTCCTCCAGCGCAACTCTATTGTCAACATCTCCCAAAAGTGGACCATAGAATTAGTAAGGAGGACCCACAAATGCCTAAAGAAGTGTTTTTTGTAGTAATCTCTAGATCTTCCATCACAACTCTATGGTCAATTTCCTGAAGAATTTTTCTGGAGGACCAGGGAAAACATATTAATCAAATCCACAAATAATCAAAACCACAAAAGTCAAAGCTGTAAATGTGTAGAGCTGACTGTATATTAGTCCAACCTGGCTCTTGCTATGCTCTGTGTTTAGTAAAATGGAGGCTA
This sequence comes from Sceloporus undulatus, assembly GCF_019175285.1. NCBI lineage: Eukaryota > Metazoa > Chordata > Lepidosauria > Squamata > Phrynosomatidae > Sceloporus > Sceloporus undulatus. The sequence goes on along the minus strand of NC_056527.1, from coordinate 130,950,050 downwards.
AAAAGGTGAGGTCCTCTGGTATTAGGGACAGCAAGGCCTGCTCAGGATTTTGAGGAAAGAAAGGGACCTCCCCCTCCCCCCAGAAAGACTTCCAGCCACTTGAAGTGAAAGCATTTTGCCGAAATAAATGCCAAATCACTGGAAAGCTGCAGAGTGAAGACAAAGAGCCACATCTGACTGTGTCCAACTGCATGAGTGCTGCCTAACCTTTAATAATAAAATATCACATTAAAAGTGAACCACTCTCATAAAAACAGAGGCCGTGAAATCATAAAGCGTCTCCTTTGCCCAGAACTAGGAGCAAGCGGGGGCAGACGGGCGCCAAAGCCTCCAGCCCCATGGCCAAAGCCTTCCTTCTCCCTGCCAGCGTCGGGACCAGCGTAGAAGATAACCCATCTCTTAATGAACATGTTTCTTAGATTACTAGGGCATCATGCTGCTGCTGCTGCGGGCGGCACTGGAGCCTCGCATGGCTGCTACGGCTTGGCACGACATGAGAGGGAACTGGAATGTCAAGCCAAGTTGCTTAGCTGATCAGGAGGGTCACATGTCACAGGAGGAGAAGGGGGGAGCACAGCTCTTGCTGGGGCATGCTGTGCACCAACAAGCCATCCCTCCTGTCCACCTGCAAGAAAGCGCTCTGCTGAGGCTGCTGGATGGCGTTGCTGCAAGGACCACATCAGGACGACTGAGGGCTACTGCAAAAGTTAGACATGAGAACAAAGCAGACTCACAGAGTTCACAGGAGGTGAACGCACAAGGAAAAGTGAAAAGGAAGGCCTTGGGCTGCTGCTTTAAACCTCCTCGGCAGAGTGGCCTACGTGGTCTTAGTTCCCATCCTCCCTACTAGCCACAGCCAGCACAGAGTGGCCAGCAGCCCCCAGTCCTTCCCTTTGTGGTTCCTATCAAGATCACCAAGGGCAGTGCAGGTAGAGATGAACCCAAAGCCACCTGGGGGACCCTGCCTTTGCTGGCCTGCTCAAGGGAAGCCTTTCCAGGTAAAGGATTCAGCACTCAACATGATCTTCCTTACCTGGCCAGCATAATCAGGGAAGTGCGCCATCCCCACAGTCAGCCTTTTCAAAACAAAAATTGATATGCAGACATGCTCCTTGGTATAATTAGGTTTCTAGGCACTGGCTACAGTGAGGGGCTCTGTCCAAAGTGTTTCAAAGAAAATCCTGACTGAAATAATGGCCCATCTTGCTCAGCTCTCTGTGGGCAACATTACTACCACAGCAGAAACTATGCCAATCTTTCTTCAGCCAAAGAACTGTTTCTATATGCCTGAATAACTTTTTTAAAAAATCCTTTAAGTGCGCTTTCTACCAATTTGACCAGGCACAGGATTAAACAAATGGTTGACTGCCATTTTCTGGATCAACCCCCCCCCCACACACACACACACAGACACAAACTTTGGCAACTGAAAGTATTTCCCTCTGCTTCCCTGAGGGATGATTCATCCTGAATCAGAATCTCCAGCTCCTAAAAACAGCAGCTTTAGCCCTGGGCACCTCCGCTACAGTCTCACCCCCACAGTGCCAAGCCAGGCCTTGTGTTCGAACCCTGTGCCAGGCAGGTGAGCATGTCAGGGCAGAGCCCAGGGCAGGCCTCAGAGGGGTTAAATGGATGCCTTTGCCAGGAAGAGCTGAGGCATGGGATGCCTTGGCTGGCCCACCAAACAAACTGGAAGCGGCTTCCAGAGGAATCCGTCATGGCGTCCAAGGGCTCGGTTTACACAACGTGTGCCAGCGAAGCCGGGCAAACCATTAGCAGCAGCAGCAGCAGCATCTTGCTGAGCTGTTGTACTGAACTCTCCCCGCTGCAGTCAAGGAAGGGGCCAGGGCACATTGGCATGCGCAAAAAAATTAACAAGTGTTATCATAACTCAGAGGCCAAGCTTAGAGCAAGAATACTGTGTGTGCATTTGTGCATGTGCACCTGCAAGGTTACACAACCTTGCTTTCAAATGGTAGGCAAAGTGGAGAGGTGAGTGTACTATGATTGATATTCCCTTGGGCCTCTCAACAGCTTGTAGCAGGACATTATTCTTGAGCAATGGGGTACAATGATGCTGGAGCAATGCACTTTGGGGCCTTTGGTCATTCACTGACCTTCACAAATAGACTGTTGCTTCAGCCACTCTATCCGTGGTCTTCTTCCTTTTCAAAACGTGGGATTTATAGTCACCTGTCCTTCGTCTACCTTGGCTTTTTTCAGATATCAGAGAGTCAAGGAAGGATGGACTCAATCTGTAGTAAGATTCCTAAGAGGAAGAGACTGCGCTAATGATACCCTCCGTGACAGTGGAAAAGCATGGACAACACAAAACCTTTGCCTACAAAAATACTTATAAGTTGAACTTGTGTGTGGGGGGCGGGGGGCAGCAGCAAAGATTTGGAGGATGTGAGCCACTGCAGGGAAATCTGGAAGATTTCAAATTAATTCTGACAAGTATATTCTGTGCTGTTTGCAGCGATCATTCAACAGTTTCTATGGGAACCATAGAGACGCAAGAGCTAGTGGCAGAACCATCAGAACTCTTGAAAATCTGGGGGGTTTAAACTGCAATCACACCTGGGTTGCTGTTTCCTTAAGGTCCAAGGACCTCCATGGCTGCAAAACCAGCAGCCCACTGCACCAAATGCAATCTTGTGTTAACCCCTGGTATTATTGAAAGTGGAATCATTTCAATGAGAAAGAATAAGGGAGAACAGGAAACAGTAAGGAAAAAATATACTGTATACCTAAAATTAATACGTATAGTAATCCCTTCACATTCACTGGGGTTAGGGGTGAAGGACTCCCGTGAATGTGAGAAAAATGCAAATAAAACAAATCTCTATTCTTTTTACCTTTCCAGAAATCTCCAGGTCCTCCAGTGCAACTCTATGGTCAACATCTGCCAGAAGTTGATCACAGAATCGTGCTGGAGAATAACAGGAAGATTCTCAGCGGCATTCCTACTTGGGCAGCAAATGTTTTGCAGAAGCGGTGGGAGACGGAAATGCATTTTCCAGGCTGAAGCGGATGGAGAAGGCAAGTGAATCTCTCTGTCTCTCGGAATTCAGTGGCCTTCAGAAAGCAAGAGTTTTCTCTAGCCTGGGCAAGCCTCCCTTAGGTGATGTGCCTCTCTCTGCTGGCGGGCACATGCCTCACCAATTAGCAGGAGCCTTCCAAGACTGTCACAAGCCCTGGAACGGCTGCAAATCTACGTCCTTATGCAAGTCAGTGACGCAGATGTCCCTCCCTGGCATACCAAGGATGAGCCAGCCGGCAGGAATTTCAGAGGCCACATTGCTGTTCTTCCCTGGTTGTCGGTCGGTGGTGTTGGGATCCCTTCCTGTGACCTTGCTCAAGCCCCATTCCCTGCCAGCCTTGACCAAGAGCCAGAGAAGTCAGGGCAGGATGCTCCACCTAAGTGTACCCAGAAACCACTGTGCAAAGGGGACCTCAAATCTTCCCCTCTGAGTCAGAAATGGCAACCTCACCAACCACCTATTTATTTTCTGTTTATAAAGTGCCCTTCATCGGGAAAGCAGTCCTTTTTTAAGCATCCTTAAAATTTTGATGCATGCTATTTGTTCCTGGTGTGTGTGTGTGTGTGTGTGTGTGTGTGTGTGTGTGTATACACAGATGTATATAGTTAAAATCTTTTATATGATTGTATTGTAATTTGGTTTATGCAACATTACACAATCACATATTATTCTACATTGCATACCTGTTTTTGTCTAGTATTGTCTGTTGTTATTAGGGAACCATGATAGTTGTCTTTTGGTTGACCACTCTCCATCCAGCCACATGGCCCCTGGCTGCATTGCCCCAATGGATTGAGTCTGTTGTGTTTCTTTTGTTTTCAGAGCATGTTTCCAGACATTTCATTCTTTTAACAAAATTTTACTGTCTGAACTGTGTATAGATACTAACCTGGGATCTCTAATGATACACAGAAGTCTCAGAAAGTTAAACAAACAAGCACATGCTCCATCCTATGATAATGGGGAGAGGAGGAGGAGGAGGAAGAGTGACTTCTGCTTTCAGAGCCTTCCATGACATCCACCTGCCACTCTGTGCCACCAGCCCATTGATGTCACATTTCATACCTATTATGAATAAGCAAAAAGGAAAAAAGATCAACTGCTGTGGCTCACCCACTTTCCATTGCTAGATGGTACTCCGTCTCCTGCACACAAAGGTCTACAGGTACCCAAGATGCTTCAGCCATACACAGGTACCATTTTTAGGTCAGCCTGATTGGCCCACACTTCAAAGTTCTGTGAAACAGAGACTATCTGTGCGAGAAACATGAAGGAAGAAGAGGGAAAAAATTCTGACACCAAATAGCATTAATTGCAAACGAGAGGCCAAGGCCAGGACTGGAAAAGCCTGAGTGCCCAAAGTGCTTGGTCTGCAGAATTCTTGCAGCAACTGAATAAAGTCTGAGGGCTTCAAGAACTTTACTGTGCCTCTTTTGTGGAATTTTATTGGCAGTCCAGACAATCTTGTCTTCCCCTGGTAATAATCTTCCTGCATTTCCCACTCCTCTCCTGTCTTTTTTCTTAACATAGGAAATCTTTTAAGGAGGGAAAGATGGAATAGCTGTGCCAGATCTTTCTTTCACCTGGTTGTGCTCTCTAGGACTCAAAAAACAGTGCCCGGTTTTCTTGTGAGGTCACCAAGGTACTCACCCCTGCTGTCCCACAAGTTTTGGCTTTGGCAGAACAAAGGCAAGTTCATACTGCAGACTTATTGCAGAAAAGTATGCAAGCACAGCCAGGCTTCCTTTGCAAGTGTTGGCAAAGGATGCCATGAAACAGTTGGCAGTGCCACGTAGTGCCAAACTATTAAACACAGAGTGCACCTGCAGAAGTGAACCGAGTCACAAGGTCAGAACAAAGGGATTGTGCCACACTCTTCAGCTGAAAGCAGGAAGGGTTTTCTCTGCTTGTTCTGAAGTACAGGTTTACCACCAAAGCACTGCTGCAGAAGATCCTAGAGTGCAGCAGGGCATGCTTAGGAGTGGCTGGTTTCTATAGCAATCCTTCATCAACCAGGTTTTTAAGCCCTTCCCCTTCTTTTTCTCACTTGGGTATGCTTGGCTTTGTCTGCCTAAAGGAGGCCTGGCTCTGTATGACAAAGGAGGGCAAGCAGGAAAGAGATGGGCTGGTGGACATCTCCCCACTGGAGCCTATGGGAAGGTGGCAAGAGGACAGGCAGGCAGGCAGGCAGGCAAATACACACAAGGTTTGTGATTAATGTGCCGATAATGCCAAAAAGTCAGCCCAAGAAGCCTGAACAGTCAGAGAGTTTCATGGTGAAAGTCACTATCTGACATGGTCTTAGGAGAGAGAGAGAGAGAGAGAGAGAGAGAGAGAGAGAGAGAGAGAGTTTACAAGCAAAGCTCTGTGCTTTCCCAGTGATTCATCTTACAGGAATGCTCCACCACTCCAATGCAATGGAAAAATCTAGAGATTAAAATGCTCCATCAACCCATCAAGGCTCAAAAGGTTAGAGGAGCACTTCTTAAAAAGACACACTCAAACTCCCTATTACTCATAGTTTCTTCAGCCTGCACTCCACCAAACAGAGGAGGGTGGAAAAACAAAGCTGCATCAGCAGTTGGCACCGAGGAGTGGTACCAAAACAACAAGGATGAGCGAAGATACGACAGACCAGAGCTCGGCCACTTGGCCGCATCCTGCCACAACTGAAAGAGACTTCTTCAGACTTTACCATTCAGGTCGCCTGCAGCCAGGTTGCCCGGCAAACCCTTCCCTCAGTGGGCTTTGTCTATATGTAAAACCTGCCCTGCCTTGTAGATGTTTAAGAAGGCTCCCTCTGAAATAAGAGGAGCTTTGATTCCTGGGGAGAAACCACATTCGCACACTGTTCAGGGCTTCAGGACAAACATAACCTCTTGCAGTCACAATGTCAATCTCACAGCTTGTGAAGGAGGCCACAGTGAAGGCTGAATGCCTTCAGAAAGAAGGCAAATAAAGTTTCCCAGCCTAAACTCCACACAGAGTCTCTGCAGCTACTGAAACTGCTACTGGAGGAAGAGGGGGTTCCATTACGAATGGGTGCTTTTGAACATGGTCTCTAGGTTGAAGTTTAGCACCGGATGCTGTTATCCCAACCTTTCAGTGATGATTTGACTCATTCATGACGGCGATGGAGAACTTGTCCTCCTTGTCTGCTGGCACTTAAGGGGTCAAAACTGATTGCACAGCCTGTGCTCACTCACTTATTCACTGGTACAAGTCATGCCCCAGCCAGCAAGGACATGAGAGGCAGCTACACACATACAGAGAGGAAGACCGCCTATGAGAATATGGGGCACACACATTTATTGATTCGTTCTCTCATTCCACATCTCTGTTCCACCCATTTCCACCCCCAGTACAAAGTTGAAGGGCCAGTAAGTTAAGTTTCCTCCATCAGAGGACTGATGATGTCCATCTACAGCCAGCCCTCGGTATCCATGGACTTATCATCTGTGGATTTGAGCATCCACAGATTGCAAGCCAACACTGTCCCAAATGGCGGCATGTGAATGCAACGGCACCACCATTAGAGACAATGAGACTTCACCTGAAGCCCTGTTGTACCTAATGGATGCATGGCCAATGCAAGTGCCACCACTGGGGACAATGGGGGCTGTCCTTACTTGTCCTTTCTTACATATATTCCAATGTCTTACATGTCATTTCTTACATATATTCCAATTTCTTACATGTCTTTTCTTACATATATTCTTATTTATTACCCATCCTTCAGCCAAAAAGCCTACCAAGCAGAGCCGCTTACCCATAGTTAAAACTGACCTTTCCCTGACTGCCTGTTTTCATCTAAATACTTTCAATTACCAATTATCTCTCATGAAGAAATAGGCATAGCTCAAAACTGGGCATAACTCTTTTAAGGAAGATGTACTTGTTCTTACTGAGTGTCTTAAGGAATGTCTCTCAACACCTGTTAATATTAGCATCCTACAACTGACCAACCTCACCATCCTCCATCAGTCTCAGGCAATGAGATCTCAGTCCAAATGAAATAATGGCCCCTTACAGACTGGCCAAAATAAAGCTGCTTCGAGTCAGTTTGGAGGTATGCTCTTTCAATGATGCATGCATCCTAAGAGGCCGGAAGCCACGCCAAAGCCATGCTCCAGTCCTAAGGACTAGAGCACAGATTTGGCACAGCTTCTGGACTCTTAGGACGCATGCATAGTTGAAACAGCATACCTCCAAAGTGACCCGAAGCAGCTTTATTTTGGCCTGTCTGTATGGGACCAAAAATAACAACAAAAACAACATTTGCTCCCAGACCAGCAAATACCATGCCTAACACTTCCCCAAAATTACTATTGGGTTTTGTTGGAAAACCTATAGGGTGAATCTTGTAGGAGTTCCCTAAAAGAACTTCTAAGCAGTATCAATGCAGAGAGACTCACCCAAGAATAACTTTGCAAATGTAATTCCTCCAGGTGAGAAAAAAGAAACCTATCCAAATGCACTGCAATCCCATGCAAGTTCAGCTAGAGAGGCCAGTGAATTTAACAGGGCTTGATCCCAAATCAGTGCGCATAAATCTGCAGTCTTTAGTTGTGCAGCAGAAGACTCCCATCAAGCAGTCAGCTCTGGTTAACTCAATTAGCTTGCCTTCCATGTTTCAAAGACTTAATCTGCTCAACTAGATATAGATAGCTGGCTAAGCTTTGCAAAAAACAGCAGGTGGCTTACCTAAACAGAAAGGGCTCTGAAGACATGGGCAACTTACAACTTAAACCAGGGAAGGATTTCTCAAAGATCACAGATGGATCAGAGGTGCAACACGTTGTTGTTGTTGTTATTGTTGATGTTCACTGACATCAAGTCAGCTTCGACTTACTGCAACATCATCAATAAGAGTCCGCCAGTCACACTGTTATCAACAGCCTTGCTAAAGCCTTGCAAACTCAGGGGAGACATGTCTTCCTGGAGACTATCCACCTTTCATGCAGTCTCCCTCTTTTCCTACTGCATTCCACTTTATCAAGCACGGTCTTCTTTTCTAATGAGTTATGTGGTTACACCTTGGCTATTCAGCCATGTCCCTTACAAAATACAAGTCATGCTCAGCATCTCTCTTTCCCTGTTTGGGGCTAGAGGACCACACAGTCCCTTCGGCACAAGTGAAAGCCAAAAAGGTCTGATGTGAAGAATCAAACCTCTACAATTCAGCAACATTTCTTGAGTGTATCTTCACTTGCCCAAATTTATCAGTGATTCTCCCAAAGTTTTGAAAACTCACTGATATGCCTTGTTGATAAGCTCTACTGCTTTATTATGAGAAAAGAGGCAGTTCCACCACAAAGGCAAAAAATGCCCATGATTAGTTAATTTCCAAGACATCAGGGCTGGTTGAGAAACACTGTGTTTGTGTGTGGCTAGGCAGCTGAAGGACAATCCAGAGTCGGGTGTCTTCCCACAAAACCGGCTTGTTTCAACTAGACCATCTCTCTTGAAGTGTGACTCACCTCCGCCAGCCTGAGGTTGTGCCTCAACTGCTGACTTCAGAGTTTGGGACGTCAGGAAGAGAGTGAGTTTTCCCCTTGAAGACCAAGAGTACAGGTTTATTTGCTTGACATGCTCTTCTCTGCCGCTGTGATTTACAGTAATTCATTTTTAAAAATGTGCCAAAAGACAGGTCTAAAGAGTATCAAGGCAGGTGGGCAGCGGGAGTCAGATACCCAGACTGTCCACTTGGGAACGTCCACAGAAACCTCAATATGGCTCCTAGTGTGAGCTCCAGGTAAGCTCCACAAGTGAGGGGCTACAGCCAAAAAAGCCCCATGCTACCACACTGAGATCTGAAGGAGGGGCACAAGTTGATGAAAGAAAGATTTTTCATCAATTATTCAGTCCCCAAACCAATGCCAGATCTTAACCACCAGAACTTGGGCTTGGACACAAGCAGGAAACCCCAGCACTTCAGGCACTGATCTGCCAGGCAGTTCCAGGGCAGTGGCTCTCAACCCTTGGCTATTCAGGTGTGGGAGACTTGATTTCCCAGAATCCCTGACCCAGCTGGCCAAGGTATCTGAGACTTCTTCAAGCTGCTGGGGCTTCTGAGAGTGGAAGTCCAAGAAACTCTAAGGATCAACATTTGATAACAGCTGCTCTAGGAGATTACAGCTAACAGGTTTCACGACCTCTCAAAAGGCTGTCGTTCTCGGGCACACATCTTGGTATCATGAGCAGAGACAAGAGACCCATGTTCTGCCATCGTGGAACCAGCCCCACTGACGAACACCCATTTGTGTGCCAAAGGGGATGTGAAGCTGCCTTCGCTCAAGCCAGACTCCTGCTCTAGCAGCCCAGTTTTACCCGCTTTGACTGGCAACATCTCTCCAAGGCCTGTCTTTGCAGCCCTGTCCCTTCAACCAAAGGGGGAAAGGCATGAACTAAGACTCTTCTGATGGCAGAAGTCAATCACTGGAAGCTGGGGGGGGGGGGGGAGAATACAGGGATACAAGAAAAGCCTGTTCCACAAAGAGAATACTTTCTCCTTCGCAACTAGGAGGCATAAACCAGGCATTAACACTTTAATTGGTATGATCAACTCTCACTGAGGCTTTCAGCCCTCTGATACAACACATCATCGTCTTTGGTGCTCTATCTGTTTTGGACTTCAATTCCCAGAAGCCCCAAACAACCTGGCCAGTAGAGATTCTGGGAGGCACAGATCCTTACCACATCACAATGTTCTAGAGCTATATTCCCCTTTAACGGCCAGGGCAACCTTTCCCTGTGACCACTCGCCATGGTGCAGATGGCACACCTGGGAAAACCAGTGGCATCTTCCATGAGCCCATGAGGCCTCAAAGCAAGAAATTTTCAGTGGGGATGTGGCCACTCAGGTATTCCCATCCAAGTACCTCTCCTCCCATTTTTAAAAGAAGTGGGATATTTAGGAGGGCTTTGTTAAAACAAAAAGGGTATCCCAAATAGGGAGTGGCTCCTGTTGGCTTTTCAACACCTGTTCATTCACTTCCATTCATGTTTTCAGAGACAACGAAGCCCAAAGTGGATTGCTCTTTCCAGCAAATAGTATTTCTCTCTGGGAGGAGCATGCACACCGGACCTCTGTTAGTGTTTGTTGAACTGCCCAAAACTGCAGAATGGACTACAGAGTGTGTGGCCATCTGACTGCCTCGCCACCACAGCCACCACCATCACAGATCGGCAGGTTTTAATAGTCTAAGGCGGAAAGGATGGCATGCCAAAGCATTTGCCCACGCATCCCTAGGGGCAGCGTGGGAAGAGAACCACACCTACAAAGTCTGGGGAAAGTCTTTTGGGTGTGTTACTGTGGAAACACGCTTGCTCTCAGTTCAACTGTTAAGAGATAATCAGATATAGACATGGTGCCATATTTTTTTTTCAGCTGATCTTCCACATATTACCCAGCAGAACAATCTGGACAGGACAGTAGTTTTCCTCAACTACTGATATGGACAGCAAGGGAGCCATATCTGCAAAAACCCATCTGGCCAGGCATTAATGGCTCACCATTTGATGCAAAATAGTCAAAGCTAGAGAAGGACCAAGAGATGACTGACCAACCATTGCTTTAGACCAATGTTTCCCAAACTTTGGTTCTCCAGATATTTTGGATTTCAATTCCCAAAATACTTGATTGTTGGCCCTCATGACCAGAAGTAGGAGGGGCCTGCCTACATAAATAACATCCATATCACCTGAACTGAAAACAACATCCTGACAAAATGTAGGCCTATGACTAACATCACTATTTTTTCTACTTTATGATTTTTAACACCCTTGCCTGATGTAGAAGCTGGTGGGGCTTCAAAAGCTTGCAACATGTATACTGTACATTTTGGTTGGTGCAGTAATTGGTTGGCGCAATCATAATTGTGGATTTTGGATGTTATAGTACTTTCCTATATGGCCAACATGGCTACCCCTGGATATGCTTTCTGTTGTTGGTGTGTTCCTTCAAGCACATAGACACATATCCCTTTTTTAAAAGAGATGAACACTCACTTTGTTTCTCATCCCTGAACAGCTCTCTTGGGCTGCTTAATCCCAGACAGTGGTTGTTATTCCTGAACTACAACAGTATTCATTTCAAACCATAAGCCTATCTAAGCTTCCTGGAAGCCTCTCTGTGGAAATCTTCCAGCGAACTCTACTTTTGTTCCATGAAGCCAGGAAGGTAGCTGCAGCCCACAGCAAGCAGCTGTATCAGGTTCCATCTTTGGCCAAAACGTTTTACAGAGCCGCTCTCTTTCCAAATGGCAAGCCATCAAGCAGCATACTTGGAGCTCAAGAGAGCCCATGTGTTGGAAACAGGTTGTCAAGATCCAGTTTCCGAGCTTCTGGCATCCAGGTCTGTTGTGGAGCATCATCAACATCCTACCTGGACAGGTGAGACCATGATGGCCAGAAAGGTTCCAGGGTTATTTCTGCAGCTGCAGGATGAAGCAAAGGCCTAGAGTTTATTTAAGAACTACATGGTACCTTGAGGCCAATGGCTTTGGGTTCCTGCCACCAAATCCAGGCATTGAAAATGCAGAGGAGACTGCAGGTTCAGCACCAGGACAGCTGAACTTCCTGTCGGTAAACAAAATGCATAATCTGGGATTATGCTTTCATGAGATAATAAACTAGTGCAATTGAGGGCATTCCTCTTGAGACATTAAGAACTTAAAAAGAGGACAAAAAGGGTGGCAGTACCTGCCCAGAGGGCCAAGTGAAAGATCCACTGCGCAAAAGTAACAGAGACAACTGTCATCATTCAGCAGGCTTTACATTATAAACTTGGTACGTATCTATCAGACCCTAAAAATCCATTCCATTCTGTCATCCTACCAGTTACGACAGCCACCCTCTCCAGGGTGCCCTCCCCGTGTTTCTGACTTGAACTCCCAAACAGCCAATAGTCAGGAATCCTGAGAGCTATAGTCCAAGATATGCCTATTTGGCAAGAAGGAGGAGGAGGAGGAGGAGGAGGAGGAGGAGAAGACACTTGACTCCTCATAGTGATGAAGTGACCTGTGGTAAAATCTCCCTTGTTATCATTGGCCTGTTACAGACTGCCAAAATAAAGCTGCTTTGGGTCTCTTTGGAGGTATGCTGTTTAAATGATGCATGGGTTCTACGAGTCCGGAGGTCGTGCCAAAGCCACACTCCATTCCTAAGCACTGGAGTGCAGCTTTGGTGCAGCTTCCAGATTCTTGGGATGCATGCATCATTTAAACAGCATACTTCCAAAGAGACCCGAAGCAGCTTTATTTTGGCAGTCTGTAACAGGACATTGAAACAGGGACTGCATGTCCACACATTCTGGATCCTGTAAGGTCTTCCTGGTCAGTAAGGGGACAGATTATTTCTAAGATATCTTCCAATTCTGTCCTTGTGTAAAACAGAACCTTTCCTATGGAAGAAAGAGATTAGTCACTAACTCTGATCATTCTGATTAATTCATGACTATCCCAATCTTGGGGGTGAACTTCAAGAGGAGAGATACCATGAGCCACCGAAGCAGCTGCAGCATCCTTCTTGGCTCCTCCTGCAGAAACACTGCACACCAAGCCTCCGGCCACCCTCAACATAACAGTCCCAGAAAGCAAGAACTGCCTTGCAGAAGAGCATTCTGTGGCTTTTACTAACAATCTTGGAAAGAGAAAGACATGCTTTCCTGGCAAAGTGCCTGTTCCCAAATTCAAGAAGGGAATACATTTGGAAATGAGAGCTTTTTAAAGAAGTTGCAAGAGGTGGTGGTGAGGAACCAAGCATATATCTGCCAGATCTTCCCTACAAGTACCCCATACAGTCTGGGCTTACTTCCCAACACTGGAGCCTGGCTGGGGAAAAGATGTAGCAGCAACCAGAAGAGGATCTGATGGGGGAAATTAAGCAACCCATCAGCCACAACAAGAACAATATATGAGACACAATCCAAGGTAGGGAACCCTGCATGTGTGATTCGTCATGGGCTTCTCCTTCCTCACATCAGAAGCTTCTCAACTTGACCAGAGTCTTAAATCTCCCACTACTGTGCAAAGCTGAGCCCTCTCTGCCTCTCCCAAGGCAATACTGCAGAGCAACTGACTTGCTTGCTTCTGCCTCTATTCACGCCAGAGGTTTACAAGGAAAGCTTTCAAATGCTGGCAGGGTACTTATGGACTCAGCATTATTGGGCTGGCTCTACTGGTTTATCCTCTCCGTGCAGCCGAAGCACAAAAATCTACCGGGTGGGATTTTGTAAGAACAGAGGGCTCCTCTGGGCACCCAGCCGTTATCACGAGGGCTGCTCTGTCTCATGTGCCCAGGCCCAGGCAGGAGAGTTTTGTGCTGATTTCACAACCCCTCTGGAATGGCCCATGACATCTCACAGCTGGTCAGGACACAATCTCCATTTATCCTGACCCCATTCATCTTCTAGGAGCCCAGGTCACAAGGCCTGATAGCCTCAACTAAGATGTTTTCTCTCCCAAGCTGATTTAAATTCCCTTCCCTCCCAGACCTCCTTTGGAACAAAACTCAGCTAAGCACAGTCCTTGGCATATTACCCAGCTATGCTTGCTTGGGCAGGTAACTAATTCCACAACAGCTCCACTGCGTGAGTAAGACAGCTTTGGTGCCAGCAGCATGGACTTTAGCTGTCAACTGAAGGAACAAACAAGCACCTCCATGGTCACAAAGCCAGATATACAAGTTCTAGTGCTGTCTACTGGGGGAGTGAATGATGCACTCTCCTATCTATCTATCTATCTATCTATCTATCTAAATATATGAATTTAATATGAAGCCACCAGGACTAATTAAGGGGGGGACTTTCTGCAGTATGGCAGACAGGTATGCTGGGAAAGATGGAGGGAAGTAGAACGAGAGGAAGGCCACATGCTAGATGAATGGACTCTATTAGGGAGGCACGGGTATGAATTTGCAGGACCAAAGGAGAGCAGTGGAGGAAAGGGAGTCTTGGAGATGTCTCACCCACAGGATTGCCATGGGTCAAAATCAACTCAAAGTCAGTTAATAACAACAACAACAACAACAACAACGAAGACAGGTAATGATTCAGCAGGATTTTGAAGCAGGGGCTACCTCTCCCCACTCACATTCACAAGCTAGGAGCAATTTCCATAGCAGGGATCATCACAGTACTAGTTGTGTAGCAACTGGATGTTCACTCTTTCTGACACTCACAAGCAGACCACCCCCCAAAAAAGTACTAACTAAACAGTAAAAGCCAGCATGGCGTAGTGGTCTGAATGTTGGACTAGGACTCCAGGAGACCCGGATTTGAATCTGTTCTCAGCTGTGGAAACCCATTGGAGGATCTAGGGCAAGACACGCTCCGCCAGCCTCACAGGACAACAGTAATAGCAAGCCTCTGAATATATCTTGACCAAAACAAAAAACAACCCCAGCAGAGGGTCACCTTAAGGCAGAGTCAGCTTGAAGGAACATAACAACAGCAAGCTGCAATAAAAGAGTTTAGCTCCCTGCCAGTCAAAGAGCAACACAAATCCATTAAAGATTAAAAACCTGAGCAAACAAAAAGCTTTTAGCCTGGTTCCTAAAACCCAGTGCCAGCAAATCAACATGTGGACAATTATTCTGGTTTCATAGCCTCTTCTCCAGAAGTGGCAGCTGTAAACCTTGTCAAACATTGCTCTCCCCACATCACAAACCCTAGAGGTCCAGGGGTTTGGGGGTAATTCCACTTTGCCTACCCATGCTCTTAAGTCTGAACATTTACCCTCTTTAAAGACATTTTCCACCAGGCGGGAGAAGCCCTCCAGCGGCAAAAACCATTCAGAAGGATCCAGGGTGGTATATTTCCCCAAGAGATATCCAAGGGCTAATGTTGTGTCTCCTCACATTTAAGACAGCACTCATCAAGAACAACACCGCTGTCACTGCTTGAGAGAGAGGGCAATACAAAACAACAAGAAGGGCTTAGAAACCATTTTACTTTGCAACCACTTGAGATGCATTGTTATCAGGGACCCACTTCTGTAGGAAAGTAGGATTTAGAAAATTGTCAAATAAACCAATGAAATGTAAATTTATAATTGAACTGAATACACTGTTGCTGTTTTAATTTTGCAGTTGTTTTAGCTTTGCTGCAATGATTTTTTTTCCAGTGGAGTCTTGGATGCCGTTCATGGGATAAGACAGTGACTGTGTTATAAAAATCATGAGGATAGCAAACACCAACAAGGGTTTTACAACTTTAGAAAAAGTGTGCCATAAACGGCAGCATGCCCTGGCCAACGGCCAAGCAAAATATGACAGAGTAGTCCAGACTGGTGCAAAGGGCTTCGCTACCAGTCACAAGGTTGATCTAAGTTACAAACAATGGGAAAAGAAGATCTCTAACACTTGCTGTTAGGACAGAGACACCCAGCTTTCAGTAAAAACACAAGGAGGGCACCAGACGGACCAGAACATGTTTGAATTCTTTGTGAGTCCCAAATCCATGTAATTCTCATGACATCGGGTGCAGCAACTTTCGAAAGGCAGAGCCTCTGCCTCTCAAGACTGGTGACAATGCTAACAAATAAAATCTTCTTGGTTACAGAGAGGGAGGGATTACCCCCTGATTATGTCAGAAATCTGCTCCAAAGAAACTTGTTTTAGAAGACTTAGTAAAGGTCAGCCATCTTTAGAACCAGTGACTCATAACTACGCAGAAGCCCCCCCGCCCCCCATGCTGCCAGGGAAAGGGAGGGATAGTGGCACTGACAGCGCCGGGTTTCTCCAGATCCTTTCCTGGTCAGTCTTTCAGGCCAGGCCCCAGAACCTGCAATCCAGTTCACAAGGAGGGACCCTGGGGGCCTTAAAAGCCCAGGTGACCCAAGGGATATTGGTCCAAAGAGCATTGCGTCAGAGATACATGGAGCTTGCGAACAAGTTTCATTTTCATGTCAGCTGCAAGCTGGTGCAATGCAGAAGGGAAAAAGTAAGGGCAATGAGGGCAAATGCCCACTCCTCAGGCCCCAAGCCAACTTGAAGAGACACAGAAGTTGTGGGTCTCTATTTGTCTCCTAGAGGCATTTTCCTATGGCACTCGTGACTCACCATGGGCCAAATCAGACCTTTGGCATCTTAAGTGCCTCCAAGCTGATTCTGATTTATACCTCCCGTGAGGAGGCTTATCAGTCCTTCCTCAGCATAACCCACCTGATCTTGTAAGCCAACCAAGGTCAGTCCTGGTTGGATGGGGGAACACCAAAGAATATGCCAGGTGCTGTAGGCTCTATTTCAGAGAAACCACTTTGGAGGACTCCTTGCCTAAGAAAAGCCTGTGAAATTCATGAGGTCACCATAAATTGTCAAGCACATGCATGCAACACAAACACACAAGGTTGAAAGAGTGCACCTTGCTCAAAATCATGGCGGGTTTCCATGGATGAGTGGAGGACCCTTAGTCCAATACTCCAACCACACTTGTTCCAGGCAGTTGGTGTGTAAGATTCAAGAGCCATTTGCACCTTCCCCCACAACCGCCTGTGTCTTCAGGGAATCTCCATGTATAAGCATACATGCACAGTCTGCCCAATTACCATTTCCCTTTCCAAAGGGCTACAACATAAGCAATGAGGAACATGCTGCCCACAACTGTGTTCTTCATTTGGACCTTTCCCACACAGTTTCTGGCAGAAGAAAGGCATTAGGAGGTGTTACTTGTCCAAGAAGTGGAACAGGAAGATTTACCTGACCTGTCAAGTAAAATGTTCATTGCCTCCTGGACACCCAATAATGGGAATAAATCATTCAAAGACACAGCTGTGTTTCTCTGAATCAATATGCAAAGGGAACTTCTTGGACCTTTGAGACTGAGAGAAAGAAAGAAGCTGGTGGCATAAGCTTTCATAGACTTTAGTCTACTTTCCCAGACATATGTAGACTTACAGTAAGTTTACAAAATATTATGCTACCAATTTATTTCTTACTCTCAGTTGGTCTCAAACATGCTACAGGAATAAATCATTAGCAGTTTAATGGCAAGATTTGACCTACCCCTTAGTCCCAAGGTGGTTCCAGATGGAGGCTTCTCAGCTGTGGCTATCAAAAGACACTGGCCAACTATTTTATCTCTCTCTTCTTACTAGTCCTCTTATGGTAAGTGGGGAAAAGACAGAAGAAATAGTGAGAACACACAGAGGGGTACCTATGAAAGATGGCAGTGTCTAGATTCCTATGGGAGGGCTACTGCGTAACATACACTTTACCTGGAAGCATCCAAAGGGAGCAGTATCTGATAAGAGTTTAGGCTTAGAGAACAGACTTGAGTTTATCAACCCACCTTTCAATTTTTTTCCAGCTCTCAAAAACAGAAGTTTTAATACACAACCTATTCAACAGAACTAAACTGGATGTTCTGAATATTTTCAGTCCTTTTGCCAATACCAACGTGGTTTTTTGTAATAAGTTAAAGAGTTATTCAGAGCCCAGATAGGATAGTTAATAGCCAGATGTATTTAATGCACCTTCTAACTCTAAAGAGTGTCCAGGGAATCACATAGTGAATGTGCTGGCAACAGCCCTCTGCCTCCTTTACACATCCCTCTTAAGCCGCCTTCTAACAGAGCTCCAACCCCAAACGTTTCAGGATTCTTTGAGAAACCACAAGGCCCAGGAGTGCAGCTACAGCAGGTGTCTTCTCAATAGATGTCAAAGTCATAATTCACAAGACTCAATATGGAAAGCTAGAAGGGTAAGGAGCAAGAGGAAGAGCCAACCACTGAGTTTACTGGGTGTAATACTTTTGCTTGGCAAGCAAACAGACAGACGGCAAGATGGTTAGCAATCGGAAACCAACTGGGAGCCCAGATGAAACCAAAATTCTGTCACGATCAGGTAGCAGCTCTTACCTGGTGTCCGTGCCCTGCATTGACCTCCCCTTGCCATGTAAGAGCAATATCTGAAAGCCTAGAAAAGGATGCCTACAGACTGTCTTCACACATTTGCCATCTAAGCAACAGGCCGACTCATAGGTGTGCTAGAGCCATGGTTAGTAAATGTTCCCAAACACAGACCTTCCCCACATGTCAAGACCGACCTTCTGGGGATTCCTCTAAAGCAGTGGTTCCCAAAGTCTTGTCTTACAGGTGTTTTGGAATTCAGCTCCCAGGAACCTCATCTATCTTGCCAATGGTCTGGGATTCTGGGAGCTGACATTCAAAACAGATGGAAGGCCAAAGTTTGGGAACTACTGCTCTAAAGAGTAGACTGCTCTCTCTGGATCACTACCACCAAGGACGGTCTGTGACTCCAGATGGATGTGTTTTCCTAGTATGGCTCCATGCAAAGGGGAGGCAGGTGGCTGCCCTGCCAGAGCACTTTGCTTGACAGGCAGAAGTTCTGTCAGGCAGGAAGCCACATTTGTCAGCAGCAGCAGCAGCCACCAAATGTGAAGAGTCAGCAGGAAAAGAGTTTCACTTTTATAGCTGAATTATTGGTAGAGAAGAGCCTGGGAAGGCTGTGGGAAGGGGGTGCCCTCAAACGGTCAATGTATGGCATGCTAGCCATTTTCTGCTTCAGCTTACAATTGGGTGGGAAGAGCCACGCAATACAGAACCCACATCCCAGGCTGATGAGGCACACACTTTGTCAGGAAAAGGCTGCTCAATCAATGACACCTTCATGTTGTGGGGGCTGTCTTCAGCATATGGCTGGCCATAAGTAGTCCTTGCACATCCAGCCTCCAGAAGGAGAAGGAAAGGAAGCCAGGAATTAACCACAGAGGCTGTTTCAATAGAAACATCCCAGAGAGAACAGCCGAAGGCAGACAGACACAGGAAGAGCCCCAACAGAGCAGACCAAAGCCTTGTCTACCCGCTACCCTGCTTCCCAGGGGCCAGCCATGAACCTCTGAGAAGCCCACAAAGAAGAAAATGTGGGAAGGACCGCATGCTCCCTTCTCAGGCCCTCCTTCCTCTTCCCTGCAAGCAGCACTGAGAGGCATGTAGCTTCTGTTCAGGCAGGCAATATACAGGCATCATGACCAGCAACCTAAGCACCTCTGAGGAGCAACACCCTGGCATATGTGCAAAATGTGCTCTCCCTGGGCACAGAATACTATCTCATGCACAAGGACATATACACAGCATTATCTTGAGTGAATAGGAATGCTCCTCACACATCTCCACCTCCCAAATTAATTCACTGCACTTATTTATTGCCTCACAACCCACCAGGGTCTCCGAGGTGAGACACAAAGCCCCAAAGTGCTTCTCCCAGCCGCACTGCAGGCACATACCACACCATATTTCCATAATCTATCCATCCGCACGCGCGCACACACCCCTTCTGCCTGCGCACAACCCACCTGGTTAAGCATGCAGTGAACTCTCAGTAATGGCTCAAGGCCACCCAAAAGATCCCTATGCAAGAACCTGAAAGAGCAGGGCTGTAAAGCATTTTTCCTCCTCCTCCTCGTGCAACATCAGACTGTATCCCAGAAGAACGAGGTGAAAGGATACCGGAAAAAGAAAGGGACACAAGCAGCAAGAGATTCTGCAGGTTGCTCACCCAGGGAAGTGAGATGTTCTCCTGCCTAGCTGATTGTCGCATCCTTACCATACTCCATAAAAGTTGCAGCCATACGCATGGCAGCATTTGTGTTACGGCTGAAATCATGCATCCTGCAAACCGTGCTCTCCTGCCCAGGTGCCCCAATCACTGTGAAATTCAGCAGACAAATTCTGGTCTGAGTCACTGAGTCCTCCAGGGGCCCAATACAGGTGAGGATGTTTGTAAAACCTGGAGGTCATTTGGCCATCAAGCCTGGCGGGGGGGCAGGGGGGAGCACAGCCACTTTGGCCTCCTGGCTCCTCTTTGACCTGTCCCTATTTCTGCAGGTCACTACAAGAACTTGCAAGCTAAGAACTACCACCAGAGCTTGCTTTTAGCCTTTCTGATCACTTTTTCCTTTTATGTCAGATGGTCTGATGTCTGATGACAGATTTTTGTAAGCCACTTTGGGAGACTTCAAATACATAATCAAACAAGCCTCCAGTGCAGTCCGATCACCTTGGTTCTCAGCTACTATGAGAAATGCAAGCTGCACCAAGGCCCTTGCTTGCCATGTCTGTTCCTATGGTTGAATTTTAAGATAAGGCCCAGATGAGATTCCTGCCAAAAAACACTGACCAGCCTTTGAGAGGAGAGGTGGGGGTCAGACTTTCCCCACATCATATTTCTCCCCCATTTCAGTCCTAGTCCCTCCCTCAACCCTCCAGGCTTTCTGGTGGACTTTGTCAACAATCCTGCATTTGTTTCGAGGCTTGTTTGCAGCCAGCCAGCCAGCCATCCATCTCTGAATCACTGCAGTGACCGCCTCCAGTCAAGATCACAGAAAAACACCAGGAGTGAGTGGAGAGACCCTGCATAAACAGGCATCTGCTGATCATGTCCTCTGCTGCTTGTCAGAGACAAAGGATGAGCTCAGAAAAAACAAGAACTCCGGAGGAAAATGTTTCGAGAGGCACAAGGAGAAACCCCGCCTGCTCTTTGCGTCTGTGCTTCTTCCCCGTCTCCCCAACCCACACGTGTTTTGAGAAGAGCAGTCAGATGTTTGGCCTTCAGGAATTCACTTTGAACTCTGGACTGAGATACAAATACAGGTCAGACTAAATATTCTCAGAATGTACCTTTCTCAGAGGCCCAGTTTAGAGGGAGCAACAATTCTTCATCAGCTCCAAGCAGGAGGGAGGATCAATGGGTTTGAGAGGCTTTCCAGATTCACACGCACCTACTTCCTTGATGCCAACAGCTACTAATTCCTTTCCGAAACCAAGAACTGTCCTGATCATAACAGACCAGGGAAGAAAAGAGAATGGCTCTATGTTCTTTTGGTGCCTGTTTATCAAACCATTTCCTGTATTGCTATGTACTGTATATGTATTATCCTACTTGAGAATATATATTTTCCCTGGAAAATGATTAACCATCCATTATGAAGCCAAGCCCTCCCTTCAGTCCATCTGCCTTGGTCCAGGCCTCGGAGGTAGAACTGCTGGACCTCTTACCCTTTCCCTCCACCACTCCCTTCTTCTCCTTCTGTGTCATGTCTTTTTAGATTGTAAGCCCGAGGGCAGGGATCCGTCTAACTAAAAAGAGTGCATGTACAGCGCTGTGTAAATTTACAGCGCTTCATAAATAAAGGTTAATAATAATAATAATATATAACTGCAGCTTTGGAGTGCAGGAAGATCTGTCTGCCACTAAGTCAAGAATCTCCCATGATACGAACCACTTCAAACCACAATGGATGCCAGGGCAGCTGCAGGGAGAACAGCTCTTCTAGTTTCAGGTTCTTCCAACCACCACAGCAGAAAGGCTGCTATTCCCATCCCAACTGCCTTCAATTCATGAACATCATGACAAGTCGCTTGCCTTGCCCTGCTTTCCACAGCCTTCAGATTCAACCATCCTCAAAGCATAACTCAGAATGACTGGAAATACGAATTTTCCCATAATGGAGAGGCAGACTGCTCCGTTTCCTGCTCAGGGGGAAATAGCTTTCATCGGTTGAATCTGGCAAGCTCTCTAAAGAGCTAAAATAGCGACCAAGTTTTCTATGTGATTGGACTGTAGCGCTGGTGGCTCTGGCACAACATGCCCTGCCTGAGGCTGCCTCTGTCCTTCTTAAACTTCCCTGGGGCTCTTTGACCTGACCCAGCTCCTGCGCTGGACAGAAGCAAACTGTCTACACAAACAGAGAAGGAAATGGACCTGGCAGCTCTGCTGGACCAGCCTCAGGCACTGACCTAAGGCTTCATTCAAGTTTGTGCAGAAAACACCGCATAGCTGCCAGTGGATGGAGGCAAGGGAAAAGCAAGAGTGCCAGAGAATGGAAGCAGCCCTTCTCACCTGACACACTCCCAACAATGAGAGAATTCCTAGTGACGCACATGCGGCTTAGTCAGAACCAGAGTCAAGCTTTTATCAACATGAGATGCTTCTGCTCTACATATTCCTGGTGTCTCAGAGAACATCCTCCATCCAAACCTCTGGGAAGGAATGGCCACCTCCAAAAGCATTCTGGGCCATGTCCAGAGACACGCAGGTCCTACTTATCTGAGTCCTCTGATCTTCTTGATGAGATTAGATTAGCTGGAAAGTTGGATAAATGACAGATGTTCTGATTATTTTCCCTTGATATTAACCATGACAGTTCAGCTTCTCCCCTCAGAACGACATATCTCCATGCCTTTACAATTCAGGGGTTTTAGTGGGCTTGGGCCAAAGCATTTTGCCCATAGGACACCAGGAAGCAGGACATACCTTTTTGCACACAGAAAGCCAACAGGCTGCTTTAAAACTGTGACCAGGAATATGGAGAAGAGAAAAAGAGGGGAGCATCTTACATTGACAAAAGGTTCACAGGGCCAGTGGTTGAGGTAAAAGGTTCACAGGGCAAACGGTCTGAGAGGACTCCTGCCACCAGCCCAGATTCACATTAGGGGAAGTGGGGAGCATGAGGCACCTGGGTCTTGTGCCCACCGAAGAGGAGATTGTTCCCTGCCCCAAGCGGTACCCTGCCTAAAATGTATCCTCCTCTCTTTAGCCTGTCATGACCCAAAGATCCAAGGCACAACTTCAAAGACTGGAGTTCTGGAGTCTATCCCTTTCTTGGGCAAAA
Source organism: Sceloporus undulatus (assembly GCF_019175285.1). NCBI lineage: Eukaryota > Metazoa > Chordata > Lepidosauria > Squamata > Phrynosomatidae > Sceloporus > Sceloporus undulatus. The sequence goes on along the minus strand of NC_056527.1, from coordinate 130,927,373 downwards.
GACTCAGCAGATGCGGATCTGCAGTGGCTAAGGAAGGAGAGACGCACCGCTGCATCACCCAGCCTGGCACCTGAGCAGCCAAAACAGGTACACACTCATTTCCCCAAAGGCAGGAAGGAGGCAACGGGAAGAAGAAGAACAAGGGCTCCTGGTCATGGCCAAGCAACCCACCAAACATGGCCATACTCCCGTGCCTAAAGGACGCTGGCTTTTTAGAGCTGTGTTTGTTAGGTTTAACAACTGTCTTGACCTGTTTTCAGAGCATGCGTTCCCTGGCATCACTCTGCATTGCCCTGGAAGACCGTAAATGAACGTTCCCAGTAAACCCATTGCCACCCCTTCCTCTTTTCCTCAGAGGGCCACCTGATGCAAGACCTCCCCAACGCAAGCCTTGCAGACCTCTTGTGCGAAGTGTCTTTCCTAAACAAAGGTCCGAGACACATAATCCAGTTTGAGACCGCTTCAACTGCCCTGGCTCAGCGCTGCTGGGGAACCCTGGGAATTGTAGTTTTCTGCAGCCCCAGAGCTCTCTGACAGAGAAGGCTAGAATGGAGAAAAGGCGAAAGGAGGGAAAGAAGAAGAGAAAGGAGGTGATGAAAGTAAAGGGAGGGAGGAATGGAGGGAGGGAAAAAAGGTAAAAGAAGGGGAAGAGAAGGAAGGAAAGAGAGGGTAAAAAGTAAAGGAAAGAAGGGAGGGAGGGAGGAAAGGAAGGAAAGGAGGGAGGAAAGAAGTAAGGAGGGAAGAAGTAAAAGTGAAGGAAGTAAAGAAGGGGAAGAGGGAGGGAGGGTAAAAGAAAAGGAATGAGAGAAGGAAGGGGAGGAAAGAAATAAGGAAGGAAGGAGAGCAGAAAGGAGAGGGTAAAAGGGAATGAAGGGAAGAGAGGAGGGAGGGAGAAGGGGCCAAAGAAGCCAGGGAAGGATGGTTAAAAGGGAAGGAAGGGCCTGGAGCGGAGTCTGGGGCTGCCCTGCCGTCTGCCTCCTCCGGTGCCTGACCTTTGCGCGGGTGACCAGGTGCGTGGCGAGCTTGACGACGGCGAAGTTGCCCTTCCCGATGGTCCGCTCCACTTCGTAGTGGCCGATACGCGCCGGGCCCGGAAGGGCTCTCACGGCCAGGGACGACGACGACGAGGAGGAGGAGGAGGACGGGGGCGGCTGAGACTGAGGAGGCGGCTGCTGCTGAGACGGCGGCGGCGGCGGAGGGCTCTGCTGCGGGGCCGACGGAGGAGCCGAGGCTGCAGCAGCAGCAGCAGGAGGAGGAGGCGGCGGCTGAGAGGCGGACGGCGGGGCCTGGCGGGGGGCCGGAGGGGGGGCACCTGCCGCACTCACGCCGCTCCCTCCGCCGCCGCCGGCCGTGCCTCCTCCTCCTCCTGCCGCCGCCGCCGCCATCTTGTTCCGAGGGAGCCTCTGCCTCCTCCTCCGCCGCCGCTTCCTCCGGAGGCTCCTCCCCCTCCCGGGGCTGCAGCACCGCGTGAGCTCATCCGCACGGGGGCGGGGCCGCAGCCGGCGCCATGGCAACCGGAGGGGGAGGAGCCCGAAAGACGCGGCCCGTGACGCGCGATGACGTCACCGACGCCCGATTGGTCGGGAGCTTAGCGGAGGACGGCGCGCGCGAAGGGACAAACCTACCCGGAGCGAAGCGGGACAGCCAGTTCCTTTGGGTTTTGGAGCACCGCTCCCAGAATCCCTCGCCTGACTTGGCCACTCCGGGGCGCAGGGCATCCTGGGAGCTGCCATCTCAAAAGAAGCAGTCAAGTGGGGAGTCTAGGGCGGTTCTAAGGCCAGACTGTCATAGGGATCTCTTGCTCTCAGGGAAACACTGAGGAACACGTGGCCATCGGGAAACGTATGGGTCTCTAAGGGCAAGTGTTCCCCAATGGTTCCCTATGGGTTAACAATCCCCAATGATTCCCTATGGGCAAATATTCCCCAATGGTTCCCTATGGGTTAACAATCCCTAATGATTCCCTATGGGCAAGTATTCTCTAATGTTTCCCTATGAGTAAATAATAATAATAATAATAATAATAATAATAGGATTTATTTACATGCCGCCCCATCACTGGGAATCCGGGTGGCTTACAACAGAGGGGATAATAGATGGTTCCCTGCCCTCAGGCTTACAATCTAAAAGACACGACACAAAAGGAGAAGGGAATGGTGGGGAAATGCTTTCTGCAGGCTTTCCTATGGGCAAGTGTTTCCTATGAGTCTCTATGACCAAGTATTCTCCAGTGGTTCTCTATGGGCAAGTTTTTACCAATGGTCCTTTATGGCCAAGTATTCTCCAGTGGTTCTCTATGGGCAAGTACTGTCATTTATTTTAGTAGATTGGTGACCCATCATTAAAATCATGCGGTCTTCCCTGCTTCGCTTCCGATATCAGAAGGGATCTGATGCCTTTAGTGTATTTGGGCCACTTGCAGCTGCCTGCTGTGTCCCGTCAAGTCTTAAGGTGACCTCCATGGACCCCTTTTCTCCCCCCTTTTGCCTGTTAAAACAACCCAGAGGTGCCTGATCCAGAAGTAACAGCGACCTCAGCTGGCTTTGCGCAGTTAACACAAAGCCTTGGTTTGCTCATATATCAAAGGCTTTGAACATCGGTCCCAAAATGCAAGGAGTCACACAGCATCAGGTTTTTGTATAGACCACCGCTGGCAAGATGGGCAGAAGCAGGGTCCCTGTTGCAATCCCCCATTGCAACAGAGATTGCTCACACAGGGACTGCGAAGTCGAAGGCTTTCATGGCCGGCATCCATAGTTTTCCATGGGTTTTCTGGGCTACGAGGCCACGTTTTGGAAGAATGTATTCCTGATGTTTCGCCTGGATCTGTGGCTGGCATCTTCAGAGAGCCTCCATGCCAGCATTCTCCGAAGATGGCAGCCACAGATGCTGATGAAACGTCAGGAATAAACTCTTCTAGAACATGGCCACAGAGCCCCCAAAACCCACAGAAAACTATAGGGGTGTGACTGTCGGAAATCATAAGGCTTCATGGTTTCCAGACCCTTCACCATTTTGATTGCTTTCCCTTGGACACGCTCCACCTTCTCAACATCCTTTTTGAGTTCTGGTGCCCATAACTGGACACAATATTATTCCACGTTATTATCCCCTTCCCCACCACCGTTCCTTTCTCCTTTATGTCATGTCTTTTTAGATTGTAAGCCTGAGGGCAGGGAACCAGCTGATTAAAAAGATTGTATGTACAGCGCTGTGTAAATTTACCGTGCTATGTAAATAAAGCTTAATAATAATACAGGTGAGGCCTGACCAAAGCAGAATAGAGTGGCACTATTACTTCCCTTGATCTAGACACTATACTTCTATTGATGCAGCCTAGAACCACATTGGCCTTTTTGGGTTGTTGTCTGATGCAGCCTAGAATCGCGTTGGCCTTTTTAGCTGCCGCATAAACTTGTGCGGAGGGCAGGGAGACAACGGAAGGAGATCACCAGTGGGTGGCCAAAGAGTGCTTTCCAGAGTCCTGCTGAGCCACACTGAATTGTGGTTCCAGCAAGCCTTTCCTGGACTGCATGCAAAGCCAACAACTGCTCTGACGTGTCCACGTCCTTCGTGCTCCATTTTTACTCAACGAAGCTCCTTCATGCTCCATTTTTACTCAACGAAGCTCCTTCGTGCTCCATTTTTACTCAATGACCCTCCTTCGTGCTCCATTTTTACTCAATGAAGCTCCTTCGTGCTCCATTTTTACTCAGTGAAGCTCCTTCCTTCATCTCTGAGTCCTAAATATGCCCTTCAAGGAGCCCTGGGAGAACAAGGCATAGGTTTGATTGTTAGGTTTATTTCCTCGGCGTTTCCAAGATGAGCTCAGCTGCTTGTTGAGAGCTGCTTCCGTGAGGAAAGGAGAAAAGGCAGCAGCACAAGGGCCTTCAGCCTCCAGGGCAGAAGGAGGCAAAGAAAGGGAGCCTCGAAGCTTTGAGAGGGATCTGGAGGAGCTCAGTCCCTCTTCAGGAGATAAGAGATGAGCCGTCAGCTTAGCAGCGTAAACCTCTTACATTGGAGGAATTAGTACGGAGGGGACATGCCAGTTGAGAAAAGACGACGCAGTCTTAGAAAGGCAAATGGAAGGGGTAGCCATGAGTTGGAGGGAAGACATACTAATAATAATAATAATAAGCTTTATTTGTATACCGCTTTTCCGTGGACGATCAAAGCGGTTTCCAATATCAGATTAACAATACATAACACATCATGACTCTGCTTCTCTCCCCTCAAGATGGTGGTCGGGAGGAGACATATTCCAGAACCCACATCGCACTAACATTGGCTGCATCCACACTGGAGAAATAACCCGGTTTGGCACCTGGCTCAAGGCTATGGAATTCTGGGAGTTTGCTCTGCTCTGGGCCCACAACTCCAGCTCCCAGAATTCCATAGCCTTGAGCCAGGATGCTGAAAAGCGGTGCCAAACTGGGTTATTTCTCCAGTGTCGATGCAGCCAATGTTTTCACTGTAGTCAAGTCCATTCCGGCTTATGGCAGCCCATGGCAACGGTCTTCTTCTTGGTCAGGTTTATTCAGAGGAGGTCCTCCATTTCCTTCCTTCCTCTCAGGCTGGGAGTGTGGGGTTTGCTGAAGGCCCTCCAGTGGGTTTCCACGGCTGAGGAGGGATTCGAACCTTGGTCTCTGAGAGACCTAGCCCAGCCCTCGGAGAGAGAGGTGCCACATTGGCTCTTAGGCTTCAAACCGGCTCCATCATAGGGCTTTCCATCCTGCAAAGGTCAGGATCCTCTAGTGGGCAGGAGCTGCAGGCATCCGTCCTCTTTTTCCAGGACGCGTCCTACATTTTGTCCTGGAGGGATTTCAGAATGCCCTCCATTTTGAGCATGAATGGGGAGCATGGATTTAGACCTATAATAAGGGTTTTCAGCTTTGATTTGGGCAATGTCCTACATTTCCCTCCTGAATGCCCTGCATTCGTTTTCCTTTGTGAAAATTAAGAGAAGGGCGCCCTCGCCTCTCTTAGAAAAAAGGTTCAAAATGGCTGCCAAAGAAAAAAAATCCATGTTGCGCTGTGACGTCACAGCGTGGCGTCAGCGCCCAGCTCCGGTGACGTCACCGCCGCGCGCCCAGCCGTCGCTCTTGGTCCCTCCTCTATCAAAGATGGCGGCGGTTGGGGGGGTGGGGCAAGAGAAGAAAGAGAGGCAAGCAAAGCGCGGAGCGGAGGTTGTGTGGGCCCTCGGGCTCCCCGTAATCGGCCGAGCAGCGCCCTCTGGAGCAAGCGCCTGGGAACGGACCTCGCTGAAGGATGAGGTGGGCGGGACTTCCGCCAAGGGACGAAGGCGATTGGCTGGTTCGGGGGCCCTGCGGGAGGAAAGAGGCGGTGGCGCATGCGCAGTGCGGGGAAGGGGCTGCCTAAGGGGGAGGGGCGCGTCCGCCGGAGCGACGGAAAGCGAGCGAAGCGGTGGCGGACCGGAGCGCGATGGAGGCGCGGGGGGAACCCCAGTCGCCGTCAGCGTGAGTCCCGGGAACGGAGGGCGCCCTCCCCAAAGAGAGAAAGGCTCCAAAGACGAGGGGTCTCCATGGCAACGAGAGCCGAAAGAGGGGTCCCCGAGGAGGGAAGGGAAGGGAAAGTCCCCGGATCCCGCCTGAAGGGACGCCGCTGAAGGGCTTGGCAGGGCCCCGAGAGAGTGGGAAACGCTGTAGAAATAATAACCCGCATTGAGACCGCTTTAACGTCCTCAGTGCTAAGGAGCCCTGGGAATTGTAGTTTCCTGGAGCCAGAGCTGCCTCTGGCAGAGGAGGAGGAGGAATGCCTCACAGAACTACAGTTCCCAGGATGCCCTGGCGCTGAGCAGGTCTCAAATTGGGTTATTATTTCTGCAGTGTGTGATTTGGACCTGTGTCTGTTCTGCAGCAATTAATATAACAGACGTGCCGAATTTGCTTCCTCCGCAGGGACAGGATGAGCCAAGGGGACTCGAACCCAGCAGCGGTGCCACACGCGGCGGAAGACGTCCAGGGAGACGACAGGTGGATGTCGCAGGTGAGACAGAGACACACAGAGAGATGCCCAAACACCGCAGGTATATACGGCCCACATGGTCACCCCTGGATCTGTGTTGCTGAGACAAGGCCAGCCACCGTCTTTGGTCTGCCTCTGGCTATGTGGACCCCTCCAGACGTGGCTCTGCTCTCCTTCATTTCCCAACGGAACAACCGCTGTCACAGTCCTGAAAGCACTTTGGTCGTTGTGAAGGGAGGAAGAGAATGCTAGCCTCCATAACAACAACAGCAGCCCTGCACAAGGATTAGGCGAGATTACGCTTGTGTGTGTGATTAAGGACCAGAACTGGCGCGGTGTAAGGGTTTAAGCCTTGGACCACAACTCTGGAGACCAGGGTTCAGCTTTGGAAACCCACTGGGTGACTTTGGGCAAGCCTCGCGCTCTCAACCCAAGAGGAAACACAGGGGGACTTTGTTATCCGCAGGGGTTTGGTTCCAGGATCCTCCGTGGATAACAAAATCCGTAGATGCTCAAGCCCCATTAAATATAACGGCAGAGCAAAATGGTGTCCCTTAATATATAATGGAAAATCAAGGTTTGATATTTGGGGTGTATACTTTCTTTGGAATATTTTCAAGCCATGGATGCTTGAATCCATGGATAAAAAATCCATGGATAAGGAGGGCTGGCTGTATACCACAGAATCCTAGAGTTGGAAGAGACCCCAAAAAGGGCCATCCAGTCCAACCCCATCCTGCCATGCAGGAACTCTCAATCAAAGCGTCCCCATTGACAGATGGCCATCCAGCCTCTGTTTAAAGACCTCCAGGGAAGGAAGATCCACCACTCTCCGAGGAAGGAGTGTGTTCCACTGTGAAACAGCCCTTACTGTCAGGAAGGTCTTCCTAATGCTGAGGTGGAATCTCTTTTCTTGGAGCTTGCATCCATTGTTCTGGGTCCTGGTCTCTGGAGGAGCAGAAAACAAGCTTGCTCCCTCTGCAATATGACACCCCTTCAAATATTTAAATAGGGCTATCCTATCACCTTTTAACCTTCTCTTCTCCAGGCTAAACATCCCCAGCTCCCTGAGTCGTTCCTCATAGAGCATGGTTTCCAGACCCTTCATCATTTTAGTCTCCCTCCTTTGGACATGCTCCAGTTTCTCAATGTCTTTTTTGAACTGTGGTGCCCAGAACAGCAATAGCAAGTACATTTCTATACCGCTTATCAGTGCACTTAAGCACTCCCTAAGCAGTTTACAAAATGTAAGCTAATTGCCTCCAACAATCTGGGTACTCATTTTATCGACCTCAGGAGGATGGAGCCCTGAGTCGAAAGAGGCTGCAGTACAGGCATTTAACCCCTGTGCCACCAGGGCTCCTCCAAGCCATTGCTAAAGCTCCTTGGAATAAGTCTTGCCAAGAAAACCCCTTGATAGGTTCATATTAGGGTTGCCAGGAGTCAGAAACGACATGAACACACACAACAGCAGCAGCAGCAACAACAAAGTATGTCCAGTATCCCATACAGAGTAACGTCTCTTCAGCTCCACATTTCTGTCAAGATGATGCAGGAAAAGAAATAGCTTGTTCAGGAATGTCTCTGACTGTTAAACTAATCCTTAACATCCAGCCAGTATGGACAGCGCCAGAGGGAGGCACTGATGCTTAGGGAGGAATAGCTTTAATCTTCTCACTTCTCTCACTTTCCAGCATAACCGATTTGTCTTGGACTGCAAGGACAAGGAGCCTGATGTGCTGTTTGTGGGAGACTCCATGGTGCAGTTGCTACAGCAGTATGAGGTACTGAGAGGCTCATTGTGTCTGCCCATTTGCGTCACACCTTGGATATAATTGCAGGGAGTCTTTTTTAGCTGACATTGATAAATGGCTTAAGTATGCCTGTTTTTAACTGTTTTAAATTAGTTGAGTTGGTTTTATTGTACACTGCTTGAAATCTTTAGGTAAATTGAAGGGTATAAATATTTTAATAAATCCTTACATTTTAATAAATACTCATGTGTTGTATTCATTTATACATCCTCGCTACAAACATGTCCAGGACATTTTACAAAGCAAGCTTTAAACAATGAATGATAAATGAACAGAGTAAAATGGTTTCTGATTGAAGGTTAAAAGTATGAGAAACATATCTCACCTTTTTCTCAGAATTGGAAACTCAATGTGGTTGCAAGTAAAAACATGCAAAAAGGAGTATTTAATATTAAATACAAACATCGATAGGATTAAGAAGAGTTGAAGGTATCTGCTCCGCTTTTGTTTGCTTGGTTTGGTTCAGCACATTGTTTTCTCTCTACAGATATGGCGAGAACTCTTTTCACCTTTGCACGCACTGAATTTTGGAATTGGTGGGGACACAACGGGGCACGTTTTGTGGAGACTGAAGAATGGTGAACTGGAGAATATTAAGCCCAAGGTAAAACCTCTGTGTGTGAAAGAGAGAGGAGGGAGAGAGGGAGGGGAGATTCCCCTCTCTTCATGAGAATAGTTTGCTGAATATTGTTCCAACCCAAATATTACTGTGCTCTGGTTTGTTTGTTTGTTTTCCTTGTCTGTCTGTTGTCTTTGTTACATTTGTAGCCTGTGATCTATGTCTACCAAACAGAACTGTTGGGCTGCCCTTTGCTTTGAACAATTCTCTCACAAATCCCTAACGCACCATTATTTTCTTTTCCTTTGAAGCTATGTCATCCAGGAGTCATCCTGATTTCTTTCTCTTTCCTTTTCCCACTTTGCAGGTCATTGTTGTTTGGGTGGGAACAAATAACCACAGTAACACAGCGGAAGAAGTCACTGGTGGAGTAGAGGCCATTGTCAGGCTGATCAATACGCTGCAGCCCCAGGCCAAGATCATTGTGCTGGTATGCCTAGCTGTGGTCAGCAGCAAGTAGCACTATGGGGAATCTGTCTGTCTGTTTGTCTTGTACAAGCCCAGTGTGACCTGGGCAAGGGTACTACTCCCCCTTGCTCTCATCAGAGTGGTGGTCTGTTGCACAGAAAGCACTGGTGCTGTTAGAATTGTCTACAGGAAAATTGGTTTTAAAAGAACATGAGGGTAAAACAGGGGTTTTAAACTTTGACTATTTTATCCTTGCACGGGAAGACCAAATGTTTCCAAAGTTTTCTCTCTGCTGCCGGAGAAAATAAAATGTAACGTATTTCTGGAAACACTGGTTTTTGTGGGTTTTTAAAATATTTATGTGCAAAAAAATCTTGTGTATCTCTACACAGAATATTTTCCCCCAAAATTGCAGGATGAGCAGAATTTTTGCTTCTGTGTTGTGCTTCCCAAATGGGTTTTCTGAAGCACCAGGAAGCCAGTTTTTCAGCCATGAAATGAATAATGGTAAATAGTCCTTCCATCTCTCAAGAAGGACCAGCAGAATTCTCCAAGGGGAACTCGCTGGGTGGTCCTAAGAGCAGATGGAGAACAAAAAAGTTCCAGCCCATCTTAAAAATTAGGCAGGAGGACAGCAGGTCCTTGCTTGTACTGGAGGAAGTGGGTGGCCTGAGCAAAAACAAGTGACAGTGATGATGATGAAGAGTGGCTTCCTTAGCTGCAGGTGCTTCCAAGGTGGGCTTCCTGGAGGCCTGCCAGAACCAGAGCTAACATGCTTTTATTCTCTTTCTCATTTAAGGGCCTGCTGCCACGCGGTGAGAAACCAAACCCCCTGCGGCAGAAGAATGCCAAGGTGAACCTGCTCCTGAAAACCTTGCTGCCCAAACTCACCAACGTCCAGCTGCTGGATGTGGATGCGGGCTTCGTTCACTCAGATGGCACCATCTCCTGCCACGACATGTTTGATTTCCTGCACCTAACGGGGCCTGGCTATGCCAAGATCTGCAAACCCCTCCATGAACTGATCATGCAGCTGCTGGAGGAGACCCCTGAAGAAAAGCAGGCAACCCTAGCCTGACCCCCGCAGTGTTGGCGGCACCCAGCTCCATCAGCACAATCCTCCTTCCCCAGGCACTACAGAATCCTCCGTACTCCAAGCGCTTTCCATTCTCGAATCTTACTGGATCTTGTGTTTAGCACTGGCAAGGGGAAGGGAGGGGGGCTGGCAAGGCAGAAGGTGGGGCAGCCAGTCAGAGAGAGCCGCCTGGGTGGGTGGTCTTAGTTGCAGGAAAAGGATGTTGTTGTTGTTGTTGTTTTACTTTTAAAGTTATTTTTCTTGTTTACAGCCCAAACGCACCTGCCCTCCTCCCTCGCTCCTGTCCAGCTATCACTCTGCTGGTCCTCCATTCTCCAGGCTGCACTCACATTCCACTCCCTGAACTGAAAAGTAGCTGCTTTTTTCAAAGATGGAATTGTTTGGAGAGGTTTTTATACTTTATTGGGGTTGAGGTTTTGTTTTGTTTTTTGTTTTAAGTGATACTAGCTGCTTTCTGGCTTTTGGCAGAAACACACACACATACATACAGGCACACCAGGATGCAGCTACATGCAACCATTTCTGATCTGTGAAAAATTACATCTTAAGCAAGGGAAGTCATTTAACACTGCCTGCTTTTTGTCTCTCTAGCATCATGAATGTCACTGCCTTGCTGGGATGTGGGAGGGGAGGGGGCTGTCCACTTAAGCATCCTGGTAGACTCTGCCTCCCCAACCCACCCACCCACCCCCCACCCCCATGGTTGTGTGCCCAGCTTTTCAAAGTCTACAGCGAGCCATTCCCACCAGGCTAAAACTGACACCTCTGCTCACTGTACTGTCTGGTGCTGTGGAATGCTTTTTGGAGCTGCTTGTGTACTTTTTATTTTAGAAGAAGCAAATGACTGTTACTTCCCCTCCCCTTCCCCCATAAAATTATCATCTACATTCATCTCTCTTTCTACAAAGCCTGAAGCAGGCTGAAGCTTTATGAATTCCAAGGTGTATATTTTCTATGTTGCGTCTGTCGTGTACAAGCATTTTATTAAAGCAGGCAAGGCCGCTGGCAGTGAAGCTAAGGGTCCAGGCTGTTCCCTCTGCCGAGCGTCTGCTTCGTCTCTCACAGAGGGACCCCTTGAGGAGTGTGGCCTGTTTGCAGGGACCGGGATGACTAGAGCTTTTTATAAAGGGACCAGGGATATAAAGCCTTAATTCATGCCTGGGTGGATCTGAGAGAGATTTTTCCCTCTGAAGGAAAGAACTCTTTCAGATCTTTGTGGCAGTAGTGGGAGGGTCCCCACTCTCCAACACAAGCTTTCGCAAGCAACGGTGCCTCCTTGGTGGCTTACTTTTCATGGAGCGAGCAATCCAGCCAAGTCGCCTACCTAAAAACTTGGCGGATTCAGTCATCGCACAAATGTGTGCTTTTCTACACATGTGCATGGTGGTTTGTCTATGGGATGATTCTTTTTTCCTTGCTCTTGGGCTTTAGCATAGTACGAGAGGGTTATTCATAGCAAATAGACTCCCTGGTCAGCCCCACCTGATGCTTTCAAAGTCCATTGTTGGTTTGCATTCCTCTTTTCCTCTGGTGTAACCTTGTTCTTGTGGATTTTCTCCAGGAAAGAAAGGCCAAGCAGTCCAAAAAGTATAAGGCTGTTGCTGCTGCCCAGGCAGTTCCCTAGAGAGGAGCTGTACTTGCAAGAAGCAGAGCCTGGTGCAAATGCTGGCTCAGGCCTGGGAACCACGTCTGAGCTGGCCAGCCCTTAGGCAGCCTTGCCAGGGACAGCTGTGTCGCTCGCCTGGAATGACCAGCTTTGTTGGGAAAGGTAACACTGACTTAATGCATATTTAAATACCTCTGTGGTGTTTCTTCTGCACTAGAGAAGCAGCCACACTTGTGGAAACCAGCACTGTGTTGGTTCCAGAAGATCTCTCCCTCCCCAGAGCCAAAGGCTGTGGAGATTTCAGCTGGGACAGGCAGGAGCATTCACCAGCGGGCCCTGTGGTTTCTAGCTTCATGAACGGGCAGCGAGTTAGCTGTTTCTCTCAGCATCTTGGGCCTTTCATTTGGCCATTTCCCTTGCAGGAATGGGGTTCCTCCCTAAAGGAGGATGGGCATTTTCCTGCCTTGGCTCATGAGGAGGGATTCTTGGTGTCCACATGGCTGGAAAAGGCCAGAGCGTTCTCCCCCTGCCCACCCCTCCATTCTGACCACTTCCACCACTTACGGTTTTTCTTTCAAAAGCCATCCCATTTGCGCCTGCAAGTGCCAGCGTCTTGCCCCTTAGCGTACCCAAATAGCGGTCCTGATCCTGGGAGGCACTGAGAACTTTTACTCGGTCGGCTCTCGTGCTTCCAGGAGCACTGCCTGTTTATATATAACTGGCTTCCTCTTGGGCTTTTACTTGGAATCTCTCTCTTATCTAATCTCATTGCTGTTTACAGTTGTGTGCTGCAACCCAGAATCTTTTGTCTGTCCTGTGATGTATGAGCATTGCCAATTTTATATTTATTGCAGCAAAAGGAGGGGGGGGGAGTGTGAAAGCAATGGTTAAGGAATGTTGTCTCTCTTGTAAATGTGTGTGTGGCAGTAATGGGGGGGAGGGAGGGATCCTGGGGCTGGGGGAGAGGATTTGGGGGGGCTGGCGGGGGACACTGGCTCACAAGGGAGCCTTGCTTTGGAGCAGCTGGAAGAGGGAGGTTGCCTGGCCCCCCTCCTGCCCTATTTGGGCAACTGACTGGACCGTCCACTCCACCGCCCGCCAAAAAAGGATGGTTCTGCTTGGGAAAAATGGCATTGATGAGTGGTAGAGCTCACTGTTTAGTGCATATTTCAATATAAATGTATATGTTTCACCAACCGCTTCTTGTGAATGTCTCTCATGCGTTGGTGGGAGGGGGGGAATGGACAATATGGGGAGGCTGCTTGGACCTTCACTGGAAGGCTATTCCTGGACTGTATCTCCACCTGCCTTTCAGAAATTGGGCAGCCCAGAGGTGGGCATGAGGAGGGGATAACTGGGCACAGAGAGGGAGGCCAGGCGATTGTGTGTTGTTAGCAAGCCCCTGGAAGGGGGTGGGATGTGTGTGTGTGGGGGGGGGGGGGGGTTGTTCCATAGTTTCAGGTGGGAAATCCTTGTCGGTAATTCTTTCAGATTTACTTCAGTTCTTTTATATGGGGCGTTTTCGGTCCCCTTGCCCAGCGCCATTCAAGTACAGTCGACTGCTTCACAGAGGATGTAAAGGTGTCCCCATTTGCAAGGTTTGTCATCAGCTTCTGGAAACATGCTAAGGGAGGGTCTGTGTGGTTTCCTCAGTGTGGCTTGGCAAGTTGGCCTTGCCCTCTGTGTAGTGGCCAGAGAGTGACCCTCTGGGGATGGAGCAGGGAAGGAGAGAGCCCACCCGCTTCTGCTGCTGCAGCCAAGGGGCAGAAATGACATGGGTAACCATCTGCTGCAAAGGGGGAAAGGTAAGGTTTGCCCCTTGGCACTGGAATATTGCAGTGCCAGGAAGGGTACTGGCTGCCCAAAAGCCATGGAAGTGTGTAGAATATACCTTCATCAGGCCCAGCTCTGGATGGTCCTTGTAGTGTGGTGGTTTGAGTCTTGGGTCACAACTCTGGAGACTAGGGTTAGAGTCTCAGTTCAGCCACAAAACCCACTGGGTGACCTTGGGTGATAAGTCACACTCTCTCAGCCTCAGGGGAAGTTAACTGCAAACCTCCTCTGAACAAACCTTGCCAAGAAAAACCCATGATAGGGTTTTTGCACACATATTACCAGCTCTGGGTTTTCAAATTTGGGGGCATGTTGGGTCTGAAGAGCTGCAGATAATCCATCTCCCCCTTTAAGAACTCAGTGAAAGAAAAGTTGGCAGCAGGAGCTTCCATACACTGAAGCCTCCTTCCTGAGGTGCATTTGGAGGGCCGCCCAAAGGAGGAGGCGAAGTGGGTTCAAGCCAGAGAGAATTGGGAAGAACTTCCTGAGGGCGACAAGAAATACTTGAAGGGCTCTGTCTCTTGGAGGGAGCAGGGAACGAGCTTGTTTTCTGCTGCTCCAGAGAAGGGGACCCAAGCAATGGAGCAGTGGATGCCAAGCGCAGGAGGAGCTTATTGAGAGTGGGATACACTCCCGAAGTGTCCTCTTTTGGCCGGCCCTGTGTCACTGGCAGCAGGGCCGCTTGGAGGGCGAGTGCCCCGCAGGAGGCCTGGAAGTCTGGGACTACTAGGGTCGGCCGTTCTTGAACGGGGCGCGGCCTAGTCTGTGACGCCGCGGTTCCGAGGCGGAGGCAGGGAGGGAGGGAGGCCGGCCGCGTCCCTCCTGCTGCTGTGCTCCGTCTGCCGGGGCCTCTGGGCCTCTCTTGCTGCTCCTGCTCCGAGGGCCATGCCGGCCTGGGCGCAGGCCCTCCTGGCCCTGCTGCTCTGGGGCTGCCCTTGGGCCCGGCCCTGCCAGGCCCCCGAGAAGCGCGTGGTGCAGCGGGAGGCCGACTTCGACCGCCTCTACTCGGACTCGGTCCAGGCCCAGGCCCTGGATATCTACGCCTTCAACCACACCGTCACCAGGAACAGGGTCAGTGCCCAGGGGCCTCCCTCGCCCTTCGCCCCGAAAGGAGGGAGCCAGGCCTGGCCTCCTTTTCCAGGACCCAAAGGGTCCTCCTTTCCCAAGCAGCCTCCTACATCCCAGCCCTCCTCTCCCTGGGGGGCCCTCTCCCCAAAGGGCCTCTCCCTTGGGAGTTAATATAGCGAAACCCTGCTTCTGTTTATTATTAGTATTACTAATGATAATAATAATGCCTGACATTTCTCTGAGGGTCCTCCATGTTGCGGTGCCTTGTCCTCTTCTTCCTCAGTGGTCATCCTCAGACATCCTCTTCTGGCCCCTCTGTCCTCCTTGCCCTGGGCCTGCCCTACATTTCAGCCTTACTGCCCAGGAGGGACCCCCAAAATGCCCTCCATTCAGGGCAAGATTAAGAATACATGTAGATTATTAGTGTTTCTTGTGTAATGTCCTCCACTTTGCGGTGCCTTGTCCTCTTTTGCAGTGAGGACCTGTGGTCACCCTGCTGCCCTCCACAGCAGCAACCCCTGACTCTCTACCCCATCTCCATCTATCCTCCCTTCCTTCCTTCTTTCCTTCTTTTCCTCCTGGCCCCAGCCCTTCTGTCCACCTCAGGAGCTTTTTCAGGGCAGCCGCAGGTGGCCCAAGCTGACCATTCCAGCCACAAACCTGGACCTGAGTCCATCAAGTGCCCCCCAGGTCTTCCCCCTCGGTGTCCAGCGCCAGACACCTTCTTCACCCACCTCAGCCCAATAACTAAGAATAATTACTCCTAATGGCACAAATGTCCCTTCTGGAGGGGTTGGCAGGTGCTCTGGGTGAAGGTACCCCCCAAGTGGGACCCCCATGGCACCCCCTTCCAGGCTGGGAAGGCCCCAGAAAGTGACCCCTCTACCCCTTGATTCCTAGGTCCTTGGACAGGATGATCCAGGACCCCCACCAGGAACATTTAGGATGCCCCACAGCTGCCCCACGCCAGAGGAGTCTTTGGGCAGCCTGTAACTTTCCAGGCTGCCTGCCATGTTTGGGTTCCTAGACCTCAAAGTTGGGGAAATTCCTTTCCTCCCTTCTCTTTCCCAAGCGCTCTTTCTTCCCCTCCTCCTCCTCCTCCTCCTGCCTTTTAAAACAACTGTGGCAAAGGTTGGGCGCCTGGAGGTCCTGGCAGACCTTTGGCCTCCCGGGTGGAACTCCTCCTGCGTGGCTTTTGGGCTGATCCCCGCGTGGGACGTGGCAGGGACACCTGGCAGGACGGGGAGGAAACGGCCTCCCTGCGTAAACTGTGCAGCCACACTTTGCACAGGAAGCAAATGAGCCACAGAGGAGGAGAAGGAGATGAAGAAAGAGACGGAGAAGGCGCAGCTGGCACAGTCTTGGCCTCTGGGCAGGTGAGGCTCCAACTGGAGCACTATGCCATCCACCTGTCTCAGGTGAGATGTGCTGAGAGGCCCTTCATCTCCTCTTGGGAGGTGAATTTTTTGCTAGCCTTTTTGAAATGGGGCAAACCATCTTTAGAAAACCATTTTTAAATCATACCTTCCTTAGGTTCCACGTTCCTCTGTTCAGATTCTAACCCTTTGCAGGACTGACAAAAATGGCACACCAACGCATACCTGGTGTGTGTGAGAAAGAGACAGAAAGGTGCCCATCCCCATGTATTTTTCCTTGGCATTTCTCTGCCAGACAAGTGTTCTACCCTTTCATTTTCCACTTACAGAACTAAATTAAAAATATAAATACACACAGAGAGAGAGAGTAAAACCTCTTTCTCTGAAAATGCCTTGGCTTCCCTTTGCATCTGCAAAGTGCCAATAACTGTTAGCTGTTGCTGGCCAGGGGCTACTGGCTCCCTGGGCTACTCTTGCTCTTCTCTTCCCAAGTCCACACTCCGGAGACAAAACCCTCCCTTGTTGCCTTGTGGAAAGTGAAGTCACAGGTGGCCTTTTCTGCATCTTGGTGGACCAAAGGGTCTCCTGCCATATACAACTGATGCCAGCCTGGGGGCAGGCAAGAGGCAAACAAAGAACTAAAGCAAAGGGGCCAAGGATGGAGCATGCTTGGCTCTACCCTGCTGCCCACACCAGCCTGTTTGTCTGCCCTAAGGGTCCTGGTCCCTTGACTTGCAACCCCCTTCCCCTTGCTCTTGTCCCTCCACAGACAGAAGGGGTCCGTGTGTCGGTGAATGTTCTCTCAGAGCAGAAGGAATCGCCTGTCCTCTTCGTGGTGAGGCAGAAAGAGGCGGTGGTGTCGTTCCAGGTGCCGCTCATCCTCAGGGGCCTGTGAGTATCCATTCCACTTATGGAACAGGACAGGACAGGCCTTGGGACTCCCTTTCTCCTCTGGTTGGGGGGCATCGACTGCTGGCTGTAGGCCTCCCCTGGCCCAGAGTAGCCACCTCTGCAACTTCTGGGCTACTTTGACTCATCCGCCTATCCATTTCCCCAAAGTCACCTGCCTAAGCTGTAGCACTAGGAAGTCATCTTTGGTTCCCCAGTTACCCTCTTTGAGAGGAAACCAAGGGCCATGATGGTCCACCACCACTACCACCCTGGCTACTGCAAGCATCCACCACTAAGGTACCCCTGAGAGAGGGCTATGCAACCTCTGCTTAACCCTCCAACAAAGGAATGTCCACCATCTCCCAAGGGAATCCCTTCCACTGCAGGACAGCTCTGACCACCAGGAGGTTCTTTCTAACACTGAGTCAGAATCTCTTTTCTTGTCATTTGAATTTTTTGATTGAAGTCCTGCCCTCTGGAGCAGCCAAAAACAAGTCCTTCAAATATGTGAAGGACAGCATAGTTGTGTGTGGGGGGGGAGCTCAACGTCCTCCATGTATGGTGCAGAGTGCTTGCTGAGTCCAATACCCAGGAGTCTAGACAGGGACAGGGACTTTGGCTAGAATGGTCTGGGCAAAGACCCCTTTGTCCCAATGGGCACCAGCCCTCCATGTGGTGCTGACTATCTTCTGCTACATTTATCCCTCAGGTACCAGCGGAAGTACCTGTACCAGGATGTCAGCCGCACCCTCTGCCAACCTCAGACCAAGAAGGAGGTGGACACACAGTTCTTCTATGTGGATGTTTCCACCCTCTCAAAGGAGAATGCCTCCTACCAGCTGCGGGTCTCACGGGTGGAGAATTTTGTGCTCAGGTGAGTGTGCCCTGACTTTGATGGTTCTCTGTCTTCCGCCTTTATTGCCCATCCTTTTGCTGGAAGACCCATCTGGACTGGGGAGGTTGAGGCCACAGAGGCAACCATGCCCTGTGATGAGGGTAGAAGAAAGATAAATGCAGAAGCAGAGGGAATAGAAAACCTAGGCAAACCCATCTCAGTTCTCCCTAGCTGGTTGGAACCTCCTCAATGCTTCCACCATGCCTTCCATCTCATTCTCCTCCTTTTCCTCCCTCACAGGACGGGGGAGCATTTCAGCTTCAATGCCACGGCAGCTCAGCCACAGGTGAGTCCCTGGCAAGGATTTCTTCATAAAGCATAAAACCAGAATTCCATAGCACTGAGCCATGGCAGCTAAAGCGGTGTCAAATTGCATTATTCCTGCAGTGCAGATGCAGTCTAGACAGGTATGAGAGGTTACAGAATAGTTGAAAATATACGAAAGGCCAAACTAAAGCCACCAAAAAGGCCTTGTCTATCATCCCCACCAGTGGTATCTGTGGACCTGAAAAAGGGTCTGTTTCTTTGGCTCTCAGGGCCTAGGCAGGCTCATATGGGGAGCAACAATCTTTCAGATGCTTTGAACCTAAGCCTTATGCCTTACAATGTTATCTTTTGTACATGGGGGGACCAGCTGGCTGGAAGCGCTTACTTTTATCTTTCTGTGGGATTATCATTATCATTCTTCCTCTCCCTGCAGTATTTCAAGTACGAGTTCCCAGAGGGCGTGGACTCGGCCATCGTGAAGGTGACCTCTGCCATGGCCTTCCCTTGCTCTGTTATCTCCATCCAGGACGTTCTGGTAGGTGGAACGGGATAGTGGTCTGTGGGACAGGCCCATTGGCCTTCCCTGC
The DNA here is from genome assembly GCF_019175285.1 of Sceloporus undulatus. Taxonomy (NCBI): domain Eukaryota; kingdom Metazoa; phylum Chordata; class Lepidosauria; order Squamata; family Phrynosomatidae; genus Sceloporus; species Sceloporus undulatus. The sequence goes on along the minus strand of NC_056527.1, from coordinate 130,908,928 downwards.
CCCTTCCCCTTTCAGAATTCTGGCTTTTCCTCTTCCTTCCTGCCTTGCCAGAAATTCAGAAGCAACTGGTGGCCTTTACACTGGGAACTTCTGAATCTGTCCCAACTTTAGTCCCAGGCTATTCAGGGTGCTGAACACAGTTCCAAGAATAGGCCCTGCTCCTTCCACAGCTCCTTGAAAATTCAGGCTAACATCCAGAATCCAGGACTCTGACCTTATGCCTTTGTTCCTCCCTTCTTGCCCAGTGCCCCGTCTACGACCTGGATAACAACGTGGCTTTCATCGGCATGTACCAGACCATGACTAAGAAGGCAGCTATCACGGTTCAGGTAAGGAGCTGAGCTGGGGACAATCTGAGCCCCACAAAGCTAGCTGGCTCGGCTTCCTACCTTGTCTCTGGTGTCAGGTGGCATCAATTAGCAGGCACTGGCAATGCTATTGATGTTATCGGTGCCCTCGGCCACTGTTGAAGCTGATCCTTCAACTGGTTTCTGTAGTTGGCATTCAGGGCCTCTGGCTCAGCAGCTCTCAACTAGAGGTCTGTCTGGTGCCCCTCAATGTCTGTGGATTGATTCGCTGCCTGTTGTAGCATCTAAGGGGAGTAAAGAAAGGCTGCTTCTCAAGTTCAGTTACCTGTTTTTTCAGTTGTTTTTTAAATGTCTGAGATGTTTTCTCCAGAGATCAGCATGGTGTAGTGGTGTTGGATTAGGATTGTGGGAGACCAGGGTTCGAATACCCACTCAGCCATGGAAATTCATTTTCCACATATGCAAGGACTCTGTTTTCCTGGCCACCTCACTGATTGTCACTCATGGCTTGGGAGTTCTCACTGCCGTTCTCCTGGAAAGGTCCAGGAAAAATTTCTGAGCCCACATCTTGTCTTATCTTGCCCTTCTTTTTCATTGCAGAAGAAGGATTTTCCCAGCCACAGTTTCTATGTCGTGGTGGTGGTGAAGACAGAAGATGAAGCATGCGGGGGAGCCCTCCATTACTACCCCTTCTCCAAAGGTATGGAGACAGCCCTTGTAGGGAAGGAAGGAAGGGCTTTACCGTCAGTCTCCATGTTGTTTCTTTGTTTATTACACCTTCCACAAGATGGTGGCCAAGACAGAATCCCAACAAGGCAGAGAAGTCCAGTGTGGGTTGGTGCGATGAGGAGCTCTAAATTTCCTGTACTGATGACTGGGACTAAATAGCCTTTGTTTTGGAATATGATGTTCAGCCCTAGCCATTACTGTGAGGGATTATGGGAATTAGAATCCAGAAGCATCTGCAGGGCCACAGATTGCTTGGTTCTATCATAAAGGTTTGGGCTTATTTTCTGGAGGACACTCACAGAAAAGCTGCGCTTGCATTCTGGAGTGACCGGACTTGGTACTGTCCCAGAGGATGCCCAGATGTGTGCCTTGAGTGGCACTGCATTGCATGCTCAAAATTCTTTTTCTGCAGCAAAGTTCTTGTCTGCAGCTTTGTTTTGATTTATTACTGTTTTGGTTTCATTGCTTAATGAGTGTGGTCTATTGTTTTGCTGTTATTCCTGTGCTGATGATAAAATCCATCCTGGGAGCCCTTTGTTGCTGAAAGTACACTGTGGAGCAGGAAATGGTGCTTTACGCAATGAAACTACTTCAGGAAGTATTTGAGAATCTTCAGGTGGATGAGGGGGAGGGAAGGACAGTACTCTTATGTTGTGCTGAGCCAGTAACTTTGCTGGAGAGTCTTTGGGGATTTTAATTTTTTTACAGGGCAAAGAGCTGATATCCTAGTTTTGGCGGGCATGTGCTGCATTCAGGCAATCAACTACGGGTTCATTGTCTTTACTCAGGCACTGAGAACACAGTGTTAATTCTGCATTGTGTCCTCCTTGGGTGCCTCTCCCTTCCTTGGAACTGCAGGCCTGCATTGAGAAACCTTGCTTAATTTGCTGTAATAAACCTATTGTGTTCTCAGTGCCTGAGTAAAGACAATGAACCCGTAGTTGATTGTCTACACTAGGCCACAGATGATCTCAGTGGAAGCAGCCTCCTCCGTGAAAAAGACAAGAAAGACCCATGTGGGGTCCACCAGTGGCAGGATTTAAGGCACATTACATATTAAAATAAATAAAATAAAGTTACATCACAGAAAAGATCAGCATCAAAACAGAAGTGAACTGTTAACAAAATTAAAAGCAAGTTTATTTTATTTGTTTATTTTTTCAACCAATTTTCCTCTTACCATAAATGCCTCATGGGAGGAAGCCCATTCTGGGATAGCTCTATACATTTTTTCTTTATAACATTTCCATATCCTTAACAACACTCTTCTAATTATGTATTCATTAAATTCCTTATTTTGTTCCAATTTTCCATACCATAAATATCCATGCCAGCCGAATCTTATATTTCCAAATTTAACAAAAGGAAAAAATAATAATAAATGGGGGGGGGGATGAGTTTCACCCCTTTTATTCATCATGAGATTTTATGCAATAAGATAAGAGAAAACTCACAAATAAAAGGCACACGGATAAAAAGAAACGGGATCAGAATAAAAGCCTATGCAGATGGCATTGTGCTAATAATAATTGAAGATCCTTTAAAGGGAGTGCCAAGAATATTAGAAATTATAAAGGAATATGGGGACTGTGCCAGTTTTAAACTTAATAAATCTAAATTAGCATTAATGATGTTTAATATGTTAAAAAAAGACCAAGATTTAATACATAATATGTCTGAAATTCCGGTGAAAAAGAAAGTCAGGTACTTAGGAATTAATTTAACCAAAAATAATGTGGAACTATTTGAGCAGAATTATGTAGCAACATGGCAAGATATAAAAAGCAAACTATTAAAGTAGTCTAAATTGCATTTGTCTTTGCTGGGTAAAATAGCAATAATCAAAACGTGTTTATTGCCCAAATTGATCTTTCTTTTTCAAAACTTACCTATTATTTTGAATGATGTTACATTTAACAGGTGGAAACAAGAATTAACAAAATTTATTTGGGCAGGACATAAAGCCAGAATTAGATGGTCTTCCTTGACTGACACTAAAGAAAGAGGGGGGTTCGGAAAGCCGGATTTAAGGATTTATTATCATGCCTGTTTAGATTGGCTTCATAAATGGGTTCAATTAAAAAATGAAATTAAAAACAAGTTTAAACAGATAATTAAAAATTATTTTAAAAAGTAATTTAATATCCAGTGCAATTAAAGCAGCAGAATGTACCCCCTTTAAAACTTGTGAAAAGCTTCTGTTTTCAAAAGCCTGTCAGAATTTCCCCTGCTGACAGAATGACAGTCTAAGGGCAACTACCAAGGAGGCCATACTTGCATCCGCTCCGGCTGTGGCTGTGAAGGTTTTGGGGCACTAGAAACAGCCTTTCTTGAGGATCTGAGGGACCAGGCAGGCTTCTTTGGGGCAAGAGCTGTTGAAGCTCAGAAGGAGCAGGAGGAAGTCTGCATGTGGGTCAAGAGCTGTGTTACTCCAGGACGTGGTGCCAACAGTGGATTGCAGGCAGGGTTGCTTTCTCAAGGGACTAACCCTGGGCTAACCGTTTTGCCCATTCAGATGAGCCGGTAGACCAAGGCAACCGCCAGAAAACTCTGGATGTGGTCGTATCACCAGCAGTCACCTGTAAGTAAACCTGAGTGGCATCTGCACCCATTTGGATGGATATGGAGGGAGGGAAGAATCTGGCAAGGCTGGGATCACAATCCTGTGCATCATCTCTCCCTCTCTCCCCTCCACCTTCCCTTTCCCTGCAGCGCAGGCCTATGTCAGCGGGATGCTGTTCTGCCTGGGTGTCTTCCTCTCCTTCTACGTGCTGACGGTGCTCATTGCCTGCTGGGAGAACTGGAGGTGAGTGAGGCCCAGTAACATCCAAATTGGATGGGAAGTGGGTGGACAGGATCCCTTTGGGCCCTTCCATCAGCTGACTAAATAGCCCAGTGCCCTAGACACAGGAAAATCACCAACAATGCCTATGGATTTGCCACAGCAAAAAGTGGATGGGGCTCCTATACTTTTAATGGCTGTGTAGGAGAGGGAATCTGAGCAGGTGTTGCTTGTGACCTGGTTACAGGAGCTCACTCCAGTTTTCAAACGCAGTTCTGGAATTCAGGGAGTGGCGTGGTGGTGGCAGTGTGGTTGCCCCATCCATCTGGGATGGCCCTTGTGACTGTCTCCACTGTCTGGAGGTTCTCTGGATCTCAGCATTGAGGCTGACTTGCCCGAGTCGTCCGAAGTCACTTGTTCAGCCTTTTGGGTTGCTTGTCTCTGACAAGACAGTAGTTGTGTCCTTGTGGCCCAAAATGGCAGAGTTTGCTAAGCAGCCCCCTTGATGGCATGGTTGCCATGTAACTACACAGATGTGAGTTTCCTCAAGCCCCTTTTTTGGAGACAATGATATCAACAAAACAGCTGCCTTGCAAGAGAGACAAAGGATGACGGGAGAGGCACCCTGGCCACCCTTTTCCTTCTCTGTGGGCAGTGGGGTAGAGCACATGCACATTCTTTGCCACTCCACTTCTAGAGATACCTGTCTGTAGTCTAAATCCAAGGATAAGAATCATGGTGTGTCCCCCCCCCCATATTGTTGGACTTCATCTTCTAGCAGCCCCTGGGCTGGCACAGCCAGTGCAGGGGAATGCTGAGCATTGCAACTCAGCCACTGTCATTCCCATCCCTGTCTTTGTCCCAAGTGGAGTTGGGCCTGCTGAATTGGTGGGAACTGAGCAAGCCAACCCTTATGTAATTTTCTTTGATTCAGTAGCTCTACCCTAGTTGTGACTGCCAAGTAGATTTAGACCTGAGACTGAATTGTCTTTTCCTTTTTTGGAACAAAAAACAGGCAACAGAAGAAAAGGCGGCTGGGTCTCTTGCCTGCCATCGACACACCCAGTACGGAAACAGGTATTTGTGATAGTGAGAGGGATGGGGGGCATGTGAGGGGTGGAGAAGGAGCTGGGCTTCGTGCCACTGGAACTTGGTGGGGTTGTCAGAGGTGTGTGGCTGGGTGGCTCTTACCCCCTTCCAAAGCACTAAAATGCCCATGCATGGCACATATGGAATGACCTGTGGTCCCAGGATGCAGCTCAGCTGTCCCATTTTATACCAGTGAACTTAAAACCAAACTTCCTCACAGCTGTCTGTAGCCAGTTCACTTTCCTTTATCAGGACATGGAAGAGGGTGGAGGGGATTCTGACATCTTAACCCCATAGATGCCAGCGTGTCTCCGTTGGCACCTCAGCCATGCACATGCCCTAAATGTTTGACCTGGCAGGGTTGGGTTGACACAACCATGAAACACCTTGCTTACTTGCTCAGCTGGTTATTTTATCATACTGGGGAATATGTTGCTGTGAGGATGGTAATCTTACAGTAGGTCTACCCCACACAGTTACAGCAGTCTGATACTGTCCTACAGATCCTGGGATATGCAGTTTGATGGAGCTACATAGATGCCTCTGCCAGAGAACTCTTGTTCCAGTGCCTTCATACCATCAGTAGATCTCTCTGGCAGAGATTTCTCAGATAATTCTTTCACCAAACTACAAATCCCAGGATTCCATAGGATGGATCCATGGCGGTTAAGGAGGTATTAGACTGCTATGATTTTACAGTATGGATACAACCCTGCTTGTTAGAAGAGGAATTTTAGGTTCAGGTGTTTGGTCCATGTTGTGTTAATCCTCACAGACTCCTTTTTTCCAAATGCAAGACCTTTCACAGAGGGAGGCTGGACTGCTCTTAGTAATTTTAATTATTAAATGAGCTACCATATTAAAACTTAAAGTATTTTAGAACAATATTAAATATTTTTGACAAGAAAAATACAAATGCATCATGTGCAGCCAATTAATGAACTTTCCACATAGCCACTTAGTCATCAAATAAAAAGTAGTTCTTTGCCTGCTGATGGAAGGAGAACAAGGAAAGGCCCAGCCTGGTCTCCTGTGGCAGAGAGTTCCACAGCCTGAGACATTCTTGGCATACCAAACCTTCCATTTTGGTGCAGGGTGGGAGATTCCCACAGCCAGGTGTGCGTGTGTGTGTGTGTGTGTGTGTCTTCTCTGTCTTGTTTCAGCATTTGCTTGCAAGCCAGTGGTTGCTGGGGTCTTACCAAGGGCATGGCAGTGACAAGCCAGGTCCAGTAGCAGCAGCCTGGCACTCGGACAGTGAAGCCTGGGCTTGTATTGATAAAACTGGTATCTCTTTCTTTCTCTCCTTTTTCTTCTTCTTTTCTGGGGCAACCTCCCTTCAGCTTCTCTTCTTGGTAAGCATCAAGCCGCCTCTTTTTTTCTCAGCTTCCTAACAAAGAATGCTCTGCTTTTCTTCTCATGTCTTATGGGGGTATGAAGGATCTGAGGTACCAGCTGTGGACCCCTGCTTGGGACTAGTTTATGCTTCTCTCTCCAGAGCCCAGCAGGGGTGGGAGTTGGGGCATTTGCTCCCCGGCTGTCCTCTGCTCCTGACCTGCCCTTTTGCCCGCGGTCACTCTCTGCTGATGGTTGTGTGGTGGTTTGTTGCAGGCCCTCCCCACATCACCCCAGACTCCTTCCTGGGACGCCCGCCTTACAATAGCTACAGTTATGGCTCCTTTGGTGAGTCTCAGGCTCAGGGTTGACCCTGGCTGTGTCTCGCCCAGACCCTGGGGATTGCCCTGGCTCCTCTTTTGTCAGCCTGGACTTTTGGAGGGAGGGTTGAGTTGGGGTAGAGTGGAGTGGGGATCAGGTTCCTTTGAGCCCAGAGAACTTGATAATGGAGTGAGCAGAGGGGTGCCAGTGGAGGGAAACCATCTCCTCTTCCTCCACTTGTGTTTCTCTGACCTTCCTGGGATGTCTTGTGCTGCCAAGGCAACCTTTGTGCCCCACTGTTTCAGACAATGGCTCCACAGCCAGTACGGAAAACGTGACGGACAGCCTGCTCTCCACAGAAGCCTCATACAGTTACACAGGTGAGGTGTGAAGCTGGCCTTGCCAGCTCCTCTAAGATGCTGCTTCTGGGTCCCTTCCCTACGGTGCCCCAAAGATTGCCCACTTTGCCCAGGAGGCCAGAGAACATGAGCTGGTCTGGGAAGAAGTCTTGCTGGAAGGGAAGCTCATGGTGGGCTGCAGCGGTGGTGATGGGGGCTGCTTTTGTGTAACTCTCTGCTTTTCTTTCAAGGGCAGGATCCGTGCCAGCACCGCCAGAGACACTGGGCCATTCCTATGGGTAGATGCTGGCAGAGAGATGCAGGGGTGGGGTCCAATCACTGTAATCAGGGCCATCCCATTCCTGGTGCCAATCTCCCTTCCTTTTTGGATCTTTCACTTGGACTGGAATGGTGGGGAGGGCAGGTGGGCAGGAAAGGGGGCAGCTTTGGCCAGGCCAATGTGTCTTCTATGTCCAGAGGTAGCACCAGGAATCTGATGCCAACACACCCTCGCCCCCTGCTCCCTCTTGAGCAAGCTATAGCTTTCTGAGGTGGGTTCATGCATGATCCAGTCAGGCTAAGATTGCAGGGTGCAGGTCAAAAAAATTGTGGTGTTGTGTCTCCCACAGAGATGCTCCAGAAGGTGCCTTGAATCCGGCCTTTTCCTTTGAGCCTGGAGGAACCTTTGCTTCTAGTGCCCCCCACCTCAGAAAGCTAACAGAGGAGGCAGTAATCTGCATGGTGCCTCTCCCTGCCCTTAATTGCCAGACAATTGCACGCTTACCAGTCTGCCAAAGCAGGACAATCGCTGCTTGCCTGGAGGGTGAGGGAGGGAAGGGAAGGGGGTGGGTGGCTTCTCTCACTAGGCAGAGGGAGGGTCTTTCCTCTCATCTGCAGATCTGGACCCAACCAGAAGGCAGCCCTTGGTTTTTCCCTCTCTTGGGCCATGATCTGCCCCCAGCTGGAGATTTAGTTCTGTGTCAGCTCACCCTTCAACAGCTGACTGGACCTCCATGTGTTTGGACTAACCCATGAGATTCAGGCTTGGATGTCCAAAGACCCTCTTCCCCAAGGGATGGGAATCCAGCAGCCCTACATAGTTTGTTGGCCTTCAGCGCTTATCATCCCTCACCATTGGCTGCACTGTCAAGGGCTGATGGGACTCGCAGTGCAAAAACAACATATGCATGGGGCTGTCATACTCATCCCTGAGCAACATGGAACTCTGAGACCCACAGAAAATGGCCAGCCAGCTGGTTGGTAATTTGATGAGAAGCCATATGTCCACACTTCACAGGTGGAGGAGCTTGACCCTCCATCTTACGGAAGGAATCCTAGGATTTGTAGTTTTAGGAGGAGGAAATGCAGTACCTGAGGAGAGTGTATATTGCAAAACAATAATCTCAGTATCCCTTGCACAGAGCCATGGCAGTTAAACTGTGATCAAATGGCTGTAATTTTGCAGTGTGGATATATCCAAGGCAATCTAAGCTGATCTCTGCTGGCCTTTGCCATGGTTGTTGACAGAGAAGGAAGGTGAATGCCTCCAGTTATTTCCACTTGGAGTATTCAGAGGAACTTGTGAAGCCAGATGGTCATGTTGGAGGGGCATGGGAGAAAAAAGACACACACACACAACACACGATGACGGTAGCCCCTTCCCTGTTCACAGATCGCTCCCTGGAGAACATGGCAGGGCGGCCACGGCTAGACTCACTCAGCTCTGTGGAGGAGGACGACTACGACACTTTGGCCGACATCGACTCAGATAAGAACGTCATTCGCACCAAGGTGCTTCTGTGTGGGAGGAAAGGCCGGGCAGGGCTGCTGGCAGCTGAACTCCCATCCATCTCCTGGGGCCATATGGCAGCCAGGGAGGCCGTAGCTCTGACCAGCTGTTGTCCAAGGATACGGTGCCCAGCATGCCATACTCTGGGATAGAGAATGTGCTGAGAGGGCTTTGGATTGCAATATGGGAGGGGGACCTTGGGTGACAGTTACAGAAGGCAATCATTTGGTTCCTGGAAGTGTGGAGGATCGTGCCAGTGTTTCTCCTTGGCTGAATGTGCCCTGGCTCATTTGCTTGAGCCTTACAGAAAAATCTGGGCACATCTTGGCTGTGGTGCCCTTTTCCTGTGGTATACCTGGGTATTTGGGGGCAGCAAGGGAGCAAATAGCCTAGATTGGAGAGCCTTTGGGTGCAAGAGATCAGGCCTAGCTAGTGCTGGGAGCAGTCTGGACAGGCACTGGATTTTGGGGGGATGGAGAGTCCTGACTTCCCTCCTAGCTCTTTTCCCACATGAGTATTTTTGGGCTAGAAGGGAGAACCAACATTCACACACTTCCCTCCTGTATCTCCATGCAGCAATACCTGTATGTGGCGGATCTGGCCCGCAAAGACAAACGGGTGCTGCGGAAGAAATATCAGATCTACTTCTGGTAAGAAAGGGTGGGGAAGGGATTTTTGTAGGGAGGAAAGGCAAGCGTGTTTCCCCCAAGGGAATTGTGAGCGACATACAGAAGCCGCCTTCACCCTCCCTTCCCAATTCCATCTTTTGCAGGAACATTGCCACCATTGCCGTTTTCTATGCCTTGCCCGTCGTCCAGCTGGTCATCACCTACCAGACGGTAATGGAAGACCAACCTTGCCTCTTCCCCAGTCCCTGGGCACTGCACATACCACACAAAAAACATCTGAGTGCCATCCTTGCAGAGTGGAGGGGTGGGTAGGGCATTTGGTTTTCCCAAGACCCAACAAACAAGACTACCTCAGCTAACTCCTTAGTCAGTGTCACCTCGTTTTCCTGGTTGTGGTCTCTGCTTCCAGCCACTGACAGCCCAAGTTGGTACTGCAGGACGAGGGGAGGGAGTCAAAGGAGAGAGTTGATGTTTTCCTGCCAGTCCAGTTCTATGCATTGATTACATTTGCCCTTCCTTTCTGACTGGCAGGTGGTGAATGTTACGGGGAACCAAGACATTTGCTACTACAACTTCCTATGTGCTCACCCACTGGGTAACCTCAGGTATGAAGGGTCAAGGGGTGGCTGTGGGGGCTGTATGATTATTTTTTGTATCTAATGTTCTTGTAATCCGCTTTGATTCCATGGGGGAAAAGTGGTATAGAAATAAATCATCATCATCATTATTATTATTATTATTATTATTATTGCAGTCTCTGAGCCAGCCCCTGCTGGAGAGTGGGGTATGGGCAGGGCCTGGACAGGTGGGCACTTCTGCTCTGCACACTGTCCAAGATGGTGCCCAGAGGCATGCCTTCCTATTCTTCTTCTTCCTCTGTCCAGCGCCTTCAACAACATCCTCAGCAACCTGGGCTACATCCTGCTGGGTCTCCTCTTCCTGCTCATCATCCTCCAGCGCGAGATCAACTATAACCGGGCACTGATGCGCAACGACCTGCAGGCGGTGGTGAGTCATCCCACAGGGATGGGAAAGCCTTGTATGTCCCCCTGCAATGCTGACCATACTTTGTGCCCCTTCACACACACCCCGGTTCTTCTCTGCTCTCAGGGAGCCATTCCTGCTCCTTGTCTCAACCTCTATAAAAATCCAGTTAGCAGTGGTGCCAATCAAAAGCAGATGCCGAGGAGGAGGGTATGGCTGGCACAGTGCTGGTCTCCATGGAGGGTGCCATCTGATGGGAAGGGGGGCTTTCACATGCTCTGCTAACACAACGGAAGGGTAGGCTAGCTTCACAAACCTCTCCCTTTTGGAGGACACCCCTGAGTTTATGGATTTTATGGGAGTCTGGTGTAGGAGAGAATTCCCCTCTGCTCCTCTTTGAGGCCATATATATATAATTTAAATGTGTGTATCTTGGCTTCAATCCAGAGATCTTGGTAGCATGTAATAAAATCAGTCTGACGAACTGAAAGCAGTGTCTAGAATAAAAAGGATTTCAAAACACTAAAAATAAATTCAACAATTCAACAAGTTAAAAGGGCAAATGAAAACCAGTTTTAAAAAATCAAAGCAACTTAAAACCATGTACTGTACTTGAGAGTGTTTGTGTAAAACCCATTGGGCCCCCAAAGCTATTGTGAACAACCACATTTTAACTTGGTTCCAGAATGACAACAATATTGGCATCAACTGGACCTACAAGGGAGGGTGCCCCATTCCTGGGGTGTCACAGTGGTGAAGGCCCTTTTCAACATCCGCCCATCACATATTGCCCTGAGTGGTGGGACACAAATTAGGGCTCCTCCTCAAGTGGCCCTTGAGCCTCAGACACCAATAAGAATAGAGAAGCACTTCACTGCCAGGGATGCTCAAGGAAAAGGGGTGCCAGGAAGGAAAGGAAGGGGCTTCAGTCTCTCCTTCCCCCTTCTCCCCCCAGGAATGTGGCATCCCAAAGCACTTTGGCCTCTTCTACGCCATGGGCACGGCCCTCATGATGGAGGGACTCCTCAGCGCCTGCTACCACGTCTGCCCCAATTACACCAACTTTCAGTTTGGTGAGTGTTAATCCTAATAAAAATAACATTAGTTCTGTTGTTAATTGTAGCTGCAAACTCTGTTGTTAATTTTTTTGTATCCGCTCCAAAATGTCCAGGCTTTCCTCCCATCATCCTTCCAGAACATTTCCTCCAAATAGGACGAAATAGATTCTGTTGTGTTCCTCCCTGTGAGGATGACATTCAAAAAAGGTTGTGAGCTTAAATGTTGTGCCTCTTGTGCGCTCCACAGATACCTCCTTCATGTACATGATTGCTGGGCTCTGCATGCTAAAGCTCTACCAAAAGCGGCACCCGGACATCAATGCCAGTGCCTACAGTGCCTACGCCTGTCTGGCCATTGTCATCTTCTTCTCTGTCCTTGGGGTGGTGAGTAGCATGAAGGCTTGCCCAGAAATGGACAGGGGGCTCACACTCTGGGGCACCTGTTAGGAAGGCAAAGGGCAGGGGCTCTCCGATGATGGTGGTGCAGTTGAAAGTAGGGCGTTAATCTATTTGTTGAATTAACGTAAATTCAAGCAAGGAAGAGATTGTGTAGTGTGTTGGTTAGAGCATTGAGAGAGGCTGGAAATGAGGCACCTGGTGCCTTTTGGACCCCATCTCTTCATGCTCACCCAATCCCTTTGGCATGCTTCCTTCCACGGACTGCTGAAGACGCGTTCCTCCTCTCCCAGGTCTTTGGCAAGGGCAACATGGCCTTCTGGATCGTCTTTTCAGTCATCCACATCCTCGCCACGCTGCTGCTGAGCACCCAGCTCTACTACATGGGCCGCTGGAAACTGGGTGAGACTGGCCTGCCCCCCTTCACTGTCCCTTTGATTGTAAGGGTTAAATGTGGGAGGAGCTACAGGTTTGTCTCTGGCTGTCTCTAACCAAACCATAAGATGAGCTCTAAGGAAGGGGGTTTGGGGAACAGATGCCCTGGCCCCCTGAGTAACTGAAAAAGAGAAGGAAGCAATTCTGCAAGGAAAGTCCCAATGAAATCCAGCAATATCCCAGTGCATTACTATAGAAGGAGGAGTCAAATCATTTGGGGCGGCGAGTTCGTTAGATAAAAAGATGGTCTCAAGGAGTCCCATCCAGCTCAGGCAAAAGCAGGAGTGGGACCCAAAGAACCCTTACGCACTCCTGCGTGCGCACACACACACACACACACACACACACGCACGGCAGGACTCAAGTTGTTGCTCTCTTGGATGCCAACACAGACTCCCCTTCTGTTCACTGAGGGTGAGCAGGGAATGGAGGCCAACTGAGTCACAGAGTGATGAATCCCAAAAGCAACGGGTGGGGGGTGCCTGATCCCAAGGACCACCATCCTCCCATCCCCTCCTTGGTCCAGACATCTTTACCATGCTGGGGTCTCTCTCTCTTCTGCAGACTCTGGGATCCTCCGTAGGATTTTGCATGTCCTTTACACAGACTGCATCCGCCAGTGCAGTGGGCCTATGTATGTGGTGAGTAGATGCTCTCTCTCTTTCTGTCCACCTCTGAGACTGACCACAGGGGTGGAGGTGAACGAATTACCTGTGAATAGGAGACAGGTTCCCTCCCAGGTCTTCCTATCAGTTGGTTGTGGTTGCTCTGTTGTTCTCTCCTGCAGACAGCCAAAGAGTCTCCTTCTTTTGTCCACAGGATCGGATGGTGCTCTTGGTGATGGGCAACATCATCAACTGGTCCCTGTGAGTAAGACTTTGGTTGTTGGGAGGGGAAATAACAATGGCACCACTGACCAGGAAGCATGAAGGCTGTCTGGAGCCCTGGAGCCATCCTTGCAGGGACCCACATATGACCCCTCCCCCTGCTTCCTGATGCTAACCATCTTCTCTCCACAGGGCTGCTTACGGTCTCATCATGCGGCCTAATGACTTTGCCTCGTATTTGCTGGCCATCGGCATCTGCAATCTGCTCCTCTACTTTGCCTTCTACATTATCATGAAGGTGCCATAGCCGTTTTGGGAAGTGGGGATAGGGAGAAGGGGGGCAGCCAGCCCTTCCTGCTGGGCAGCTTCTTTCTATAGCCAAGGTGGGAGGAATGGGGACCTGTTCGTTGTAGCTGGTTAGCAGTGCCCCTTGGGCTTCTCCTCCGTATGAACTCTCTGTTTGCCTACAGCTCCGGAGTGGTGAACGGCTGAAGCTGATCTCACTGCTCTGCATTGTCTGCACTTCAGTCGTGTGGGGCTTTGCCCTCTATTTCTTCTTCCAGGGCCTCAGCACCTGGCAGGTGAGCATCTGGTCCATCCCATCCCACCCCACTCCTCATCCCCTTCAGCCCGAAGGCCTGACATGTGTAGCAGAAGTGGGCAAAAGCTGGCTGACACTTCCTGGCAACCCCTGCAGTGCCACTTCTGTTCTGTGTGCCTGGGGGTCCCTTGGATAAGTTGATGGTGATGGAGGCAAAGCTCTGCTGAAAAACCACGCCTGGGCCATTGGAGGAGCCCTTTGAAGGCTGCTCAGCTCTGCTGTCCATGGCCTAGTGTCCACACTGCGTTGGCAGTGTTGGGGAGACCCAGGTCACCTGCCCTCTCTGCCAAGTGCCCAAGTGGCCTCTCTGCTGCTGGTCTCCACAGAAAACGCCGGCTGAGTCCCGTGAGCACAACCGGGAGTGTATCCTTCTTGACTTCTTTGATGATCACGATGTCTGGCACTTCCTCTCGTCCATCGCTATGTTTGGCTCCTTCCTGGTAAGGGTAACACCTCCCTCTCCCTGATCCCCAAAACTCTCCTGGGTGCTCATAATACCCAGTTAGTAATCCAGCAGATATACCCAGCACTCACCATAGTTCCCAGTCACTAAGGGGTGCTCCTCATGTGGCACATAACCTGAAGGTTACCAGAACATGGAGCCCTGAGGCCACTTCCCAAAGTATGGCTCCTAGAGGATGGGTAGGAGCCAACAGATGCCTACCACACACACAGAGTCATAATTAATTAATCATTTTTTTTCCTCTTCTTTCTCTATATATGGGACCCAAGGTGGCTCACAAAATATATTGAAACACTAACTATGCTAAGAACCTGATGATAAAAAAATATTTTTAAAAAGCAAATATGCTATCTTATTAAGACACTGCAGTTTAAACAGTATGAAAGGCTTCTGATGATGGTAAGACTAGGCAGGATTATATAGGGTGGTAGCCTACAACCTGAGTATATGGGGCGTTATAGGTCATAAAAAGCACAACGAACTGAGTCCAGAAATCAATTGGCAGATGTGGGAGCTGTTTAAAGCAGGGTGTTGGAATCTGAGAATCATAGTTACAGTTTATTTATTGCATGTATATCCCACCTTTCTCCCAAAATGGGATATGACTCCCATATCCAGACTTAGCCGGCTTCCTCCTTTCTCTCATTACAGGTTTTGCTGACTCTGGATGATGACCTGGATTGTGTTCAGCGTGACAAGATCTACGTCTTCTAGATGGCCAGATTCCCGTTGGGTGCTTGGTGCCTCGAAGGCCTCAGGGTGCCTGGGGGCTGAGGTGGGCCCTCTGCCTGCTTCCACAGTCATCTGGTTGCAGCCATATTTGCTTTTGCCACGGGTGGCTTCCCTGCTAGTTTGATCCATCTTGAAGATACTGCCTTTGGGGGAGGATTATTTGTGGAAGTGGGGCAAGGTGAAGCGGACTGGCAAGGGCACCTTTTCTATAAGAATTGAGGCTTTGGACACCGGCTCTCCCTCATGCCCACATACTCCCTTGGGGCATTGGCAGCTTTGTGGGTAGAGCACCTCTTGAAATCTCTTGACCTCCAACTCAGCTGTGGCTGGAGGTCCCTTGGACCTTGCTGATTAATGATGTGTCAAAGTTTTCCCAGGGGGTTTTGGCCATCGGTATGGAGGGGCTGGGGTTGTGTGACACTAGTGTGTCAATCTCTTTTGCCCTCTGGAAGAAATTAGCTGTGGAAATCCTGAGACGTTGATGAGGGATGATGGGTCCATTCTTCTCCTGCCGCCTCATACAGCGAGGGCTCAGGGTCTCGACTGACAAGGTAGGCTTAGTGGCAGCTGTTTAAAACAAAGGGCAGACTGGAGCCATGATAGTCCATCCCAAGCTGGCAGTAGCCCTGCTAGCCTTGTGTCCTTCTGTAGCCCAGTTTGACCCTCTCACGCACACATTTATTGCCAATCAAGAGCACATCTCTTGCGCCTCTGGGGCAATTCTGCCCCCGCAAGCCCCCATGCACAAGGCTACTTGCCTGCCAGCCATGTGAGGCCTTCCTGTGGCCAAGCTGGAGGACGCCTGAGCTCATTTGCCAAGAAGTGGGACCCTTGTTCTGGTCAGCAGCCATGGCCAGGCTGAGTGGGTGGGCAGAGGGGCCTTTGATATCTAGGATTAGGGCATGGACAGTCTTTATGGGTTCTTCAAGCACATGCCTGTGCCATGTGGGGCTCTCTTCAGTGCCTATCTCCGGGAGGCAGATTGGGGCCTCTCAGCTTTCTCCTTCCTTGTCTCTTGCCTTTGACCCTGGACCCAGGGAGAGGTCTAGGGAAACTCCTCTCTCCCTCTTTTGGGGGGGCTGCTGCCACTCGCTCCCCTACTGTGGCCCATGGCAGCCAGCCATGGCCACTGACGGTTTGCATTGTACTGCCCAAAATGACAGCTGTTTTCTGCTCAGAGCAAGGACCTGATCCAGGCCTCTGGGCCACCTCCGTTTTCTTGTACGAACTGCACAAATAACAGCCAAGGGTTGTTGGTGCTGGTTGACTGGCTACTATCCTGAGCTGTAAGCCCAAGAGGGCTGCTGTATCAGTAGCCCAGGGCTAGTCCATTGTGGAAAGGTGGAGGGTCTGCCAACTGCTGCTTTGGGGACAAAGAGGGGCTTCCTCACCTTCCCTTCTGCCTCCCCAGCCTAAAGTGGGAAGAGGTCCCGTCTCTTGTCCACCTATTCCTGGTTCTTCAGTTGTGTTTTAAATGGTTTTGGCTTGTTTTTTTTAAATTGTTCTTTGTGTACAATGTCACAGAACACTTCTCATTTCTACAAATTCTGCTGCCAAATGCAAAGAAATAAAAAATGATGATGATGATGATGATGATGATGATGATGATGATGATGATGATAAA